>NC_081412.1:38346790-38946790 GCF_030272615.1 Cryptomeria japonica
AGAACATCATACAACAAGACTCCAAGTGAACAAACAATGAGGCTTCACTAAAAAGCAAGTGTAAGAGCTTGACCTAACCCTAAGAGTACTACCTAAGTTCTAAAACATATGATGCTATTAAATTTGCAAGGTTATAAGACTGATCTCGATTGTGACTATAGGAATTACACACTTGATTTCTTTCATGGGTATGTACTGTTCTAAGCTATTTGAAAAGTGATGATCATCATATACTACCACTGCCATGCATACAACAAACTTTAATTTCTTTAGGTGATAGGCGTTGTGTAACAACATGGGAACTCTCGCATACCCACCACTATCATTCTACAAGACATCATCTATGTTACTCTCCCTCTTTCTCTTCCTACCTATTTTTTTCTTTTGAAAAACACATTGCAGGTACTCTGACTCATCATGTTGCTTTGTTGACACTATTTTCCACATCTGCTCTGCTCATTAAAAACACATTCGATAAGAATATTGCTACAGGTTTCCTTGTTTGTCACAGTAATACACCCATGGTTCAATTTCAAACCCTATTCCTCCTATTCAATATACACACACAAATCCATCAGTCAATTTTTTTAGGAGAGGATACATTATAAAAATCAAAGAGGAAGTTGCAGACAAGAAATAAATTCACTTACTTCTATAGAAGTATAGACACAGTTGCAGTGGGGTATGGAGGGAGGGAGAGAAGAAGAGAAAGAGGGATTGGGTATGGAGGAAGGGAGAAGGGGAGAGAGAGAGAGAGAGAGGCACCTTGTATGTGTTTGAGAGGGGGAGACAATACACTTACATGTGTATATATATGTTTAATATATTATATATATACATATGTTATATGTATATAAACATATTATATATACAATATCATATTATACACATATTATATATTACATATATTATATGTATATACACATAAAATATATAGAATATCATATTATACAATAGCATGTACGCGTTGTTTATAGTAAAGGTAGCGCATACGCATTGCTTACACTATAAGTACCCCGTACGCGCTTTTTAAACCATAAGTACCTCATACGCGCTTTTGACTGTTTAGGCTTGGAAACAGGCCTGGATGATAAAGCTACGGATTGGAAGTTTGATTTCCCTCCATTTCTCTCATTTTTGACATGTTTTATTTTATCAACTTGGTTTATCGACTTTGTCATCATTAGGTTTACACTTCATAAAGTGGGTATTTCTAAAATTTCCACCATATTTTCACCCATCTTGTGAGATTTCTAACCATATAATTTTTTTTCAATTTGAACAACAATAACATATTATTATTGAATTTCTTTTACCAGTGTCTCCATAGTTCTCACAGACATAGGTGCACCATTTTTTGAATAACATTTGATATATTTATCCAAATTTAAAAAACTTTATATATTATTGTAGTGCACTTGATTATTTACAATTTAAAAAAAAAAATTGTATTTTTCGATTTGTTTAGTGCAACTTATGCTTCACACATGAAAAGGTACCTAATTTTCAGGATGTGCTCGATTGGAAAAATCATAAAAACAAATACTCAACAAAAAATTACAAAAAAAATACACATCTTCTAGTGCTAACTCTTAGATTTCTTTCTGCCAAAGGATTTGTCAAAATACTAAATCTAACTATGACTTTTTAGATGCGCACATCAGACATTGTTATGTTTTTCTGAAAAAATCAGGGTCAGTTTTACATGCACGAAGGATTTGACCCCCTTAATCTTATCCAATTTTGAAAATGTTTAGTAGTTTGGAAACTAGATTCAGAGTACTACAATATTTGTTGTTTGATTATCTTCATATCTTGAGTGGATGACTTTCAAATTTTGCCTCCAAGTTCAGGTTCACCTGATTTTAGAAAAAAGCATCCACTTATAGCCCCCTTTTTTACCACCATCTTTGTGCACTTACCCATATGGAAACTTGTTTCAAAGATATCTATCCTAAAAATGAAGCTTTGGAGAATAATTTTCATGCTTCTTTATGTACCTCCCCCATAAGGATCATTTGGTGCAAGGGGGTGATAATGTAGCTACCTTTCATAGTGATACCTTACCTTCTATTCATTTCAATTATCTTCCCCCTATAGATGGATCATTAAGGATATATGATTTTCCCTTTCCTAAACTTTGTCTTAATCATGAAGATACCTTAGAGAAAGAGGATGATACCATTTCCCATCATTATAATGTTTTTATTACTTTTTCTCCCAAAAATGAAGAACCTAACCAAGATCAAATCAATCCCATTCAAGTTGTTGATAATCCTAAAGTTGTTGTCCACCTTCATCAAAATATCTCTCAACCTCAACAAAAACCAAAAAATGTTTATAAGGGCGGAGTGAATCATCAGCTTGACTATCATACAGTTGCTTGCACACATATAATAATGAATTTTTTACTTTGGAATCTAAAAAGAGTATACATATTGAATCACTCTATACATTTTTAGTTCCTATAATCCTCTTTCTGACTCAAAAAAATAAACCATCACCTACTAAAGATTTTCTTAAAGAGGAACTCTTGGAGGATGATTGGGGGTCACTAGATTTCACACCCTCTTTTTGTAGCAAATCTAAGATGCCTAAATTTGGAAACTAATTTTTTTTATCTTAACACATGTTTGGATATTAATTGAGACTCTTTAAACTCAAATCTGATTCCACCTAAGAGAAAACCTTCTCTTGATCCTACACATTGATATAATGGAATTGTTTTAGGATGTGTTCAACAAAGTCTTGAAATTCATGAGAAATCATACTTTTCCAATGAAGAGCTAGGTTTCCAACCTCCTGCTTTGTCAACATCCCCTCCCCCATTGTCTAGTGAATCCAAGTCTTCTCATTCCAATATGTAATTACAACAATATAATATTTTATCTGATCTTCTTCACACCAACTTAATTTCTCTTCTTTGGCCTAAACAAAGAAAGAAACATTGACAACATCTTAAAAATTATTTTTGCAAGTATCATTAAGTCCATGGCCATTCTACTAATGAGTTTCAATCCTTGCAAATTAAAATACAACAATATATTAATTTAGGTATCATAAAAGTAATATGTGATAATCAATGACATATTTATTATGATAATTTCAAATAACATTCAAGTTCCTATTATGTTTCACCTCACTATGTGGCATTGTCAATTTATGTATTGGGGGCTCATTGTCATTCATGGTGGTACAATTTTAGGTGCAATCATACTTAGTGAGAAACATAATAGTCTATTTATTCTTATCTCTATGATTTGGGGTCAAGAATAGTTCTCAATAATTTCTCCTTTCTGAGGATTCACTTTTTCTTTGTTGAGTTGCACCTTTCATAACTTGATGTCCTTTCTTGCATAGAATTATCCTTCATGTGAGTGCATGTATGTTCCTTGGTTAGGACCTATTCCTTTCTTGAAATGGTCCATCTCTTATGAATAATCTATCCTTATAAGGTGTGCAATCCTTCCCCAGGGTAATCCTTGTCTCCATGCTTGGGGGACAAGAATAGAATTTTATTTCAATCCCGTCTCTTTTATTCCACAATTTCCTTTTCCTTTATGAGATACATTTTTTATGATGATGTCCTTTATTGCATAGAATTATCCTTCATGAGAGTACATTTGTGTTCCTTGTTTATTACATATTCTTCATTTAAAATGGTACATCTCTTATGACCATTTTCTCCTCGATGAATATGTGCAATCTTTCTCTCTAACCTGGATCAACTTTTCCTTGTATTTATGATGTGATTCCATTTCATGTGTGGGATTGTTTGTTCACTCAAGGATTCTCTCTTATGAAAGACATGTGTATCCTGGATACAACCTCTTCCTCGCTTGATGATGTATGTCTATTTTAAACAAATTCCTCACTTGGAGTCAAAAAGTGTGTTAGCCTTCATCAAGAATCCCTTTACCTAGTGTAGACACCTAAAATTGTCCTGTCTAATTAAATAAATATTTTTATTTATTTAATTCATTCATTTACCCTCTTCTAGCCTTATTTCTCTTTTAAATAAATACTTTTATTTATTTAAATTATCCCTTTCCTAAAATTAAATAAATACTTTTATTTATTTAATTGATCCCACTTCTTCTATTAATGAAATAAATCTTTATTTATTTAATTAATTCATTAGCCTTTTCTACTTATGACACATGTCATTCATATCTTAATTCCTACACTACCTACCATCTTATTATTTTATTATTTCCTCTACCTACCCTCTAATCCTAGTCGAGCATCTATCATTTACACCTCTTAATCTTATCCCTCCATTTCTTACAATGTAATATATATAAGAGGATGCTTATCTTATTATCAATCCCCTCCCAAGCATTCTAGCATTCAAACTTTTATATGTGATCAAGCCTACTTGCAACCACATTTTCGTTCTTTGTTGAGCTCTTGTACACATAAAATCTGAGAGCAAATATATCAAGCAAGATCAATGGAGATAGGAAGAATGGAGATCCAAACCCTATTGGACATGTGATGGTATAATCTTTGTGATTTCGTTGATTTGCATTGCCTTAGATAATCTTCATATGTTATGGTGGATCTTTGTTGTTGTTAGGCTAGGGTTTTGTGGTTGAATCTATTTAGTCTTTCAATATTGTTATTACATTTTTACCATAAACATTTTGGCATGCCCGATGGGTCATGGATTTTTGTTAGATCTATGTTTTTTGCAGATTTTTCTAAACCTATATTGTTGTTTTGTAAAACAATTTGGAGAATAACCTTGCGTGGCTAGGGTTTTGGACACAAAATTAAGATCTTGGAGAGATCTGATCCAATTTCACAAACAGATTGGAATTTTTCCATAAACTTTTGTTTGCTGGTTTGGAACAATATCAAGAGATTTCAATCCAAAATTCAGATTTTTTGGAGCATATTTGAATTTTCTATGATTTTTTTATGAATTTTCATAAAAATTTATTTTTCAGAGAAAATAAGCAAACTTTTTAGATTTTCTTATATTTTTGGAAATCTCTCTAATTTATACATAGCATCTGTTCTTTGTGATTTTGATTTTGATAGAAAATATTTCCTAAAAAATCAGATTTTTAAAACTTAGGTTTTTTCATTATTTTGATCATATCTCACAAATGGCTTTAAATTTTGGCATCAAATTTTTTTTGCAGGTCACTAACAATATCAAAAGTTCTCAGTTAAATAATCATATTATTTGGAGCATATTTGAATTTTCTATTAATTTTTTATGCGTTTTCATAAAAAAATAATTTTGAGAGAAAATGAGTGAATTTTTCAGATTGGTTTACAGTTTTAGAAATTTCTTAGAATTATACATAGGATTTGTTCTTTGTGATTTTAATTTTGATGCAAAATTATTCATAAAAAATCAGATCTTTAAACATTAGGGTTTTACATTATTTTGATTATATCTCACAAACTGCTTGGAATTTTTGTAAAAAACAATTTATGCAAGTTTTGAATGCTATCAAGAGTTTCCAGTAAAAAAATCAGATTTTTTGGATCAAGTTTGCATTTTATATGAGTTTTTTATGAGTTTTCATAAAAAAATTATTTTTTGGAACAAATTAGAAACTTTTTTGGATTTTCTTACATTTCTGGAATTGTCTTGAAATTTTACAAGCACTTTGTTTTTTTTATGATGCAAAATAACTCGTGGAAAATCAGATCTTTGAATCTATCAAAAAACATCTTGTCAAAGGCCCCTATTTCAGAAAGTCTTTTGGATCTAAAATTTACCTAACTTGTTTGCTTGCAAGAAGGGGTAATCATTTGAAACAACCCAAACTACTAACAAATATTTTTGCAAGATCTTGGCAAGGGTTTTTCTTTTGATTTTCATGGCGTGTCTTATTTTCATAGACTAGCAAACACTTCAATTGGTGCACTAAAATTGAACCAGTGTCTTTTGTGTCTTGGGTAATAGGCTCTTTGTGTTTAATCTTTAGAGGGTATGTCTTCCCGTGTGGTCATTAGGACTACTAGTGAGGAGAGAACGACCCAAGTGGTAGCGAGGAAAACTCACCTCTTCCGAACCACTATAAATAATTATATCCATGGTGAAAGCCATGGGTAACGTGTGTTGATTAGTTCATACCAACACTATGTCTCCCCATAAACCCGTTTGATCAATTTTATTTGATCAATAGTAGGGTATAACCCCTACCGGCTGGGAGCCTTCTGTATTTACAAAGCTGAAAGTGTCACATGTATGGTCACACGAGCTGATGCCTTTACTAGTAGCTTTTTGTTTTAGAAAGCCAAAATTCTTCTAGTTGTCGGGGCAAGAGGTCGGACCTATGGAGCGGCCCACACACATGCGGTTCTTAGTAGAGATACAAAGTTCGCCATGAGGAGTTTTCATGGGGACTGGTGCTTGGCTGCCTTGGAGAAGTGAGTGTCGAGGGTAGACCCAATGGAGCCAAGCATCTAAGTATCTGCTTTGAATAGCGTAGCCTTAGGGGAAACCTCATGTGGGATCAACAACTATTGTCCTGGCCAACCATAAGAATTGTGCGTGTCTTCTTTTAAACATTCAAATATTCAAGATCAAACATCAAAAGATTGTGTCTTTTGTGTCTTCAAGTGTATGCAAAACATTTTTACATCAAACAACACACTTTCTTTGGAGTCATTTTGAGTCTAAACACCTACAAACATAGAATCCTCATCAACATTGTGTCCTCTTGTCATGAATTACGGTCATAAATTCATATTTGGTCACAACAAACAACTTCACAAATTGGAAAAATTGCACTCGGGTCTTATAAATGTGTATGTGCAGTATCTAGTCAAGTCTGTGTTGGGTAACTGTGTCTATGAAGTATACAGGCACGTCTATGTTCAATATTGGGAAAATCTACAATCCAACAAAGAAGAGAAATCAGTTTCATAATTCTTGAGCTTCCTATGTTATTTCTATGGGTTTTCATCTAGAATTCAGCCTATTTTTTCAGTCTCACAAAGTTCATCATTGCTTTACACCTTGCATTAAATCCACATTTATCTAAACTTGAGTCAAAATGTCACTTGCTTGTCCTCATCTTGCTTTGTCAACACAATACATACAACAACATTTTGCTAAGTGGTCCCTCATCAAGGTCTATCACCTTTGAGTCTCATTTGGTCTTACTTAGAGTCAAGGTCAACTTACCTCATCAAGAGAAACTATCCTCTCTTTGGAAGCCACACCTACTCTACTACATACATACTTGGTCTTACACTTTGGACATTGCAAGTAGACCTCATATTCATTTACATTCCATCCAACTCTTGGTCTTCCATACTCTTTCTATTTTCATCTAGTCTCACACATCTTGGTCAAGACCTAGTTCATGGTTGAAACCCTTTCCCAAAAATCTAGGAGAGAAGCTAAAGAGGCTCAAGAGTCCGCAAACATGAGTGGCTATGAGTACGACAATGATATCTTTTTCAATTCTGATCATACCACATTACCTAACATGGACATCTATAGAAAAACTCAAAATGTTTAGAACCTGGATAATACAAACAACAATGATACACACAATGACAATGTGGATAACATTTTACTACATTAAGAAGAAGTGGAAGACTCTATTATGGAACCCCATTTTAATAGATTGGCTGAGGAAATCATGAGAAGAGATAGACAATATTTCTTACAAGTGATGGCACAAAGTAGAACTAAGATACCTCATGATTTTGACATGTCTCAAATAGTGGAAAATTGACCTATGCAAGAAACTCAACTCAACATGGATCAAAGGAGACCTAATAGTGGAGGTACTAGAGGACCACGTTTCATGCCTGAGTCGCCATCATCCTTGTTTCAAAAACCTGAGGTCCCAAATACACATGGTCAATCTTTTGATACTCATGAAAGAACATCTCATGAACAACTCCTTCTATGCAGACCTTTATGGAAATATTATGCAAATAAGTACACTCAATCACATACCAATTCTAAGGACCAACCTCAAAAGCAATTGGATATTCAGAGGCATACTCAAAATTTGGACACAAGAAAACCCCGTATCAAAGTTGGGGGCAATACACAAGAGAAAACTCATGATATGCGTTATGACCCTATATCAAGTGGTCCCTACATGCATGATCATTATAGACCTCCTCCATATGAAAATGTTTATGATCAATACCATCCATATATCCAGTATCCTCCTCCTCCACCTGATGGCTCAGGCATGGGATATGGTCGAAGAAGTCAATCTCCACCTAAGAACAATTTGGAACAACAAATAAAGAACTTACAAAAGAAAATGGAGGACATAAATACACCAAATCCAGCTTACACAATGAGAGACATATGTCCCTATCCATTTGACAAAATCATTCCAATGCCTCCTTTTCCTACACACTTCGTAATGCCTAAGTTTGATAAGTACAAAAGCAAAGGAGACCCTAAGGCACATATAAGATAGTTTTTCATGGCTTGCATTGAGGTAGCAGTAGAAGAAACATACTTGATGAGATTGGTCCCACAAAGATTAGGTGATAAAGCTAGAGAATGGTTCTCCCAACTTCCACCTGGAATTAAGTCATGGGGTGATCTAGCAAAAGCTTTCATACAATATTTCTCATATAATATTGAGACAAATATATCAGTTACCACTTTGTGAAACACCAAGAAAAAGGATGGGGAGTCATTTTCATCATTCTTACAAAGATGAAGGAATTTAGCCAGCATATGCTCTTGTGAAATTCCACAAAAACAAATTGTAGAGATGTTCACCTAGAATGTCAATAGATAAATTGGTTATGACTTGAGGAAAGATTGTTTGTCCACCTTCAAGGACATCATTGAAAAGGGATTAGAAAAAGAGAAGGTCCTAATTGAACAAGGAGTAATTAAGATATTCAAAGAAAACAAATAGGACTTTAAAGGAAAGGACAAGCCACAATTTTGCAACAAAAACAAGAACACAGTAAATGATGGTGTTGTTGATACTAACACAGTACGACCCAAAATCATTCTTTATGGATCAAGTTCTACAAACAACCAAGTGATACTCAAACAACTTAAAAACCATGAAGAAAATATACCCCATTAGGAGAACCACTTGAGTCAGCTTTCAAGAAGCTAGTGGCAAACAAGATAATAACAATTCCAGATAATCCTCCATATGATTCAAAGGTCAAACCAAATTGGTGGAATTATGATGAGTACTATGAATATCACAAGAGCAAGGGACATAAAATAGGAAATTGTCATCGTTTGAAGCACATTATACAAGATCTTATCGATAGAGGTGACATTGAGATAGAAGGACACTCATCCAATCAGGAGCATGAGATGTTTAAGGAACCATTTCCTAAACATGATAGGGGAAAATCCAAAGCCATAGATGAGTAGACCAACTATATTAGAGCATCCTATAACTATGATTCAATTGTCAATCACATTTAGATGGATAATTATGTCTCTACCATTATCATAAAGGACAAAACACCTAAAAATTCTGCCTAAAGACCCAAAGTTGTCCTAAAAGGCATTGGATCTTCTTTTGAATCTACCTCTGAATGTAATGTTACAACTTGTCAAGGTGAGGTCACTTTGCAAGGTGCTCCATCTAAAAACACCACCTCCTCATCAACCAAACCTGAGTACGATATGGTATAACAGTTAGGGAAGACACCCGCGCTTATCTCCATTCTTGAGCTTTTATGCATATCCCCCGCACATTAAGTTGTTCTTGACAAAACTTTGAGAGACACTTCTATCCCCACTGATCTTAACATGGACCAATTTCAAGCCATGGTGGGATACCTTTCCATTCTACATTCTCTTACATTCACTGAAGCTAACGACGCATCTCTAAGCCAACCGCATAATGCACCTTTACACATTGAAGCCTTCCTACACAAACATCAAATAAAATGAGTCCTGATAGATGGAGGAGCTGGTCCCAATATATGTACTTTGAACACAATAATACAATTGGGATATTCTGATAAATTTGTGAATGCTACGAACAAAATTACCATCAAGGCATATGATGACAAAGAGTGTTCATCCAAGGGCACAATCACCTTACCTCTCAGAGTTGGGCCAGTTATGAAGGATGTGGTTTGTCAATTCCTTGATCTAGATCTCACATATAACACTCTTGGGATGCCCATGGATTCATGAAATGAGAGTTTTTCCCTCTACATATCACCGATGTATCAAGTTCCCACACAATGAAGTTGAAGTGGCCATCAAAGCTGACCCAAACCTATTCATATATTGCAACAATATGTGACCTAGATCACAAATAACAATCCCAGTCAATTGAGAGGTCATTCCTTCATCAGCATATGTGGATCCAAAATCCTTGAAAGCTTCTACATCCAAACAAATAGAGCTCAAAGAAAAGTTCAAGATTAAAGACATGGGATGTGGTGAGTATATCTTTCATGTTAATCAACTCCCACTATCTCCTAAGACATTTAGTTGACCAAAACAACCTACAAACAATTTGCAATGCCAAGGAATTGGGTATGAAGCACCTAATATTGTGGCTACTAAGTTTGAATGCAAATCTCCTCTAGTGGTGCAAGCAGCTCTTGATATCAATAGTCCTAAGAGTGGTTCCAACAAAGAATCTATTGAATATATCGCCAACCCTCTTGAGAACTCACATAGCTTTACCATTTCATCCATTCTTCCATTTCCACTCTACTCCTAGACTTGGATTAACAAGAATCACAAAATGCCTTACTAATTGGGGATCAAAAATCAAGTTTTGAAAATAAAAATCTAAAAGTAAAAAATAAAGAGAAGTCCTTTAGTCCAAATCAAAATCAAAAGCTACTGGACTTTGCGAAAATCAAAGTCAAGGATAAAACTCCTATGAAAAAGAGCAAGAGATTATCTCCCCTAATATAAAAATAATTGGGGGCAAAAGTTCTAAAATTTCAAATCAAAAAGCGTACTTGTTGATCCCAAGTCTCCATCATATCATTATACTTTCACTTCTTTTTGCAATCATAAGCCTTCATCACTCATCCACTTGTTTCACACATGCATTCCCTTATGGCGATACATCATGGAACTTTAATGGAG
Source organism: Cryptomeria japonica (assembly GCF_030272615.1). Classification (NCBI taxonomy): domain Eukaryota; kingdom Viridiplantae; phylum Streptophyta; class Pinopsida; order Cupressales; family Cupressaceae; genus Cryptomeria; species Cryptomeria japonica. Next base: position 38,357,835 of record NC_081412.1, read on the forward strand.
CTTCCTCAGGGGACTTTGTTATCAGGGATGGTCAAACTTCTTTAGGTGACACACATATGAGCCTCCATAGTTCATACATTATTAATTCTATTCCAGTTCCTCCCTCAAGGAAGATAGTCACTCAAGCTACACATCATTTAGTCAAGGAACAATACATTTACAACCACAAAGTAAAGCCTTGCACATTTGAGGTGGGTGACTTAGTTTTCAAACAAAATCCTAAAAATCAACAAGACAGAGAGAAGAAGGGCAAGTTCGAACCAAATTGTCTTGGTCCTTACATTATTATAGAAATCTATGTATCTGGTGCATATCAGCTCTCAACCCCAGAGGGAAAACCTTTGGAGGATCCTATCAATAGCATGCACCTTCACAGGTTTTACACATAGCTCTTCAGGTATATCCTAATTCAAAAATACAAAAAAAATTAAAAAATTAAAAAATTCAAAAAATTCAAAAAATTCAAAAAATTCAAAAATTCAAAAAAATCATAAACATAAAAAATTGTTACTTGGTGAAAACCTAGCAAACAGGCGCCTTGTTATGCAAAAAAAATTGGAAAACAGAAAAATAGTTCGTCCAACAGTGAAAACCACTTCAGTGGTGTTTTGGGCAAGTACCACGGTGAAAACCGGATCACCGATGCCATGTGTAGAGACATTGCTTCTCCCTCCTTTAGGATTCCATTTCCTCTTTTCACTTTGGACACACTCACAAACTATCCATCCATAATAAACTTACCCATTCCCATCATGGCTTGTTATTGATCTTCCTAAGATTGGTTAGCCATTCATAATAATCCTTCCTTTTTAACCCCTTTTTCATCCATAATAAATCGGCTCGTATTTGTGGCTAAGGAAAATCCTAAGTCTAGTGATGGGTGTGGAACTAAGAGAATCACATGTTTTGAGGAGTGGAGTTTCTTCCATTTTTCTTCAGTCTATCCATGCACAATCCACAATAAAGCAGCACTTGCATCGCAAATCCGCAACAAAGTTTCATCTTCTCCACAATAAAGCATCAGTTTCATGGATTTAGTTAGTTTCAGATGAGACACAAGCAAAAATAGGCTTCAGCAAATCAAATCTTTTAACAGACTTAGACAACATTATGGTTCAGTGCTATCTATCATTTTTGTGAAAGTAAACATTGTGACCACAATCAAATAGACTTATACAAGTGACAAGAGACATTAAACTTGAGGACTACAATGGATGTTGGTGTCGAGTCTTGGTTTTCTTTTGATTTTATCTTTCTGGTGACATGTCTTTTAGCTTTTACAGGATGTCTCTAACTAGAGATTTTATCTCCGCGATGTCTTTGACTAGAAGGGCGAGGATGGGGTATCGTCACCTATTTTTCTTTGTTGTCTATGGATTATCTCTCAGTAATGCTATGACTTGTCCAAGGATATGAGGATGTTGTGAGTCTAGTGTGAACTGGGGCATTCCTTGTTTGTGACTATCTGATCTCCATGCAATGGGTACAATGACTTTCTGGGTCAAACATATATCTGGATTGTCATAACTTATTTGTCATAATAAAGCTCAATGATGATAATAGCACAAGAAGCTCTTTCACTTCCATATCTTCTATCTTTCATCCCCCTTTCATGATTGAACTTCATCATCCTTCCTGAGTCCATGTAGCTTGCTATCACATGACTGAGTATAATGACACAACAAAAATATTTGCATTTCATGTAGTTTGCACTTGCATTACCACATACTAGCATTTCATACATATAGATATCACAATTACATCACATCCTGCACACAACACATGTTAGCACATTTTACATTTTCATCATATAAATAGTTATTTGCATTATCATATTAATCTGCATTTCATACATTCACATTTACATTTGTATAACATATAAAAAAGATAAAAGAAAAAAAATATTGCATTTCATCATGTATATATTTACATCCATATCATAAAATTATCATCATAAAACATATCATAAGCATCACATAGGCACACATGCATATAGCTGTCATAAGGATGAATCATCTCATATATATATCAAAATCATAAGTGTCATGATACAATGATGTCAAAATACATATGGTTACACAATCACCCGAAGGTGTCTACATCATCATACAAAATGGTACAACACTGATACATAGGGAGCCCTCTAAGGCTATGATGAACTCCTTCCCTCAGAGCCAACTGGCCTCGACAGAGTCTGAGCCTTAGAAGGACCTACCCTAGGATCATCTCTCCTATCCACTCTATCTGGTGCTAGTGGAGGACCCATGACCCCACCACTAGATGACTGTCTCCTGTCTCTCCCCCTAATGGTCGTCGTAGTCCATGATGGTATCCGGAAGCTCCTAGCTTGCTGATCTGGTGGCACCACTCCATAGTACTGGTCTCTCCAGTAGGTTATCTCCTCCCCTACCCACTAAACATAGGCGTATCTGGCTCTTGTGTCCTCTGTTGCCTGTCTGCCTACCCTTAGTGCTGCCTCAGCCTCTATGTAGCATTGAATATCCTGATCCCTCTCCCACTCAGTGTCCCTCAGTTGTCTCCTAAGCCTAGCCACATCCCTCTCCATATCTTGGATTTCATCTACCTATCCCTAGTAGAGATCCCTCAAGGATAGTATCTCATCCTCCTCATCCTCTCTCCCCTCACCCTATCCCTGTGGCTATTCTTGTGGCTGCTCCTGTCCTTATCCCCATCCCTATACCTATCTGGGAACCTATGTTGTTGGCACCTATAAAGGAAATCCACCTCTACCCCTCACTATATGCACTTGTCTCTCCTCTCTGCCCTCTCTCCTCTAAGCTACTCTCCTCTCTACCACTGCCCCTCGCCTCTGTCATCGGCCTCTGCCTCCACCATCTCCACCATCTCCCTCTATCGGCTCCCCTGGATTCATCAGTCATGGAAATGGATGCTCTGCCCAATAAGAACTGTACTATGCATCCATCCCTACATCCTCCACATCTGGCCATATATCCCAAGGCATGGGAACCATCTCTAGCATCTGTGTCACAACCGATCAGAAGACAATAATGGCCCTAAATGCACCCGATCCCTCACTGTCTATGCATACATCCCTGAACCTTGTGGCATCCACTGTATCCTGTTGAACTGCCTGCATACCCTATCAATCAACTTCCTCTTAATAATATATAGTGTCTGGCCAATCAAATACCTACTCCTGAATACATACAACAACTCCACTGCATCATCCTCCCACTCCTCACAATCTCATTAAGGCCTCCATACTACACTGTCTATCTCATCGATCACTCGGCACCAATACTCTAGCCTCCCAATCCGTGACTTGGAATTAATCATATCATACAGATGCACAAAACTATGCCCATGTCCTCAGCCCCTAAAATGTATCGACCGTGTCACCGGAAGATGCTTGTATGCCCATACCTACAATAATGTCACTCCACACCCCACTCCTGTTGATGCATGATACACAAACTAATGTAGCTCATAATACATGTGTGCTAGCAAACACGGCCCCCATGCAAACCTGGTGTGCTTAGTTACCAATGTCTCCAGAGTCCTCCCCCACCCCACAACCAACCCTCGTGTCACCCTATCCGGACAAAGGAACCCACTGATCACTCCTTCCAGCACTGCATTAGTGCCAATCCTATAGCTATCATGGTGTCACAAGCCACATGTCTTGCCCTCATCTCTAGTCCTAGATCCTAGAACACTTATCTCACTACATCCCTGTCTCCCTCTCTATCATAAGGAACTAACTCCCCAACGATCAGTATCCTCAGTATCATGTACACATCCTCTAAGGTGACTGTTATCTCACGCATCAGCAAATGAAACGTACATGTCTCTGAGTGCCATCTCTCAGCTAATGAAGTCAATAATCCCATGTTCACCCGAAACTTAGAGCGTATACATAATGTATCACAAGCCCATAGCCTCAACTGTTGCTCTATCCTCAAATGTCAGCTCTACTCATAATCTCTGAGTCGAAGGGAATCTCTCTCATGACTCTAGCATAGGTAGGTCCTCCTGCAGTCAAGAAAATGAACTATGTCAATCCTAGTGGCATTCCCTGTTCATCACAAAGTGCTTCTTTTTATCCTAGTGCTTATATCTATCATATGGCACTCTATCCTAGTGGCATTCCTTGTTCATCACAAAGTGCTGCTTTTTTATCCTAGTAGTACTCCCTATTCATCATAAAGTACTACTTTGATCCTATCTTTTAGGGCACCTACTTGAGTGTATCCTCTTGAGTAGCTTATCCAATTGACGACGTATGTCCTATCACAAAATTGTCAATTTCAGCCTAATCCAAATTGGTAACATATGTTCTATCATAGAATTGTCAATTTCTTTGGTACATGTTGTTCATCACAAAGTGCCTCGCTCTATCCTATCCTAGGGCCTCTACTTTATTGTATCCTTTTGAGTAGTTTCCTGATTGGCAATGTATGTTCTATCACAAAATTGTCAATCCTAGCCCTATCCGTTATCCTAGTCTTCCCTAAACGACCTACTTCAGTGTATCCTCTCAGCAGCTTATCCAATCGACAACGTATGTTTATCACAGAACTGTCGATTTGACCTTGAAGACACAAACACGCTTGTATACTTCACAAATGCACCTTCTCTACATAGACGTACTTGAATCACACAGACGTGCCTCTGTTCGACACAGATGCACCTATCCTGCATAAACGTGCTTGTTCTGCACAGATGTGCTTGCATTGAACACAGACACTATTACAATCATAGATGCGCCTACACTCTGCACAGACGTGCCTAACCTACCCAGATGTGCCTAGCACCAACGCAGACATGCCTTCCCATCTTTTGACCCGCTTAACAATTTTTTATGACATACCTAATGTGCATTTATTACCCTACCTAACATGCATTTATGACAACAATTAATGCAACAAGGTACAAGGAGGTTTTGTGGTACTCACTAGATCTCCTGCATCTGCTAGCCTCTAATATCGGCAAACGCGATCTAATCTATGCACTAATGCCATCGCTGCTGACTGTTGACTGCTCTCTGCTCTCTCTACACACTGATCTCTTAGGTGTGTGGATGACAATGAGGATGTTTTCTCTCGTAGTCTATCTTATAGACTACCCTAGCCCTCATTTCTCGAGTTAGTCTTCTTTATCTTGTGACATTGTCACTCTGTCCTATCTTGTTAGTCATTTATAGTCTTTCTTTCTTATCAAGAGATTGTCTGTGATCTTTTTCAGACATTTTCATCCAATCTCTCGAGGGGGCATATCATTCCCATCTTGGGGCAACTTTGTATCAGTTTATCTTATCTTCTTTGAAACAACGCAACAAGTTGCATTGTCTCAAAGAGGGGCAAATGTAGACACCTAAAGTTCTCCTGTCTAATTAAATAAATATTTTTATTTATTTAATTATTTTAGCCTAATTCTTCTATTAATTAAATAAATCTATATTTATTTAATTAATTCATTTACCCTCTTCTAGCCTTATTTCTCATTTAAATAAATACTTTTATTTATTTAAATATTTTTATTTATTTATTTAAATTATCCTTTTCCTAAAATTAAATAAATACTTTAAATTATTTAATTGATCCCACTTCTTCTATTATTTAAATAAATCTTTATTTGTCTAATTAATTCATTAGCCTTTTCTACCTATGACACATGCCATTCATCTCTTAATTCCTACACTACCTACCCTCTTATTATTTTATTATTTCCTCTACCTACCCTCTAATCCTAGCCGACCATCTATCTTTTACACCTCTTAATCTTATCCCTCCATTCCTTACAGTGTCTTCTATATAAGAGGATGATTCTCTCATTATTGATCCCCTCCCAAGCATTCTAGTATTCAAATTTTCATATGCGATCAAGCCTACTTGCAACCACATTTTCATTCTTTGTTGAGCTCTTGTGCACACATAAAAATTGAGAGCAAATATATCAAGCAAGATGAATGGAGATAGGAAGAATGGAGATCCAAACCCTATTGGACATGTGATGGTATAATCTTTGTGATTTTGTTGATTTGCATTGTCTTAAGTAATCTTCATATCTTATGGTGGATCTTTGTTGTTGTTAGGCTAGGGTTTTGTGGTTGAATCTATTTAGTCTTTCAATATTGTTATTCTATTTTTACCATAAACACCTAGCAATAGGAGGAAGGTGTGAATTCTTGTTCTCCTTCCTTTATTTTGGTCAATGATGTTATTTTTGCTCAATATCTCATCTTGGAGATAGATGTCATTGGGCAAAGATCTCTTGCTCATTATTATTGTATCCCTCAAAAGGATCCCTTTACACTTGTTGCAAGATATATCGTAATTATATTTTTCTTGGCTTATAAGAGTTATGCCTCTTTGGATAGTGTTGCATGTACATTATTTTTATGGATATCTCCTTGGTTATTAAAGGTATGTATCCTTGTTCTTCTTTTTTTTAAGATGTCACCATAGCTCTATGTTTCCATCTTAAGGAGGGGTCATATATGCATCCTCCTCATGTACTATGTTGTGGATTTCCTTGCATAATGTCTTGCTTGGTTATCCTTTCTCAGTTCAAGTTGCAAATTTCCTTGGAGATAATGGTTTCATTGGTCATCCTTTTGCACCGTTTATTGTGGATTTCCTTGCATAATGTGATTTTTGGTTATCATTTTTCAATGACTCAAGTTGAAAAATTTTGTGGAGATAATGATTTCCTTGGTTATCCCTTTTTGCACCATTTTTGTAGATTACCTTGGAGACAATTATTTTCTTGGTTATTCTTGGGATGGATTGACTAGCACAACTCAACTTGATAGACTTATTGACCTTTACCTTGCACCGATACATTTCCAAGATGGGTTGACTATCATAAGACAACTTGCTAGATTACTCAACTCTCTCTTTGCACCGACCTCTCTTGGGATGAGTGGAAATAGCATAATTCAGCTTGCAAGACTATTTTCAACTCTTCCTCCTCTTTCATGGATCACCTAGCATAACATAGCTTTCTACCTTGTGGAATCCATGCTCTCTTTCTCTCTCTCTTTCCTCTATAATCTCATAGCACACCTTTGCTATTTGATTGGACCATAGAGTTTTGTCGCATCTTTGATGTGTTCTCTTGCTCTTTCCGGGTGATCACTTATGCTCTAGCAATAGCATTTTGAGGGTGATATAGTGGTTGAGAAATTTTTACTATTGAGGTATTTTTCATTAGTTGACTTGGAACCTTTGTTTTTAGTACAAACCCCCTTTTGTGTGTATTTAGTTCATTGTTTGTCTTTGTTTTTGTTTTTGTGTGTCCTTGTACATGGTTGTATGAGTTAAGATCCTTGGTTTGCAAGCTTTCTCTTAAACTTAGTGATGTCTTATTTCTTTGCAAGTTTTCCCATGCCTCACTCTCTCTCTCTCTCTCTCTCTTTCTCTTTCTTCTACTTCACCATGAGTATGTGTATTCACTCATACTCCCGCTAAAGTGGGGGCTAAATGTAGCATCGTAAATTGCATCCCTATGCAATTTCTTTCTCCGCTAGGCCCTATTTTGACATGTATAGCCTCCTACATCTAGTCCCCTTATCCAAAACTTAATTCAACATCTCTTTTCAACATATTCTTCCCAAATTGGACACCAGGTCCCAATTTGAGCCACATTGGTGGGACTAGCTCGATAAGATCGACATAACCCCAGGACTGGGCCAATCACTTTGACCCAATCCCCAATTTTTGGCCCCAAATTTTAATCACATAATACATGAAGTGGTTGGGCAATAAAAAAAATTTCCACGTTGGCTTGCTTCAAGTTTTGCACCCTAAAAATCTTGAGAAAGGTAAGCAAGGTATCCTCCTTATTTTGGGGGAGTCCACATTCACCAATAAGGCAAACTTAAGATCAAGAATTCAAGCATTCAAGACATTTCATCTCACCATATCCTTCATTGTGGAAACCTTCAACAATCTTCATGCAAGCATGTCTTTTGTGATTTCCATTTAGGTCTTTTATGTGGAATCATGCTACTGCATTAACATTTGTAGTCATCTTTAAAGAAGCATTTGCATCATCAAGGTAAAAGACATTTCTATTCTCAAATATAGAATCTTCTATATATCAATACACTTTCCTTTCATGTTCAATTCAATTCAATTTCAAGGTTGATTCCAAAACTAAGGATTAACCTAGGCAAGCCCATTTCTACCCAATATTTTCTCTCTTTTGTGTACAGGAGTAGGTGGCAAACCTACTAAAATAGGTACAGGTTAGTCAAGAAGAGAGCTATAGTCTACAATTTGTCAGAGTTGAAACTATCAAGAATCTGCCAATCAAATCAACCCAATCTTGGAGCTTTACCAATCAAATCAACCTAGTCCTCTCATCTCTGCCTTAAATTTAGACTACAAGTCATTCTTATTCTCCTCTATTGTATCCTTTTCCTAAATCAATTTGTCAGTTTACTATCTCCCTATACATGTTAAAAGTGGTTCATGCTAGTCTATTTTTATTTATTTACAATTGCATAATCATTTTCAAGTATCCCACCGTGAAGGATCATCACATGCACTTTGTGCTTGATTCTTCTTGAGGCTAGTGGATTATCTTCCTTCTAATAGTAAGGTAGTGCATGGAAATAGGTTCCTTGTTTGCATATATAAACTTGGAATCATATTTCCCCACCTTATAGATTCAAGCCAATAAGATTATTCTCTAACTAAAATCCCCTCAACATATCTTGTTTCTTAAACAAGGACTCTATAATTAAGTCCAAATCTGATTGGGTGTAATGTGAGATTCAACATGAAATAAGAAGTAGAGGCATAGACATGCATAATGTCCCAAAATTCTCATCTCACCTATTAAACCACTTTCTCTTCTTAGAAATACCTATAGGATCAAGTTCTGTGCCCATGGTCACTCTATATAACCTCTATTTCTATAGATTAATCTCTATTTATCTTTTCAACTATAGTAATTAAATGGATTAAGGGGAGTAACATTATTTGGATCCATGATATGTGAATGAAATAAGACAAAAAAAAACTCATACAATAATATAGACACTCTCAATCCAAATCAAAATTCCTCTTAATCTCAAAAAAAGTTTGATTTGCATATTTTTGAAGAAAGAAGCCCAAAAACCTAGATCTCAGATCTAATGAAAATTAAAAATACCTAATAAATTTACAAAAAAAGAGGCCTAAGATCTATGTAGAGGACTAAACCAGCTTTCCAATGCTACAAGAATTGAAAAAAAAAAAATTTGAATGTGAAAGTTGTAGTCACACAAATCTGTCCAGCTTAATTAAATAAATATTTGCTATTTATTTGATTAAAAATCCACTAGCCATCAGTTAATTAAATTAATATTTAATTAATGCATCGCCAAACATTCTTCTATTAATTAAATAAATTATTCAATTTATTTTAAATTAATTCATTAAATCAAATTCCAATCAATTAAATAAATAAAATCTGTTTATTTAATTAAATCCCCCTATTCCTCTTTTAAATAAATTAAATAAAACATTTATTTAAATCATTAGCCCCCCCTCCCCCCCCCCCCCCACCCCCACTTGAATTTTCCTACAAATGCAACTTGCACACATTTATTGAAATAAATGAATTTTTATTTTAATAAAATCCTATTTTCCCTCACCCACCAAATCCACTTGCAAAATCTAATCCCCTTGTAGATTCTTCTAACCCCTTCCTAATTAGCCTAATCCATCCCCTAATTATTGTCACATTCCTAAGCAAAATGGAGTCACTTCTCAAAGACTCCAAAGTCTTTGAAAAGCATTTAATGCTTTGTGTGTTCAACAAATTAACCCCCAAAGTCTTCCAAGACCACTAATGGCTCTTACATGACCATTTATGGCTCTTACATAACCATTTATGGCTCTTACATAACCATTTATGGTTATTTCAAACTTGTCTCCCCAAACATTTATTGTTTTGACCATATTCATCCATTTCACATTTGCACAAGAGTTTATCAATTGGATAAAAGCTTTATTCTTTGAATAAAGAGTTTATTCATTCAACCAACCTTGACTTTAACTCCCAAGGTCATGTCAAGCATTAAATGCTTATTCCCTCTCCTCTCAACCTATCTCACATTGACACTTGTCATCCTGGGATTGGGTTGAAAGCCCTCACATGGATTTGAAATCATTCAATCCTGACCCTTGTTGAGATTGCTCAATCTCAACCATCCATTGCTCCATTTTTCCTATAAATAGAGCCCATTTCTTCATAATCCAGATCCTGAAAACTTGTATGCATTTAACCTATAGGCATTTTAAGAGAGCATTTAGCATAGCAAACTCATGTATTGTCATTTTGGTTAAAATAAATCAATTTTAGTATTAATAGCTTAATATTAGCTTCTTTATTCACATTTAGAGCAATATTTCAATCTCAATCCTCCATAAGCATCCATGGTGCAAAAAGCTGCTAAGAGCTACACTATTTTGGAACTTGGAGAGGAGAGGAACAAGGGAGAAGGAGCTAAGACCATGCTAAGAGGCATTTGGAGATGCCTCATTATCTTTGTTTTTTTTGTTAGATATATTAGCATGATTTTAGTGTCTCTCTCGATATGCCTGTTTAGATTAGTTTTTGATTAACTAATACTAACGGTTTCTTGTCTTGTGCGTTATTTATCATTGACTAACCTTGTCCATTTTGCAGAGCATCAAAAGTTATGGTCTTCCAAGCATAAATTGTTGGCAAGAGACACTATTTTGGTGAATATTGATACATGAGAGATGCTTAGGAGTTATCATTTATGGCAAAGCAATTTGGAAAAAACATCCAATGTACATAGATTTGACTTACCGGAAGTCATATTGTTCATAAGGTATATGTCTGGAAAGTGGAACATAGTAACCAGTAGAGCATGAGACCATTGTGCACATCTTGATTTTGGTGGTGTAATTTTGGTTGTAGTGATAAATGAAAATGATTCAAGGTTTGAAGAAGCTTATCTTTTAATCTTCATATCCAGTGTTGATTAATGAGCAAGATTAAAGGTCTGGTATCTGGTAATTCAGTTAGAAAAAAGATAATCTTGTGTAACATGTGTTGCGAAATTGTTCAGTTGATTTAAATGATTGGTTTTGTGTTCGAGGAGTTTGATCCAACTTGTATGAAGCCTTATATCATTTTGTTTGGGCCTGCATATGGATTTGTGGGCGGATTGGGCTGAATTAAGGTTACATGTTTCATGTTGGGTGTTATGCGGTTTTTGTGAAGCATACATGTTTGAGATCTTATTAGGTTGTGCGGATATATAATGTAAATCTAGATGATCATTTTATTTATGGAATATGTGAATGTGGATGTGTGGTATGAGAATGAGCATCATAATGTAGAATTGGTGCTTCGATAGATGACTGTGCAGCAGAATAGGGCAAAAAGGTAGTAGCATTTGGCAGTCAAATTATGCTTAACCAAAACTGATCTTTGGTATTTGTAGATGTTGTATTCTAGTTCAAACATTATAATTACTTCTGCATCTCATTTGTAGGACAGTGAGTCATCCAGAGTTGTTGCCCTCTTATGTAATTGAGCAGTGAGCTCTAGGCAGTGTGCCTGAATGCAAGTGCATTCCCCTTATGTAATATTATCATACTTATGGTCATAGTATAATAATATTGTGGGTTCAAATCCCACTGTGGTTTTTCCCTTTCTGAGTTTCCATGTAAAAATCTTGGTGTTATGGTTTTGTGGTTGATTGCTTTATGTTTTTGCACTTTGCTTTTAGTCTTATGCATCCAATGGTTTAATAATCAGCTTAATAAGTTTGTAAATTATTAAACACTGACTCACCACCCCAGTGGTCATTGATTCCAACAATTGGTATCAAATCTTAGTTCCTCAAAAGAATCCTAAGATCTTGAAGAATATCCAAAAGATTGAATCAGTAGACTCTGGTTTGCAGAAGCAGCTTACTATGGAACTTGAAGATATTGATGCAACTATGAAAGAGAAGAGTATCCTAAGGAGAAGTCTAGAAGCATCTGAAAATTTTATTGAATCTCTGAAAGAACAAGTGAGCACATCAAGAGAGAAGAGAAAGGAACTGATGGATAAACTTAAGGAGAAAGAAGAACAAAGCATTGGCAATCAAGTCCTACAAGACAAGACAAATGAATGTGAGAAGCTTGCTAGAGAGAATGTAGTCCTGAAGAATGAGATGCAATCCATTGTAATGAAGCTGACAAAAGGGATTGAAGATAGGAATAAGAATGCATAAAATCTGATTCATTCATTGAAGGATAGATTAGATGAATGTTGGAGATTGAACTATGAGAATGATCAGTTGAAACTTGAATTGGTGTAATGCAAGAATGATGGACAATAACTTGAAAGGTAGATCATAATTTTGAGAGATGATATTTCTACTACTAATGAGTATAAGGAAAAATTCAAAGCTAGCTCAACTCGGTTAAATGAGATGTTGGAAAGTCAGAGACATGGGAAAGATATGCGAGGACTTGGATATGACAATGGAGAATCCTCTGGTTCTGGACAAAGAAATCATCAGAAGAACAAGAAACCTCTGGTAAGTCAACCTAATGCCTATAAATTCAATGGTAATTCCTCTTATGTAATTGAGCAGTGAGCTCTAGGCAGTGTGCCTGAATGCAAGTTCATTCCCCTTACGTAATATTATCATAGTTGTGATCATAGTATAATAATATTGTGGGTTTGAATCCCACTGTGGTTTTTTCCTTTGAGGGTGTCCACATAAAAATATTGGTGTTATGATTGTGTGGTTGATTTATTTATGTTTCTACACTTTTCTTTCATTCTTATGCATCCAGTGGTTTAAGAATCAACTTAATAAGTTTGTAAATTCTAAAACATTGATTCAACCCGCCTCTCAGTGTTCATTGATTCCAATAATTGGTATTAGAGCTTAGTTCTTCAAAAGAATCTTAACAAATTGAATAAGATCCAAAAGATTGAATCAATGGACTCTGGTTTGCAGAAGCAGCTTACTATGGTACTTGAAGATATTGATGCATCTATGAAAGTGAAGAGTATCTTGAGGAGAAGTCTAGAAGCAGCTGAAAATTTCATTGAATCTCTAAAAGAACAATTGAGCACATCAAGAGAGAAGAGAAAGGAACTGATGGATAAACTTAAGGAGAAAGAAGAACAAAGCAATGACAATCAAGTCCTACAAGACAAGACAAATTAATGTGAGGAGATTTCTAGAGAGAATGTAGTCCAGAAAAATGAGATGCAATCTATCGTGATGAAGCTAACAAAAGGGATTGAAGACAAGAATAAGAATGAAGAAAATATGACTCGGTCATTGAAGGATCGATTAGATGAATGTTACAAGTTGAACTATGAGAATGATCAGTTGAAACTTGAATTGGTGCAATGCAAGAATGATGAACAAGAACTTGAAAGGTAGATCATAATTATGAGAGATGAGATTTCTATTGCTGATGAATACAAGGAAAAATTCAAAGCTAGCTCAACCTAGTTAAATGAGATGTTGGAAAGTCAGAGACATGGGAAGAATATGCGATGACTTGGATATGAGAAAAGAGAATCCTCCAGTTCTAGACAAAGCAATCATTAGAATAACAAGAAACCTCTGGTAATACAACCTAATGCCTATAAATTCGATGGTAAATGTTTTGTTTTGGTAAATTGAGTCATATGGCAAGTAAATGCAGAAATAAGATGAATAATAGGATGATGAATAATGTGATGAATAATGGTTTTACCTTTACCAGTCAATATTTCAAATGCAACAACTTTGGTCATAAGTCAAATATGTGTAGAATGGTGAACAAATTTTAGAATAAGAGATGTTATACCTCTGAAATGTTTGGACACATTGCTAACCAATGCAGGATGAGACCAAATCAGATGAATTTCAAGCCTATGTAGAGAAATGATGTTTTCTATGCATGCAACAAATCTGGTCACACTGCAAAATATTGCAGAAGCAAGAACATGAGAAACAATGGTTTGGTAAACAAGAATAAATTAGATGAAAAAGAAAAATCTAAAGTGGAAGAGATCAAAGATCAACATAAGGAGATGTGGGTTAAGAAGGACGATTCAAATGTGCAGAATGGCTCCACAACTGAATTCGGTGTTGGAACCTCATTTGGTAACTAAGTCATTTTGGCCTTAGGGGGAAAGCTTATTGTAGACACCTAAAATTGTCTTGTCTAATTAAAGAAATATTTTTATTTAATTAATTAATTCATTGATCCTCTTCTAAGCCTTTCCTCATTTAAATAATAATACTTTTATTTATTTAAATTGTTCTTTTTCTAAATTAAATAAATATTTTATTTATTTAATTGATCCCACTTCCTTTGTTTGTTAAATAAATCTTTATTTATTTAATTAATTCATTAGCCTTTTCTACCTATGACACATGTCATTCATCTCTTAATTCCTACACTACCTACCCCCTTTATCATTTAATTATTTCTTCTACCTATCCTTTAATCCTAACCGGCCATTTATCTTTACACCTCTTCATCTTATCCCTCCATTTCCTAAAGTGTCTTCTATATAAGAGGATACTCTCTTTCATTATCAACCCTAATGATAATCCTAATGATCTAATCAGCTAATGAGAATTCTAATCATCTAATTAGCTAATCAAGGTGTCAAATCTCTTATGCAATCAAGTCTTCTATCAACCACATTTTCGTTCTTTGTTGAACTCTTGTGCACACATAAAATCTGAGAGCAGATATATCAAACAAGATCAATGGAGATAGGAAGCAAATGGAGATTGAAACCCTACTAGACATGTGAATGGTAATTTTGTTTAATTTTGTTGATTTACATGATCTTAGGTATCTCTATTGGTATCGGTGAATGTTTCTATGAGATTTTGCCAAGATCAAGGGCATAATGAAAAGTATAAAATAGAGACAAAAGAATGACAAGAACAAACTGTATTCTCATCAATATGCAAATGATCAACTGGATTAACCAATACAATGAATATGGGCCTTCTTATATAGGAAAGGCCATATGGATGTACGAGTACACAATCATGACATGTGGCTCAATGAGAAACAAGGGTAGGTAATAAATAATAGGGGTAGGTAGGAGAAATAATATAATATTCTACAAGAGGTGGATGACCCACCAAATGTGGTGTAACAGCAAAATAAGACTACAAAAGGTGGAATTTCTCCTACAAGCTATATCCCTATGTGCACACTTCCCTAAGTGTCTTAAATCCAAACTACAAAGAGATGCATTATCCTAAGTTAACTTAAGTAAAGTATAATAATATCCATAATGAATATTTATTTACACCAACACCCCCCTTAAGTGAAACTTAGGGCAATGAAGACTCCAGTCAACAATGCAAGATGGGTCTCGGCTATCAGGCCATGATAGGTACCCATGTACAAAATGCAAATGCAAGAAAAAACTATGCAATGCAATCTCTCACAAATGAAGAAAAGGAGAAATCCTAGTGGGAAAAAAACTCCCCCCCAAAAGAGAGATGAATGTACAAAAGACTCTCAAAGAAGAAGGACAAAACCTCAAAGAGGAAAAAGTCCCCCCCATAAGAGAGGAAGGAGAAGTCAATTGACCCCCCCTAATGACACACCCCACACCCCCAAGAGAGCTCACAATTGCTGGAACTTACTCTCGGTGAAAGGTTTGGTGAATACGTCTGCAACCTGCTTCGATCTAGGACAATACTGCAAATCAATGACCTAGTCCTAAATCAGCTCTCGAATATAGTGCATATGAATCTCGATGTGTTTGGTCCACTGGTGCTGGATTGGGTTCTTCAAGATTGCAATAGCACTCTGATTGTCGCAATGTAGAACTATTGGTCGTGGAGTGGTGAACCCAAACTTTGTAAAAATCTATTGAAGCCAAATGGTCTTAGTCACTGCATTAACAACTCCTTGATACTCAGCCTCAGTCGAAGAAAGAGAAATAGCATGCTGCTTCTTGCTCTGCCAACAAATGGGGCCTGAACCAAGGTGAAAACTGTAACCTGAAGTAGACTTATGATCATCGAGATCACTTGACTCCTGAAAGAAAGGAGTCGGGGCAAGCTTACAATCAGTCATATGAAAGCGTGCAAGTAGATCAAGAGCATACTTGGGCTGCAATAGTGTAATCCTGAAAGGTGACTATGAAATCTCTATCCCAAGAAAGTAGTGGAAAAGACCCAAGTCAGTCATAGAAAATCTATCATGCAAAGTAGATTTGACCCTGCTAATGATGGATGCGGTGCTCCCTGTAATGATCAAATCATCAACATAGAGCACAAGTATCAAGTGAGATTCATCGTGTTGCAAAATGTAGACATTCAGATCAGAATTGCACTTGGTGAACCCTGCCGAGAGAAGAAAGGAATCCACCTTGGCGTACCAAGCCCTAGGGGCCTGCTTAAGGCTATAGAGAGAGTTCCTTAGTCTACAAACCAAGGAAGTATCCTAGATGAAACCATGTGGTTGCTCCATATAAATCTCCTCATCAAGATCACCATGAAGAAAATCACTCTTCACATCCATCCGATGTATAACCCAACCATGAGATGCAGCAATAGCAAGTGTCAAGTGAATGGAGTTCATCTTGGCTACGGGCACAAAGATCTTAGTATAGTCAACACCTACAACCTGTGAGAAACCTTTCACAACAAGCCAAGCCTTATACTTATCCACACTACCATCTGTGGAAAACTTGGTCTGATAGATCCACTTACATCGAACCATCCTTCTCCCCTTATGGAGATGGACTAAATCCCATGTGTTGTTCCTCATCAAGGAACTATACTCTTCCTCCATAGCTTGGTCCCACTTAGGAACCCCTGATGCTTCCCAAAATGTATGTGGATCGAAAGTGGTAGAAATGAATTCATGTGGAAGATCCTGATGTTGTGATCATGTCCTCGATGTATCTGAAGAATCCCCAACAAGAGAACCTACAGACTCAAGTGTTTGTCGAGACCAACGAGGTCTAGGTGGAGGTGGAGAGTGAGGCTCCTCAACTGGAAGTGGACCCTATAGATGTGTAACCCTACAAGTCAAAGTTGAAGGAGTCTCATCATCTAAATCACTAGCATCACTATCCACAATGGATGAAGGTGGAGGAGGTAGAGAGGCTAAGCTAGGAGAGGTTTCCTCAAAGTGAACACTCCTCTCAATAAACACCTCATGTGTCTCAGGATCCATCAATCTATATGCCTTAACACCCTCAGGATATCCAACAAATATGCAAGGCCAACTCTAAGGTTCCAATGCCTTGTGTTTTTGCAGAGGTATGTGAGCCCATGCTGGACACCCAAAGACTTTGAAATGTTTGACAATCGGTTTCCTACCAGCCCAAGCCTCAAAAGGAGTAATACCTTTCAAAGCTTTGTGAGGAACCCGATTTTGGATGTGTGTGGCACAACTGATAGCCTCTGCCCAAAAGGTGGGATCAAGAGAATGTACATGTATCATACAACTAGCCATTTCTTTGAGAGTTCTATTCTTGTGTTTTGCAACTTTGTTTTGCTATGGAGTGTATGCAATAGAATGCTGAAGATCAATCCCCTCAAATGTACAAAAATCCTCAAGTCTCTTGTTCACATATTCCCTTCCATTATCTGTACAAAGAATCTTGACCACTTTCTTGGATTTCTTCTCCACACGAGTCTTGAAGTCCTGAAATCTATCAAACACTTCACTCTTATGAATGAGAAAGTAGACCCAAGTGAAGCAGGAGTAATCATCAATGAAGGTGAGAACATAGTGGGCCTTACTAAATGAAGGTGTTGGAAATGGACCTGCTAAATCATTGTGAACAAGTTGAAGAACTTCCAAAGCTCTCCAAGCTTTCCTCTTATCAAACTTCTCCTTTGGATGCTTGCCCATGGAACAACCTGAACATACACCCTCTGAAAAACTGATTCGAGGTAGACCTGTGACCATGTCTTTCATGCTGAGTTGTTAAAGATAGCGGTAGTTGAGGTGACCAAACCACTCATGTCATAGCTTACTTTCTGAATTTGAATGAGTAAGCAAAGCCCTAGAAGGAGAACTTGGCACAAAGTGGGAGAATGAATAAAGCCTTGAGTTGTCATTGACTTGTCCCACTCCCACCAAGGCATCATCATCAAGTTCCTTTACCACAACTGAATCTAGTGTAAACTCAACCTTTTTCCCATTCCCATAGTGAGTGGTTTGGTAGATAGAGAGAAGGTTGGTCGACAAGTTAGGAACATAAAGAACATTCTCAAATGTTCCATCATCCATGTCAACTAAACCTTTCCCTTCAACCTCTACTTGTGTATCATCACCTATGTAAATGTGAGGTACCTTAGATGGCTCCAATGAAGAAAACTGCTCATTTGTAGAACCCATGTGATATGAGGCACTCGAGTCAAGTATTCACTACTATGAAGAACCTACTGTAGCCACAAATTCTTGCCCTTTTCCCTTAGAATGTGAGGAAGAGGAAGGAGGTGAATCCTTCTTTGTGTAGGTAGATGACAAGTTGATGTTGTTTTTCTTAAGAAGATTTGTTAACTCATCAACTTGCTTGGTGTGGCATCGATGCTCATCATGACCATACTTCTTGCAATATGCACAAGTTGGTTTATCCTTCTTAGGTGGTGTCCCCTTCTTGGACGAGGATGAAAAATCACCTTGTGATGATGATTGTCCTTTTTCCTGCTATGGATTTGACTTAGAGTGCTTCTTCTTCTTCTTGGAATCTTTGCCTTGACTTCCTTGATTCCCTTGATTAGCCACCAAAGCCTTGGACTTTGAAGATTTGAGAAGGCCCATGTTCAACAACTTAGATTGTTCCAACATCAACATTTTTATGAAATCATCAAATGAAGGCATAACATAGGAACTCCCCACTATCGAACGATGAGTTTGGAGGCTAGACACAAATGCTACATATTCTAGTGCAAGCTTATCCAACAAGTTGAATATCAACTGAGCATCCTTTGTGTCAATTCCACAATCCTTAATCTTTTCTCTTAGCTCAATTGCTTTGGTGATATAATCTTGGATTGTATCAAAACTCTTGGGATCCAAGTTGGTGAGCTCATTGTCAATCTTGTAACCTCTGATTTCATCAACTTGACCATACAATTTCTGAAACATATCCCAAGCATCTTTGATTGTAGTACACTTCTCAATGTGAAAGATGAGGTCATCTGATACATACTTACACAAAGTTCCAAGAGCCATGCAATTCTTAGTGATTCATTCTAATTGAGCATTATGATTAGCCTTAGGATCAGGTGGTGGTGCTATAGTTCCATCTATGTAATGCGTGAGACCTTTTTCCATTAATTTGCTCCATACTTTAATTTTCCATGATGCATAATTATGTGGAGTTAAAGGTGGAAATTTATGAGGACTCATTGCAACAAAGATGAAAGAGAACAATGGAAGAGAGGCACAATCACATAAGACCCCCCCCCCCCCCCCCCAAATTCACTCAATCAAGAACCCCACCAAAAATGATGATTTGGCACTTTATACTTAGTGCATATACAATGGGCCACTTGCAAAAAATGGTAAAGTGGACTTCTGATTTCAAGTTTACAATTGCCTCAATAAGGATAAAAGAGACTCAAACTAATAGCGCAAAAGATCTAAACTAAGATCCAAGCAATTTACAAGTACCAAAAAGGCCAAATAAGACCAATATCTGAAAGTACAATTTCCACTCAAAATCTCTAAAATATGATCATGGATTATGAAAGTAGAGGAAAAAACATGCACTTTCAAAAAAATGGCACCTGAAAAGGGGGTCATATGAGCTCAAACAAGGCCTTTGAAGTTGCAGAATTGAGGATTGGATAGGTACAGCTGAGAGAATCCAAATATTTTGAACAATTTGTGCACCAAAATCAGAAAATAACCACACCACTGTGAAGAGCACATAAAATTATTTGAAATAAAAAAAAATTGCACCCAAAAAGGAGCAAAATTGAGCAAGTTATGACCCTCCAAAGTTGTCCCAAAAAATCAAACAACTCAGTGGAGAGGGGTCTGAAAATTTCCAAAAAATGCTGATTGTGCAAAAAATGTCAAGTGGCCCTGACTAGGCAGAGCTGCTAATGTGGTAGGTGATTGGTTGGAGGTTGCCGGAAAATTTACAGGCAGCAGCCAAAAAACTGTCGACGACAGTCAGAAAACTGATAGTCGGTCTGAAAGCAGCTGCCAAAGGTCGGCAGGAGATCCAGTGGCGGCTGTCAGAGCGGAGGGTTGGCAGGGCTTGGCAGCGGCAGTGGAGTCGCCAATGGCGATGGCCATCTTGGTGAGGTTGGAGGAGTTGACGGTGGTAGCTGGCGAGCGGTGCCGACAGTGGAGGCACCGGGGCAGCAGGGAAGCGACAAAGGCGGCGGGGAGCAGCGGCAGTGGAGCCAAAGTGGCAGGCTGCGGCATGCAAGGGCTAGTGTGGCCGGCGCTGGAGGGCACTACTGGAGGATGGGGTCAGAGTTGCCGGTGGCCGGTGATCTCGGGGTTGCCGGAGCCGGTGGCTTCGGGGCTACCGAAATCGGTGGTCTTCGGGGCTCCGATGGACCAACTGGTGGCGGGACCAGAGCAGCCTGCGTGGGACCTACTCGGGTGTTGTATTGCCTACAACCTACAGAGGTGTACGGTGGTACAGGGGGGGGTCTACGGACCCCCAAAAATAAAAAAATAAAAATTTCTTTTTTTTTTGAAAAAATAAAACCCCTTTTTGAATTTTTATTTTTTATTTTTTTATTTTTTTATTTTTTCAAAAAAAAAATCTTTTCAAAAGACTGGAAATTTTTTTTTAGAGAAAAATATATATTTTTTTTATAAATCCAAAAATTTTGTATCGTACCGCCCAAATTGGGCAAAAAATTCCTCCACCCCCAAAAGTCAATTTTTGCCAAAAATGGTAGAGTTTATACTTGATTTTTATGTAACGGCCTCCTAGACGCAATGGTGAGGTCGAAAACGCTCTAAGATGCCTCCAAAAAATGCTTGTTCCTCAGATCCGAAAATAGAAGCCTTCCAAAATGTCTCCAAAAACCAATCAATGAAGCTCTAATGGCTCTGATACCATGTGAGATTTTGCCAAGATCAAGGGCACAATGAAAAGTATAAAATAGAGACAAAAGAATAACAAGAACAAACTGTATTCTCATCAATATGCAAATGATCAACTGAATTAACCAATACAATGAATATGGGCCTACTTAGATAGGCAAGGCCATATGGATGTACGAGCACACAATCATGACATGTGGCTCAATGAGAAACAAGGGTAGGTAAGAAATACTAGGGATAGGTAGGATAAATAATATAATATTCCACAAGAGGTGGATGACCCACCGAATGTGGAGTGTAACGGCAAAATAAGACCACAAAAGGTGGAATTTCTCCTACAAGCTATATCCCTATGTGCACACTTCCCTAAGTGTCTCAAATCCAAACTACGAAGAGATGCATTATCCTAAGTTAACTTAAGTAAAGTGTAATAATATCCATAATGAATATTTATTTACACCAACAGTTTCATTGCAGGACTTAGATTGTTTGTGGTTGGATCTTTATTGTTTTACTATAGTTTATCATCACTTTTCACCATACACATTTTGGCACGCCCGGTGGGTCATGGATTTTTGTTAAATCTATGATTTTTACAAGTTTTTCTAACCCTATATTGTTGTTTTGTAAAACAATTTGAAGAATAACCTTGTGCAACTAAGGTTTAGGACACGAGATTAAGGTTTTGGAGAGATTTGATCCGATCTCAAAAATGACTTGGAATTTTTGTACCAAATTTGTTTTGTAGGTTGGGGACAGTATCAGGAGTGTTCAATCCAAAATTCAGAATTTTTGGAGCATATTTGAATTTTTTATGAACTTTTTATGATTTTTCATAAAAAAATAATTTTTGAAGCAAATTAGCGAATTTTTCAGATTTTCTTACATTTCTGGAAAGTTTTTAGAATTCTACAGGGGGTCTACTTTTTGTGATTTCAATTTGGGTGCAAAATATTTTATGGAAAATTGGATCTTTACAAATTAGGTTTTTGCATTGTTTTGATTAGATCTAATAAACGGCTTGAAATTTTGGCATCAATTTTTTTGCAGGTCAAGAATAGTATCTGAAGTTCCAATAAATACATCAAATTTTTTGGAGCATATTTGAATTTTCTATGATTTTTGTATGAATTTTCATAATAAATTATTTTTGAGAGAAAATTAGCGAATTTTTCAGATTTTCTTACATGTTTAGAAAGTTCTCAGAACTATACACATGATTTGTTCTTTGTAATTTTAATTTTGATGCAAAATAATTCGTGAAAAATCAGATCTTCAAAAATTAGTGTTTTGCAATATTTTGATCATATCTCACAATCTGCTTGGAATTGTTGTAGAATTTTTTTTATGTAGGTTGGTAAGGGTATCATGAGTTTCCAGTAATAAATTCAGATTTTTTGTATCAATTTTGGATTTTCTATAAAAAAATTATGATTTTTCATAAAATATTAATTTTTGAAGCAAATTAGCAATTTTTTTGGATTTTCTTACATTTCTAGAAATTTCTTGAAATTTTACAAGTGGGCTGTTTTTTATGATGCAAAATAATTCATGTAAAATTAGATCTTTGAATCTATCAAAAAAATGTCTTGTTGAAGGCCCCTATTTCACTGTCTTTTGGATCTAAAATTTACCTAACTTGTCTGCTTGCAGGAGGAGTATTATTTCACAACTACTAAAAAGTTTGGTGTAGGACCTTTGGCAAAGATTTGATTTTGAAATTGCTTTCTTTGTCTTCTTTAGTCTAGCAAAACACTTCAATTGGTGCTCTAAAATGAACTAGTATTTTTTGTGTCTTAGGCAATAGGCTTCTTTTGTGTTTCATTTTAGAGGGTCTGCCTCCCGAGTAGCCCATAAGGCCAACTAAGAGGGAACAACCCAGGTGGTAACAAGCTAAATCCAAGCTCTTCCAAGCCACTATAAATAAATGTGTTTGTGACGAAAGTTGCAAGCAACGGGTGTTGATTAGTTCATACTGACGGCAAGTCTCCTCATAAACCTTATAGAGCACAACCTCTATAGGTTGGGAGCCTTCCTTAATGGATTGTATGTCATTGCATGTATGGCCACTCGAACAGATGCCCTTACTGGACACCTTTTATGTTAGAAGCCAAAAACCTTTTAGTTGTTGGCGTAGGAGGTCAGACCTATGAAGCGGCTCATATTCTTACGGTTCTTAGTAGAGATACAAAGTTCACCACAGGGAATTTTCATGGGGATTGGTGCTTGGCTACCTTGGAGAAGTGAGTGTTGTGGAGGGGAGCGAGTGGGGTCAAGCATCTAAGTATCCTCTCTAAATTGTGTAGCTTGAGGTAACCCCCCATGTGAGATTCAACAACTATTGTCCTGGCCAACCCTAGGATTTGCATTTGTATGATCAAAACATTCAAACATTTTCAAACAAAATAAAGAAACATTGTGTCTGCCATGTTTTCAAGTGTATGCAAAAAAATTTCACATTCGAAAACATGATCATCATCCTTTGGACAAGAACACCTTCACACATTGTGTCTTCACTAGTTTTTGTGTTTTCTTGCCACTAAAAGTCAAAATATTGAGATTTGGTCACATTCAACAACTTTACAATTGGACAGAATTACAAAACATTTTTAGAATCACATCTGGGTTTGTTAAAACTGTGTTTGCATTCACAGATGAGAGATTACAAGAAAACTCTTGAGAACAATAAGGACTTAAGTTTTCAGATCTAAAGAGCTTCTAAGGCTGCTTCCTATAGGGTTTCATTCTTCACTCAACCTGTCTTGGTCATACATAGTCAAACATTTTCCTTCACTTGCATTGCCCTCATACATATTTTCCAAATTTGAGTCAAAAGGTTACTTTGCTTTTCTTCATCAAACTTTTCAAACATACTACAACACAACACTAGGTGATTCCCGTATCAAGATTCATCACCTTAGGGTCTCATTTGGTCTTCTTGTGTCAAGGTCAACTTACCTCATCAAGAGATCCATCATCTCTTTGGAAGCCACACCTTGCTCTCAAACATACCTACCTGGAGTCAAGGTCAACTTACCTCACCAATAGATCCATCATCTCTTTGGAAGCGACACCTTACTCTAAAAACATACATACTTTGGTATTACATTCTTGGAAATTGCAATTCTACCCTAGATTCATCTACACTTCATACACCTCCTGGTCTTCTATAGTCTTTGGATTTTCATCCTACCTTTCATTTTGGTCAAGACTTTAGTCCATGGTTGAAACCCGTTCACAAAGGTCTAGAAGGGAAGCTGAAGAAGCTTTGAGTTCTTTAAACATGAGTACCTATAAGTTTGATGAAGATGAATTCTACAATCCATTTGAAAACCGTAGTAATATACGAGACAATGACAATAATGACAATAACAATGGAAGTGATAATGACAATGACAATGCATCCGTGGATTCTGTAGAAGTTGAGGAAACTATCATGGATCCCCATTATAATAGATTGGTTCAAGGAATCATGAAAAGGGATAGACAATATTTCCTACAAGTCATGGCACAAAGTGGGACAATAATACCTCATGGATTTGATATGTCATAGATTTTGGAGGATGATCCAAATCAAGAAAATCTAGTTAATACAAGACAAAGGATGCCCAATAGTGGTGGTAATAAGAAAGAGTATCTCATGCTTGAGTCACCTTCATCCCTATTTAAAAAACCTGAGATTCCAAACACATACATTCATTCTCATGCCAGTTATGATAGAACCTCTCATGAAAAACCCCACAGTCATCCTTTCCCATGGAAAGAACTACCACCATTCATGACCGTGATGATACCCAAGATAATACCAATGCATACAATTACACTCAATCAAACATTAAAAATCATGACATGAGGAGACCCTGTTCCAAATATAGGGGTAATATCAAAGATCATTCTTATGACACCTCCTATCCCTATGGTCATGACAGGTATCGACCTAGACCTAGTACTCCTCACTATAATATCATACCAAGTGGTCCATATGCAAGATACAACTATGTCCCTCCTCCATATGAATACATCTATGATCAATACCATCCATATATGCATTATATTCCTCCTCCTCCTCCTAATGGCTCAGGCATGGGACTAGCTCAAAGAGAAAAGATACCACCCAAGAATGACTTACAACAGCAGATAAAGGACTTACAAAAGAAAATGGTGGACATGAGTGCACCAAAGCAACAATACACAATGAGAGACATATGTCCTTACCCTTTTGATAGAAGCATTCCAATGCCTCCATTCCCTCCATATTTTGTAACCAAATTTTGATAAATACAAAGGCAAAGGGGATCCTAAGGAACACATAAGACAATTTTTCATAGCTTGTATTGAGGTAGCAGTAGAAGAAACATATTTCATGAGATTGTTTCCACAAAGCTTAGGCGAACAAGCAATGGAATAGTTCTCCCAAATTCTACCTAGAATTAAATCATGGGGTGATCTAGCAGAGGCTTTTATACAACATTGAAATAGATGTGTCAGTAGCCACCTTATGCAATACTAAATAGAAACATGGGGAATTATTCTCTTCATTTTTACAGTAATGGAGAGGTCTTGCTAGTCGATGCTCTTGTGCTATACCACAAAAACAAATGGTGGAAATGTTCACACAAAATGTCAACAAAGATATTGGATATGAGCTAAAAAAGCATGTTTGTCTACCTTCAAAGAGGTCATTAAAAAAGGAATGGCGAAAAAAAAGTCCTTAAACAAGGTATCATCAAGATATTCAAAGAAAACAAATAAGAATCAAATGGGAAGAACAAACCGCACTTTTGGAACAAGAATAAGAACACGGTCAATGATGAGGTAGTAGATGCAAATGTCGTGAAACCAAAAATAACCTTCCCCAATGCAAGTTCTTCCAATACGAAAAATCAAAGGCCATCAAAACCTCAAAGAAAATACACCCCGCTAGGAGAACCAATTGAAACAACATTCAAGAAGTTGGTAGCAAACAAGCTCATAACACTACCAGATAATCCACCATATGAGCCAAAAGTGAAGCCAAATTGGTGGAATGGTGATGAGTATTGCGAATATCACAAGAGAAAAGGACATCTTACTAGCTACTACCAAAGACTTAAGAATATCATATAGGATCTCATTGATAGAGGTGACATAGAGGTGGATGGTTACACCTCCAATGAAGAGCATGTGATGCTCAAGGAGCCATTTCCTAAACATGACAAGGGAAAAGCCAAAATCGGTAATCAAGCTAATTATACTAAGACACCCTATGATTATGATTCTACCATTAATCATGTTTCAATGGACAACCATGTTTCAACCATCATCATCAAGGATAAAAAATCCTGAAGGTCCTACCCAAAAGAGTAAGGTTTTCCTAAAAGGCATTGGACCATCTTCCTCATCTTCTAAAAATGAAACCTCCAAATGTAATGTCACAAGCCATCGAGGAAAAGTCACCTTGCAAGGCATTTCATCCAATCCCAAAACCTCGTCATCCACAAAGAATGAGTATGACCTTGTAGATCAACTAGGGAAGACACCCGCCCTCATTTCCATCCTTGAGCTTTTACGCATATCCCCCACATATAAGGTCATCCTTGATAAGACCTTGAGAGAGACCTATGTACCCACTGATCTGAACGTGGACCAGTTTCAAGCCATGGTGGGATACCTTTCTATTCTGCATACCCTCACATTTATAGAAGTTGATGACACATATGTCACCCAACCTCATAATGTACCTCTACATATTGAAGCCTTTATCTATAAAAAATGCATCAAATGAGTCATAATAGATGGAGGAGCAGGTCGAATATTTGTACTTTGAGCACTATTAAACAATTGGGATAGTTTGAAAAGGTTGTGAATTCTACACATGCTATCACCATAAAAGCATATGATGATGAAGAGAGCTCATCTAAGGGTACAATCACCTTACCTCTCAGAGTTGGGCCAGTTACAAAGCATGTGGTTTTTCAAGTCCTTGATCTAGATCTCACATACAACATACTTTTGGGATGTCCATGGATTCATGAAATTATAGTTTTTCCCTCAACATATCATCAGTGTATCAAATTCCCACATAATGGAGTTGAAGTAACCATTAATGGTGATCCGAATCCATTCATGTATTGAAATAACCTACAAGAAAGATCATAAATAACAATCCCAGTCAATCGAGAGGCTACTCCTTCATCAACATATGTTGATCCAAAATCCTTGAAAGCTTCTACATCAAAACAAGTAGAGATAAAAGAAAAATTTAAGGTTAAAGACATGGGATGTGGTGAGTATATCTTTCATGTTGATAAACTCCCACTATCTCCTAAGACATTCTATCAACAGGAACAATCTACAAACAATTTGTAATATCAAGGAATTAGGTATGAACCACCTAGTATTGTGGCTACTAAGTCTGAATGCAAATCTCCTCTAGTGGTGCAAGCATCTCTTGATATCAATAGTCCTAAGAGTGGTTCCAACAAAGAATTTATTAAATATATCGCCAGCCCTCTTGAGAACTCAAATAGCCTTACCATTTCATTCGTTCCTTCCATTTCCACTCTACTCCTTGACTTGGATCAACAAGAATTAGAAAAGACCTTACTAATTGGGGATCAAAAATCAAGCTATGAAAAGAAAAATCTAGAAGTCAAAAATAAAGAAAAGGCCTTTAGTCCAAATCAAAATCAAAAGCTATTGGACTTTGCAAAAATCAAAGTAAAGGATAAAAATCCTTTGAAGAAAAAATAACAAGAGATGATCTCCCCTAATATCAAAATAACTGGGGGCAAAAGTTCTACAATTTTAAGTCAAAAAGAATACTTGTTGATCCTAAGTCTCCATCATGTTATGATACTTTCACTTCTTCTAGCAATTATAAGCCTTCATCACTCATCCACTTGTTCCACACATCCATTCCCTTTTGGCGATACATCACATCAATGGAAATTTAATGGAGCTTCCTCGAGGGACTTTGTTATCAGGGATGCCCAAACTTCTTTAGGTGAAATGCATGTGGGCCTACGTATTTCACACATTAGTAATTCTACCTTAGTTTCTTCATCAAGGAAGACAATCAATGGAGCTACACATCATTTAGTTAAGGAATGACACAACTATAATCATAAGGTAAAGGCTCACACATTTGAGGTGGGTGACTTAGTTCTTAGAGAAAATCCTAAAAAATCAGCAAGATATAGAGAAGAAGGGAAAGTTTGAATCAAATTGGCTTGGTCCTTACATCATCACAACAGTCTATGGATTGGTTGCATATCAAATCTCAACACCAAATGGAGAACCTTTGGAAGATCCTATCAACAACATGCATCTTTGCTGGTTTTACACATAGCTCTTCAAAATATCCCAATATCAAAAATACAAAAAAATCATAAAAATAAAAAAAATTGTTAGTTGGTGAAAACTTGGCAAACAAGCGTCTTGTGACACAAAAAACAAATTAAAAATTAAAAAAGTAAAAAGAAATAAATTCGTCCAACAGTGAAAACCACTTCGGTGCTACCCTGGGCAAGTACCATGGTGAAAATTGGGTTACTGGTGCCATGTGTAGAGACATTGCTCCTCCCTCCTTTAGGATTCAATCTCATCCTTTCACCTTGCACACACTCACAGCCTATCCATCCATAATAAAATTATCCATTCCTATTATGGCTTGTTATTCATCTACCTAAGATTAGTTAGCCATTCCTATTAAAACCTCCCTTTTCATCCCTTTCCATCGATAATAAATCGGGTCCAATCTACAACTAGGGCAAAAATATTAAATCTAGTGATGGAAGTGGTACCCTGAGCATCACATGTTTTGAGGAGCATTGTCTTTTCATTCCTCCTTTTTGCGCACAATCCACAATAAAAGATCATTTGCATCGCCAATCTATAATAAAGTTTCATTCTTCTTCGCAATAAAGTATCAGTTTCATGGATTCAATCAGTTTTAGATGAGGCACAAGCAATAGTGGGCTTTCAACAAACCAAATCTTTCAGCAGACTTTGGCAACAACACGATTTTCAGCATGATTTGTCCTTTATTAGGATGACAAAATTGTGACCAAATCAAATGTGTTCACATATGTGGCAAGAAACACAAATAACTTGAAGATTTCATTGTGTGTTGGTTTCAAGTCTTGGTTTTCTTTTGATTTTATCTTTTGGTGACATGTCTTTTAGCTTTTTTCGGAATGTCTCTAACTAGAGATTATATCTCCAAGATGTCTTTGACTAGAAAGGTGAGGATGGGATATGTTCACCTATTGTTTTGTTGTATGTGGATTGTCTCTTAGTAATGCTATTACTTGTCCAAAGATATGAGGACGTTGTGAGTCTAGTGTGAATTGGGGCATTCCTCGTTTGCAATTGTCTGATCTGCATGCAAACAGGTACAATGACTTTCTAGGTCAAACCTATACCTTGATTTTCATAACCTATTTGCCATAATAAAGCTCAATGATGGTAAAGAACAAGAATCTCTTTCACTTCCATATATTCTATCTTCCATCCCCCTTTCTTGATTGACCTCCATCATCCTTCCTTGAGTCCGTGTAGCCCACTATCACATGACTAAGTATAATGACACACCAAAAATATCTGCATTTCATGTAGTTTGCACCTACATTGCCACATATTAGCATTATATACGTGTATATAGATATCATAATTGCATCACATTCTGCACACACCACTAATTAGTATATCATATACACATCATGCATCGCATCTTGTACACAATCATATCATATCACTATCATACATCCATCTATCATATATGAACATTTGCATCATGCATGACATATTAAATCATAAAAGAACAAAAATATAGTGTATTTCATCATATACATATTTGCATTTATATCATAAGCATCATAACATCATCATAAAGCATATAGAAACATCACATAGGAACACATGCATATAGTTGCCGCAAGGATAAATCATCTCATATATATATATATATATATATCAAAAAAATAAAAAAGTGTCATGATACAATAATGTCAATATCACATATGGCTACAAAATCACCCAAAGGTGTCTATATCATCATACAAAAACTGATGCAAGGACTAGTCCTTGAATCATCTCATTTGTCCCCTCTTGCAGACCCTATGGGACCATCTTTTCACCAAAGCAGTTAACAATCTTGTGTTTTCCCAAATCTCAAGCATATACATAATGTATCTCAATCCCATCGTCTTGATCATGGTGTGGTCCTCGACAGTCAAATTTGTTCGTAATTGTTGTGTCACAGGGAATCGCTCTCTAGACTCAATCTGGGGTAAGTACTCCTACATGCAATCAAATCAATTGTGTCCTATCCTAGTGGTACTCATATCCATCACATAGTGTTGCTTATCTTATCGTATCCTAGCCTAGTGGTACCCATGTTCATCACATGGTGGTGCTCATCAGGCTCTATCCTATTGCTTATGTCTATCACATGGCACTGCATCCTAGTGTATATGTTTGTTACATTGCACTATATCCTATTTTTCTAGATCACTTGCCTAATTTTATCAATTTGATGACTTATCCTACACTCATCTTAGCAAATCTACTTGTTTTAGGGCACCTATTGAGTGAATCCTCTCAGTATCTTATCCAATTCAATGTTTGTTTATCACAGAATTGTCAATTCTAGCCTTGTTTTCAGTTTGTCTTCCCTAGGGCACCTATTTGAGTGAATCCTCTCAGCATCTTATCCAATTGATAGCATATGTTCATCATAGAACTGTCAATTTTGGCCTTTTAAGACAGGCACGATTCTATTGATTCTTCTTGAGTCAGTCTCTTTCTTGCGTGACCTTATCATTCTATCTTATCAGTCCTTTCTAGCCTTTCTTTCTTATCAAGAGATTGTATGCAATCTTTTCAAACATTTTCATCCAATCCCTCGAGGGGGCATATCATTCCCATCATGTGGAAACTTTTTATTAGTTTATCTTATCTTCTTTGAGCCAATGTGACAAGATGCATTGTCTCAAAGAGGGGCAAAATGTAGACACCTAAAATTGTCCTGTCTAATTAAAGAAATATTTTTATTTATTTAATTATTTTATCCTAAGTCTTTTATTAATTAAATAAATATTTATTTATTTAATTAATTCATTAATCCACTTCTAAGTCTTTCCTCATTTAAATAATAACTTTTATTTATTTAAATTGTCCTTTTTGTTAATTAAATAAATCTTTATTTATTTAATTAATTCATTAGCCTTTTCTACCCATGACACATATCATTCATCTCCTAGTTCCTACACTACCTACCCCCTTTATCATTTAATTATTTCTTCTACCTATCGTTTAATCCTAACTGACCATTTATCTTTACACCTCTTAATCTTATCCCTCCATTTCCTAAAGTGTCTTCTATATAAGAGGATACTCTCTTTCATTACCAACCCTAATGAGCATCCTAATGATCTAATCACCTAATCAACTAATGAGCATTCTAATTTTCTAATCAGCTAATCAAGGTGTCAAATCTCTTATGCAATCAAGCCTTCTATCAACCACATTTTCATTCTTTGTTGAGCTCTTGTGCACACATAAAATCTAAGAGCAAATATATAAAACAAGATCAATGGAGATAGCAAGACAATGGAGATTGAAACCCTACTAGACATGTGAATGGTAATATTGTTTTATTTTGTTGATTTACATGATCTTAGGTATCTCTATTGGTATTGATGAATGTTTCATTGTACGACTTAGATTGTTTGTGGTTGGATCTTTAAATTTTAAAAAAAAATTATCATCACTTTTCCCCATATACACTTATCATGTAGATCATTAAAACCCTGTCTCGAAGATCTATAACCGGTTGTGGAAGGTTGTAAAAGATCTAGATCAGTTGTGCAATTGATATTCGAAAGATTTCATGGCAGTTTGAGATTCTAGTGAATGAATTCAAGAAAAAATGGGTATCCGGAAAGAATTTAGGGTTATGCATTTATTACAACCAAAAGTTAGGTTTTTTAGAAGATAAAAAGGAACTTTTATTCATTCTTACAGTGCGCATGAAGAGAGACAACAAAATAGTGAAGCAAAAGAGATCTTGCAATGAAATCAAAGCTTAAGAGTGATCTGACAATGACTCCTTGCATCCGATTGAGATTGAAAAGGTATTTATCTAGTTACGAGCTATCTATTCATACCCTACTTTTCAAAATGGCATCATCTTCTATCATTGAGAGAGAAAGGTTCGTGTTTAAGGAACACCCATTTAAGTTGGTTGAAGATAATCTAAATGGAGCGTAGTCCTATGTACCTTAAAATGTGTTGCATAATGAAGATGTTAGGGCATACATTCATTGCAACATTGAGGAATTGGGTAATGCGGATATGTTGTCATGTTATACTAAGCACATGATGGATGACTTTGGGAATCTGACACTTATTTCAAGTCATTACAGGATAAGGGTTTTATTCAGTTTGTTCATTTCCCAGTATTTGATGAGCCCAAATGGGTGAGATATGCTCTAAGCCAAATCCATGATGAATTTATATGGCTAGATAGACCTCACAAGATCACAAAGAAAGTCATTCAATAAGTAACTTGTGTGGAGTTCTTCTTAGTGAATTGATGAGAAACAAAAGAAGATAAAATAAGACAAGAAGCATGTTTTCAAATTTGGTTCTCTGATTATTTGTTCAACACTTTATTTCTTAAATGAGATCCTTGATATTAGAAAGATTAAATGGGCTTATGCTAAACAAGTGGCAGTCCAAATAAAGGAAGGTTTACAAGGATTGGGTGACATAGTAGCTCAAAAATCTGCTTTGTGGGGTTACTTTAAATCATTTCAAGCCATGATGCAAAGCAAAGAGAGGGTCCCAAAAGAGATTGTAGAGAAATATGAGAGCATTATATGCTTCATGGTTGACAAGGATCAATGTCATATGGAAGAAGTCCAACCAAGTATTGTTTGGATCATGCCCCTAGGGTATAAGGTGGATTCCAATACACTCAATGCATATGCTCAACACCTGTTGAGTCAACCAGTAGATGAGAAAGAAGAAAGGTTCAGTACATACAAAGAGAAGGATATTGACTTACACAAGAAATTTACTGAACCAACAAGAAAGAGAAAAGCCAGAAAGGAAGTTGAACAACTTACAAAGTAGATGGGAATAACCAAAGAAGTTGTGCAAAGGGCTAGGGATGAAAACATACTGAAGGAGGAAGACATGGTGAAGTCCAGGACTAAACTAGTCTCCACTCCTCCCAATCAAACAAAGCCAAGACAAAGTAAGTTTGCACCTACCTTCGGTGTGTAGAAGCCTATTCCTCCACCCAAGCCACAAACAACATCAACCAATAGAGA
Organism: Cryptomeria japonica; assembly: GCF_030272615.1. Classification (NCBI taxonomy): domain Eukaryota; kingdom Viridiplantae; phylum Streptophyta; class Pinopsida; order Cupressales; family Cupressaceae; genus Cryptomeria; species Cryptomeria japonica. Next base: position 38,391,184 of record NC_081412.1, read on the forward strand.
AGAGAAGAGAAATAAAGAGTTGCCAACAAGAAAATATGTAGATGAAAAGGAAGAAACCAAATCTGATGAAGAGGTAAAAGAAGTAAAGAAGACAACCACTTGTGCCAGAGTAGTGAAGAAGCCATAATCCAATGGAGCTTATCCAACAAAGAAGCCAAGAGTTGAAGCTGAGCCATTTTGTATAGCCAGAGTGAGCAAAAAACAAAAGGCAGAATTGGATGAAGCTCTTAATTCCGACAAAATTGAAGGTATGTATGAAGTTGTGCCTCCAATAACTTTGAAAGAAATAATTGATGAAGTACTCAAGGATGGTAACTTGAAAAATGTGCATGTATACTATGAACATTTTGATGATAAAGATCAAAGAGCCATGAAAGAAGCAGTTGTTTAGTACATGGATATTTATAGTAAAGCATTAATAGAATTTTCATCCATGATCCCCAAAATCTTGTATGACATTTTGGATGCAAGGAGGTATACAACTAGTTTAGAGGATGCAAGAATAAAGTAGTATGTATTGGTAAACTTATCCTCTATCATTTCTAAAACTGAAGTTGTTAGATTCTTAAAGCTTGCAAAGGAGAGATTCTGAAGCAAGAAGAGGGTCAGTAAACTTATGCTCAGGGAAACAGATGAGGTAACCAAAGAGACTGAGACAATTTTTGATAGATCACAAAATTGATGTGAATCTGACACATGATGACACTCAACCAACAAAGAAATCACATGATACATCTATTCAGGAAGTGCATCCAGTTGTTCCTAATAATCAGGAAGATCAATCATCTGAGAAGGGCATTCCTGAAGGGCAATCAAATGAACAGACCATAGTTGTAGTTGATAATTCTAATAATGCTAATGTTGATGACTTTGGTAAAGCTAAACATGATCCTTTGATGATAGAAATTGCTTCAAAAAAGGTAGTTGAGGAGGCAGTTGATGGGGAAAAGGGAGAAGATGATGGTGAGAAGGCTGAAAAAGATGCAAGTGCAGAGGTAGAAGAAAATGAGAAAGAAGAGGATAAGGAAGATCAGGCTTCGGTGACAATGGCAAGAGACATTGTTGCTGAAAAAGGAAAATAGATTGCTACTGATTCAGATGATTTTGGTCAAGGGCCTATTGATTTGAGTTCCTTATATCTGATTCAAGCATTGAAGCTAGCAACTCTCATAGAAGAAAAAACCAATGAGGACTTGCTTAAGTCCCATACCACAAACAAAGAGTTAACAACATTGGTAAGAGATGTATTGGAGAAAATTTTGCCATCTTTCAAACCTGACATAGCTGATAATCCATCCGATAAGATTAAGAGTATGTTGAATGTTATAGAATCTCATTTTGAGTCCTTGGAGAAGGTAGCAGATATTAGAGATTTGAATCAATTTAATGTCATGCGATTAAAAATATTTTTGAAGATGATTGAGGATGATAGGGTAAGCTTAGTAACTGTAATGAAGGGTATTCAAGATGCATTAGACAAAGGTGGTCATATATACAAGTCATGTCTAATTTGGCCCAAGTTTACTATAGAAATTGACAAGAAAATAAGAGAATTTGAAGGATAGCTTGCTAGCATTTCTCAATCATATGCACCCTAATCAATCCCAGCTAGCAATTTTGAACCACAAGTTTTGAGTATTTTGAATAAGATCAAGAGTTTAAACTAGGAGAAGGATAAAATTTAGGGTAGAGTTGAAGAAGTAAGGAGTCTTATCACTCCTCAGATAGATTCTCTGATGAGAAGTATGCATGATGCTAAGGATGCTCTGAATAAGAGTGTTTTGGCAGACAAACAGGGAGTTGAGATGCACGCTTATCTCTTTAGTGGGATGATCATAATTTTGGAGAGTTTGAAGAAGGCATGGGATATCCAATTTTCATCCCTATTACCCCTATATTTTTTCTCGTGCCTAAAGCCTCATAATTAGCTAAAAATCAATTATTGTTAATGTTTTAATGCTGAAGTTTTTATGGCCAAACTTCATGTCGGCTGGGAGATTTTAATTGTTTTATTTTTGGGTTAACCATATACCCAAACAATTAAATCTCAATTCTTATGTGTCCTATGCAACAAAAAAATTATGTGTTATTCTCTACTAGGCCCATTTATTCTACAGTTAAAATTTCATAAGAAACAGAGCCCTCAGTAAAAAGTTATGTAGGTTTTTCTATTGCAGCCCAAAAGAACAATTGTCATTGACCTTGAACCTTGGACCTTTTCAAAAAGTTCAAAGTTCAGGTTCAAGTTCAAAGTTTGAATTCAACTGGAGCGAGCTTTGTAATTTTTGTTCATTGAACTTGAACTTTGAACTTTTTTTGTTCAATCCTGCAGGTTCAAGCATGCAGGTTCAAAAGGCTCAAAAGGTTCAAAGTTCAAATTTTGAGTTCATTGTAATTTTTGGTCTTTGAACTTGAACTTTGAACCTTCTTTGGTTCAAGGTTCAAGGTTCAAACGTTCAAGCACGCAGGTTCAAGGTTCAAGGTTCGATTTCAGAGGTTCAAATTCAGAGTTCAGAGATTCATTAGATGCAGGTTCAAAGTGATTTTAGCAAGTTCAATAATCCAATAACATTGGCATGTCTAATGTTTGTAAGTTTCAATGTAATCTGTAACCATGAATTTTCTGAGACATAAAAAATTAGTCTCGGTGTGGGGGGCATAACTATCAATCGAACCGTTGGATCACACTGAATTTTCAATATGTTTTAGAAAATCTAGTTTTCTAAATTCTTACTGGAGCAATCAGAAAAATATTATCATGTTCAAAAGTTATTTATCTCTAAGTACAGGTCTATAAAATTTCAGAGATAAAAGATTTGAAGATTTTTTTTTTAAAAAGTTATCAAGAAGAGGATAAAAGATAAAAGAAAAGATTAATTAATAATCTTTTCAAGAATCAGTTATTGATAAATGAAAGTCTCTTAAAAAAAGAGAGAGAATATATATATGGGGGAAAAAGAAAAGAAAGGGGCTGGAAAAACTATGATTTTTCGAGTAGCAGACAATATCCATTTTGTTTTTCTATGAACTGTTTAAAATGGAATGACTGATTATCAATAAAATGTTATGGTGTGCAGTCTTTGAATCTATGTGTTTAAAGATTAGCAATCTTTCTTGAGAAATCTGTTATGGGCATGATATCATTTTATGATAAGTTATTTCTATGTTTTTCTAAGTTCATGGTTTCTATTAACTATTAGCATATTCATTGTGTATTGAGTTGTGCTAATCCCTCTTGTCCTATGAGGCATGAGAGAGTATCAATTAGACATCAATATTGTTGTGCATTTGCTATGCTCTAAATTTATAAAGTGAATATGTGTGTGAATCAGATTTTGTGAGCTCCTATTTAATCATCAGCATATTTTATTTGTTTCAGTTAGAAGACATTCATTTCTCTTGATGGATGAATGCTAAAGCCTTTCCATGCTTTCTGGTAAAAAGTGTCAACATTTCATTTTTGTATTAAATTCATTGCAAATCATATGAGGAGATGCCCTCTAATGTAGAGGTTGGATTTTAATTAATTCATCCAACTATTGGTAATTTGTTTCCTTTCATAAAGGGGCATACAAGAGTTATATTTTTGTTTAGAGAAAACAAATAAATTTTAGGAAAGGGACAAATTTGTTTACCAACAATCCCGTAGGACAATTTTTGTAGATATTTTCAAGTTTTTGTGAGAAATTGTACATATCCCCGTATATAATTTCTGGTGGATTCCTATCTTTGGTATTTTTGTCAAAGGGGGAGAGAGAAGAGTGAAAAATGGTGTAAATTCTCAAGGGGAGTTTGTAAATTCTTGGAGAGTTTGAAATTTTGAAGTTTTGCAACCTTGATTGTAGAGTTCATTTTTTCACAATGTTGCCATCAATGCCAAAGGGGGAGATTGTTGGAAAGAGACATTATTTCGGTGAAGATCGATGCATGAGAGATGCTTAGGAGTTTTCATTGATGGAAACCCACTTTGTAAATCGCATCTAGTGTACATAGAATTGACTTACGTGAAGTCATATCATTCATAAGGCATAAGTCTAGAAGGTGGAACACAGTAATTGGTAGAGCATGAGATCATTGTGTACATCTTGATTTTGGTGTGGTTTTGGTTACGATAATAAATGAAGATGATTTGAGGTTCGAGGCAGCTTATCTTGTGATTCTAATATCCAGTGTTGATTAATGAGCAAGATTAAAGGTCTGATATCTGGTAATTCAGTTAGAATGGAGATATTCTTGTGTAACGTGTGTTGCGGAATTGTTCGGTTGATTTCAATCATTGGTTTAATGTTTGAGGAGTTTGATCCAACTTTTATTAAGCCTTCTATCATTCTATTTGGGTTCGCATATGGATTTCTGAGCGGATTGAGCTAACCTAAGGTTACACGTTTCATGTTGCGTGTTATGCGGTTTTTGTGAAGCCAACATGTTTGAGACCTTATTAGGTTTTGTGGATATATAATGTTGATCTAGATGATCATTTTAGGTATGGAATATGCAAATGTAGATGTGTGGTATGTGGATAAGCATCAAAATGCAAAATTGGTGCTTCGGTAGATGACTGTGTAGCAAAACAAGATAGAAAGGCAGAGTAGCATTTGACAGTCAAATTGTGCTTAACTGGAACTGATCTTTGGCATTTGTAGATGCTATATTCCTTTTCAGACATTGTAATTACTCTTGTATCTCATTTGTAGGATAGCCAGTCCTCTAGGGTTATTTCCCTATTATCTAATTGAGCAATGAGCTTTAGGCAATGTGTCTAAATGCAAGTGCATTCTCCTTATGTAATATTATCATACTTCTAGCCATAGTATTTAATAATATTGTGGATTCAAATCTCACTGTGGTTTTTCCCTTTTTGGTTTTCCACATAAAAATCTTGGTGTTATGGTTGTGTGGTTGATTGCTTTATGTTTATGCACTTTACTTTCATTCTTATGCATCCAGTGGTTTAAGAATCAGTTTGATATTTTTGTAAATTATAAAACATTGATTCAAACCCTCTCCCTGTCAGTGTTCATTGATTCCAACATAAACAACTAGATCTCACTTAAAAGGTCTATAGAATTTACCACAAGAAAAATCTACAAAAAATCATCTCCACCACTAGATCAGACTTAGAACCAATATAAAGTTTTTGAAAAACAAACATTAGTGCCTAAGATATACTTGATTTACCAAAAGTGTTGCAGCTTTACCTTGGGATGTAAATTAGAGCTAAATAAGAAACCCTTCATCATATGATGACCCGGTAAGATTGGTGGATGGGTTGTAGTAGCTAGGGCCAAGCCCTTTATCATTGATGTGACTAGTGATGAGCATTGGGGGGCCAATGGTAGATTGGAAAAGTGGAGCCAGCAGAGGATGCACAATGGAGGCATGAGAGCCACAAACCATGATGAGGAGAATATAGAATATCAAAAGAAATATTCTAGAATTGTGTGTCTGATTCAACCAATGATGAAATGCATAATTACAAGGCTATGGAATGATATCACATTGCCTTTTTAATAATAATAATCATTTTTTTAATTTTAAAATTGATCGTTGCATTAAAAATTTAAATTCTATAAACTTCTTCTAGACAACATAATCTTAGAATCCCCAATATTACTTTTACTATATTAGATTGATTTAAATACCCTTTGTTATTAAACTTCTTAACTTTTTTCACCATCTATGAGGTAATTACATAATATAGGAAATAGATTATAGACAACCATTTTTATGAAGATCTATTAATATAAAAAAATTCACAATTCTTTAGAACCAAGAGGATTGTTTTTAAACTAAGACCCACAACATTAGTCTAAATTAACTATTTGTTTTCTAATATACTTATTTAAATCATTTGAACTAAATAATCTATGTAATATGATTTTCTCCTTACACAATAATTTCTATAGTCAAACTATCAACATTAATTAGTGTTTCTATAGTTGCAAATGTTGGGATTATGTGCTTATGTGTATTTGGATTGCATGACTTATGTGTTGTCATTGATGTCAACTATTTCTCTGTGTGTTCCAATGTTGTAGTCAATTTTGTGAGTTGGTTTGTCCTATGTATTTCAATTGAGCTATTGTGGATTAATGGTTTTTTGGATAAGTATCTCTAGTTGATTCAGTAGAAGTTTCAGAGGTCCGCACGTTGATTTGATCAAGTTGTGAGATCTAGTGTTGCGGTTGGTTTTTATGTTATTTAGTGGTTCTCAGTGTTGTGGATTTTGATTCGATATTGCTCTGCATTGCATTATCTTGGTTTACAGATTTGGAAAAGTGTTTGGGACATTCTGGTGTGTCCTCAACTCAAGTGGTTCATGATTTGGAGGTCCGCAAGTGATTCTTTCAATTTCTCAGTTAGTGTCATTCGTGTTCTTGAGGTTTGGTGTAATGTTGATGAAGATTATAGTAATATGTGTTGGTGTGGTTGTTGTTAATGTAATTCATGGTGCTTGTGGATATTTCTAGATCGTATTCTATCTATGTTGGTGGTTTGCATTGATTGTTGTAAGCGTTATTGATGATTTTGCTTGGTCTGGTGGTGTTCTTCATGTTCTTGGCCAACATGATCCTTCTAGTTTGTTGTGGATGTTCAAGGCTTATTTATTGGAGTTGTTTTTTGTTTGAGGCATGTGATATAGGTTCGTGCTAATGTCTTATTCGAGATTTCTTGGTCCGCATATGTTGTTGTAGCGTGTATGATTATATTTAACCAAGCTTGAAAGATAGGTTGATGAGATGTATATATAAATGTAATATTCATTTGAGAGATGTATTTGTGTGTGTGAATAGTGCTTGATCTTCTAGAAGAAATGAAGTTGTGCATAGAATTATCACGAAGTGTGACAGAGTAGAGTTTGTACTTAACCTGAACTATAACCAAGCATTAGGAGATGTTAATTTCTCAGTTCATGATCTTTTGGATGTAATCTGAATCTTGTTGTAAGATAGTGAGCCTTCCCTGGGTTGTAACCCTTTGTTGTTTTTGAGAAGTGATCTCTAGGTAGTGTGCATGAATGCATGTGCATTCCCCATTGTAATATTTCATATACTTCTAATAGGGTATCATCATATTGTGGGTAGATTCCCACCGTGGTTTTTCCCTTAATTGGGTTTTCCACACCAAAAATCTTAGTGCTATGTGTGTTATTGATGTGGTTTTGATTTATGTTTTTATTGTTATATATCAGATTTGATTTTCTAGTTAAGTTATCTGAGATTTGTGAAAACTAGTTCACCCCCTCCTCTCTCATTTTTCTACCTTGTTGCCAACAATTGGTATCAGAGCACGGGGGCTTCACTGGCAATGCAATATTATATTGAACATGCATTCATATTGGGGGGTTTAATATCCCCAAAATGAGGGTACAATATATTTCCTATCGGTGAAAATAGGGGGATTTTTAGTTCCGGCTATGAAAAGTATAATATTTGGTGGAAAAAGGGGAGATTTTAATTTAGGCTATCTATTGGGAGGGAGTGACAAAAAAGGATTTTAGGGCAATATTTTTTGAAAATAGGGGGATTCTTTAGTATGCCATGAATGAACATGCTATAACCCAGGTTCACTAAGTGAATCCCTCATGTATCAGAGTAGGTTCCTCAGAGGAATCTTGATCACTTGAGGTGATCCAGGATGGCAAGTTTCAAGAAGGAGAGTTTGAGGTTTGATGAAACTAACTACACTCTTTGGAAGAACCAGATGGAATGTCACTTGTGATGCATTGGTGAAGATTATTAGAAGACTACTAATAATGTGTATAATTCTCCTCAAAATGTTCCTACAACTGCAGATGAGATTAAGGAAGCCGGACATAATATTAGAGCTAAGGAAGCATTGTTAAGTGCCTTGAGTGAATCTGAGATGACTAATATGATAGATTTGCAGACTGCTCATGAGATTTGGATGAAGTTGGAGACTCTTTATGAAGGTGATAGTCATGTGAAGATTGCTAAGTTGCAGAGCTTGAAGGGAAAGTATGACTTATTGAAGATGGGTGGAGATGAGAACATAACTTCTTTTATGCAGAAATTTAATGAGCTTGTGTGCAATATTAGATGTGTTGGTGGAGTGATAGATGAATCATAGATCATTGCTAAGGTGTTTATGTCCTTGCCTCCTACTTTCAAGCATAAGGCTGCTACTATTGAGGAGATCCAGATAGTGATTAATGTGACTAGAGACATGTTGATTGGTAAGCTTGCTTCTTTTGAGTTAAGTGAGTTTGGTGATTCTCTTCCAAAGACAAGGATAAAATATGCATTCAAAGCTATTGTCTTTGAAAAGCAAAAAAATGATCCGAGAGAAAGTTCATCAAGAAGAGTATCTAGATATGAGAAGGAGATGAAAGATATGGAAGAAGAAGAGAAAGAGCTTCAAGAGCTTGAAGCCCTGATTGGTAAAAGACTACCTAAAGGAGTTGGTAAGTCTGAAGGAAATTTGCCTCTTTAATGTTTTTCATGTCATAAGATAGAACATTTTGCTTCAAGGTGTCTGAAAAGAGATCCTAACCCTAAGAAACCATATAAGCCTAAATATCAGAAGAAGTGTTATTATGTTGCTGATGAAGGTATGGCAGATGACGAGTCTGAGAAAGGAAATTCAGGTGATGATGAATGGGTATTTATTGATATCAAGGAAGATGATCAAGTGTCTATGGATTCTGCTAGCTGCATTAATGAGGAAAAATCTTTAGCTACTAAAGTTGAAGAGAAAGATGAATGGGTTATTGATAGTGGTTGCTCTCATCATATGACAAGTGACAATAGTAAGTTTGTGAGTATTGAAATGTATGATGGTAAATTAGTGAGGTTTGGTGATGATAAAGCTTGTGTGATGTGAGGTAGAGGTTTTATTTCTCTTGATGGTAAGCATAATACTAATGATGTTTTGTATGTATAAGGTCTCAAGCATAATATTTTAAGTGTTCGATAGATGGTTGACAAAGGTTATGATTTGCAATTCAAGAATGGAAAGTATAGAATCTTAAGTGGTTCTGGAATAGAGATTGCATCAGGTACAAAGACTAAAGGTAATATCTTTCACTTGAATTCTAGTGGTAAAAGTTGTTTGATTGCTCAAATTGATGAAAGTTGGTTATGGTATAGGAGAATGTGTCGTGTGAATTTTGATTGCATGGTTAAGAAAAGATCTAATCAAGCAGTGAGAGATCTTCCTAATATTGTGAAGCCCTCTAATCTGGTATGCAAGGAATGTCACTTAGGGAAGCAAACAAGAGTTTCTTTTTAGAGAAAATTGTATACTTCTAATGGAATATTGGATCTTGTTCATACTTATTTGTGTGGTCCCTCTAGAGTGAGAAGCTTGTAGGGTGACAGGTACTTCATGGTGTTGATTGATGACTATTCAAGGATGATGTGGGTTACTTTCTTAAGGGAGAAGTCTGAAGTATTGGAGAAGTTCAAGATTTTCATAGCTATGGTTGAGGCAGAGACTAGATTGAATTTGAAGTGTCTAAGATCTGACAGAGGTGGTGAATTCACTTTCGATGAGTTTAATATATTTTGTGAAGAGCATGGAGTGAAGAGCCAAGTATCTACACCTAGAACCCCTTAGCAGAACTGAGCTATGAAGAGAAAGAGTAGAACAATTCAAGAAGTTGCTAGAACCATGACAATTGAAGGAATTTTTCCTCATATATATTAGAGAGAAGTTGTGAGTATTGTTGTGTATACTTTCGACCAAGTGCATATCAAAGGTGATACTGGTAAGACTCCTTATGATTTATGGTTTAGTCATGTTCCTACCGGTTATTCTACTAAGAGCAGGGGCTACTGGTGTTATAATAAGAGATTAAGAAAGATAGTTGAGTGTGAGAATGTGAAGGCTGATGGTGGTTGTGAGAGATAGATTAGATCCTACAGATATGATTCTGATGATCAGGATGACAGTTCAGTTAAAGGAAAGAAAGTGCAAACCCACAGCCAAATTCAAATTGTTCCGAAAAAGCCAGAGAATCAAGGAGAAGCCAATGCTAGTGCTAAATGAAGAGCTCAAGAGTTTGAAAATCATGAAAATCCTAAGACTCCCTAGTATGTGAGATTGAATCATTCAGAGAATTAGATTATAGGAGATAAGAATAAAGGTGTGATGACTAGGAGAAGGATTGTTGAAGAGGTATGCTTGATTTCAAAAATTGAACCTAAAGATGTTAATGAAGCTTGTAAAGATGAGAATTGGGTTAAAGCTATGGAAGAAGAGTTGAATCAGATTGAAAAGAATAATACATGGATTCTTGTTCCCAGATCTAAGGATAAAAATGTAATTGGAACTAAATGGGTTTTTTGGAATAAATTGAATGAGCAAGGTGAAGTTGTTAGGAATAAAGCAAGACTTGTTTGTAAAGGATATTCTGAGATGCAAGGTATTGATTTTGAGGGGACTTTTGCTCCGGTATCTAGGATTGAAGTTGTTAGATTATTTCTTGCTTATGCAGCTTACAAAGATTTTAAAGTTTATCAAATGGATGTTAAGTCAGCTTTTCTTAATGGTGAGCTGGAAGAGGAAGTTCATATTGAGAAACCAGATGGTTTTTAGTTGATAGATTAGGAAGATATGGTTTGTAGATTGAAGAAAGCCCTATATGGACTGAAACAAGCTCCTAGAGCTTGGTATGCCATATTAGATAAGTATTTGTTGAAGCTTGGATTCAATAAAGGTACTAATGATAGTAATTTGTATTTCAAGATTGATAATGATAACATTTTGATTGTTGAAGTATTTGTTGATGACATTATTTTTGGAGGAAATGATGATTTGTGTAAGAAGTTAGGTGACGAGATGCATAATGAGTTTGAGATGTCCATGATTGGTGAGATGAAATTCTTTTTGGGATTGCAAATTACTCAGTTGGATAAAGGGATTTTATATCTCAGTCTAAGTATGTGAAGGAATTGTTGAAGAAGTTTGGTCTAGATGATTCAAATCCAGTTGGTACACCTATGGTGATCGGATGTAAGATGACAAATGATGATGAGTCCCCTAAAGAAAATTAGACTAGATATAGGTCTATGATTGGTGGATTGTTATATTTAACTCAGACTAGATTGGGTATTATGAATGTTGTATGTCTTGTTGCTAAATTTCAAGTTGATCCTAAAGAATCTCATGTTACTATTGTGAAAAGGATTTTTATATATTTGAAGGATATAGTTGACTTTGGCTTGTGATATCCTAAGGATGATGACTTTACCTTGAGTCCTTTATCAGATGCTGATTGGGCTGGTGATGTGGATGATAGAAAGACTACAAGTGGTGGTGCATTTTTCTTGGGTAAGAGATTAGTTTGGCTAACCACAAACCTAGCACACATATGGTTTTGAATGACCACAAACTATTATGGTGGGGACTCTAATGCACACACTTTGTAAAAAAAATCATCACTTTGGTCTTTATTTATGAACTTTTATGCTTCTTCTTTTGTCTGTGCATCAAAATTGATTATTGAGTCCATATAAAAATAAATCCATATGTAAAATTTGATGATTCAACCTCACAAGCCAAGAATCATCTACAAGAAAACCACCTATTACAAGGATAAACCAAGCAAGGATAATTTTCTCAACATAACCTAAGAATCCTATTTTGACTATATAAAAATATTATGTTACAAATGAATGAATGAATCCTTGTGAAAAGGATGAATGAAACCCTAGCTACAACCCTTAAAGCTAGATTAAATTAGTTGGTGCCAAGTGTCACAATCATAATGAATGAGACAACTTAAGATATTATTATCCTAATTTAATAAAAGGAAAAAGAATGTAAGTTTATCTTAAGTGAATAAAGTAATTAAATGACCTAACTAATTAAATAAGTAACTAATTTGCATAATTACTCCAACTTTCCCCTCTTAATATTAACTAAGGGGAAAGCTAAAAGGCTAATGATGAATGCAAAATGCAAGAATGAATGGGTATTGACAACAAATTATTTATTAGGTACCCATGTACAAACCAATGTAGCTCTCATAAATCAAGAAAATGAGAAAAAACTACTGGGAGAAAACTTCTCTCTGAAAGAGAGAAAAAGAAATGAAAAAGAGTACATGTGACTAAGCACACTTTAGCTTATCCTTCTTTGATGATGAACTCTTAGAAGAGGAATTAAATTTAAAGAATCATGTGATTGGATGTTCTTGGGCTACTCATGTGACCTGAAATCCTTTTGTTTCTATTTTTTGGCATTGCCATGTGAATTTTTTTGATCTGTGGTGTCTCGGGATGCAAGAAGAGCCTATGATTTGGTAGACTTCAATCAACGCATCTAAACCAACTTGGTTTTCTCTTAAGTGAGTTGAGAATAAAACTCATCAACTAAAGGCATGGTGTAATGGGCACCAAGTGCATCTTTGGTGGCATAAAGCTAGAAAAAAATTGAATAATTAAGACCAAGCTTGGCAATGATAGAGAGAATCAACTAAAAGTCCTTTTTAATACCACACTAAGTTGCAGCTGTAATCTAAGAGACTTGATTTTGGTGAAGAAGTCCTATATTTTATTAAAAAAATTAGGATTCAATCTAATAAGCTCATTTTCCAACTAAAATCCCCTCAATGCATCTTGCTTAGCAAACAGGGACTCCAATGTAGTCTAGATCTTATTGAGTGTGGTGTAAGACTCAACATGAAAGAGAAGATCTAAATACATAGACATGAATAATATCCCAAAACCCTCATCACACCTATTTAAGCACTTTCTTTTTTTAGCAGCACTTGTAAGCTTAGGTTATGTACCCACAGTCATTCTGCATAATTCACATCTTTCTTCATATTAATTTCCATTTATTTTTTCCAATTGTCATAGTTGAATGAAGTGAGATGATAAATATAATTTGGATCCATGATAAGTGAATGAAAAAGTACAAAAATGGACTAATTCAATAATATAGATCCTCTCAATGTTAAAAAAATATTTTGGCTCTAAACAAAAATCAAATGAATTGCACATATTCCAAGATGGAACCCAAAAGTAAAAGTCTGATATCTCTAAGTATCTAACAAATATTCTAGAAAAATAGACCTAATATGTGCAAGATGAATCCACCAACTTCCCAACACCTACTCATTTACAAAAAATGGTGTCTGGATGTACAAGATATGGGCCCAAAAGCACAAAACTATAGATTTGAATTCATAAGCCTAGTATAAAAAATTAGAGAATAGTTTGGAAACATATCAGCACCACTAGATTGGCATCGAAAGAAGAATTATCATGTTTACATAATTTCAAGCTCGTATGACTAAGTTATGGCCACAAAATAAAAGACAGATCAAAATAGAACCTAGGTGATGATGTACATTCATACAGATGATGTCAACATGATGTGAGCATTAAAATATTCTTTAAATATTCACCTAAAAATAATATGATCCTCTAAAAAATCCCTAGAATATACCTTTAAAAAAGAATATTCTAACCCTTTCAATTAAAATTGCAAAAAAAGATAGACAAGAATATTCCCTTATGGTACACTGCTATACTTGCCTACAATGGACTTTTGGAGGCTTTTAATGCCTTTAAGATTTGATTTTCTTTGCAAAAAAAAAATTCAAAATAAACTTTTGAAAATAATTAAAATTACAAAAAAAAATGTTTTTAAACAAATTGACATAATTTTGTTTTGGGCACAGGTACGAATCCACAGTTGCACAAAAAACGTGCCCTCCGAAAAATCACCAAAATTTTTGGCGATCTTAGATTTAAGTATTTGGATAAGTGATCTTGGGATTTTTGGACATTCTAAGCACAATTGTGATATCCATTTTGCTCCAAAGTGCTTAGATTTTTTACTAGCCCCCGAACTTTGCCTAGATTTGTATGCCCTCAAAAAAAATGCCCAAAACCTCAACTACTCAAATTTTGATGAAATGATAGCCAATCTATACATTTTTGTATGTTGTGAACACAATGACAACCTCTATTTGAGCCCAAGGTGCATTGAAAAATGTCTCAATTCTATATCCCTCAAGAATATGGACAAGAACTTAGTAGAACTGCTTTGATACCATGTAGAAGTTGATGATTCAACCTCACGAGCCAAGAGTCATCTACAAGAACAACACTTGTCACAAAGAGAAATCAAGCAATGATAATTTTCTCAACGCATCCTAAGAATTTTGTATTGATTGCATAAAAACATTATGCTAAAAATGAGTCAACGAATCCTTATATGAAAAGGATGAATGAAACCCTAGATGAAATCCTTAAAGGTATATTAAATTTGCTAGGGCCAAGTGTCACAATCATAATGAATGAGATAAATTAATTTATTAGTAGCTTAATTTAATAAAAGGAAAAAAAACCTAAGTTTATCTTAAGTGACTAAAGTAACTAAAGGACCTAATTGATTAAATAATTAGGTAATTGTCCCAAATACTCTAACACCATCTACCAACATACATGGGTAGCCAGTCATTATACTTATCGGTTTGGTAAAAATCCTTTTCACCTACATGGTTTATCAATATGTTAAACTCTCTTGTAATCCTTACCTTGGTCCTCAGGCTTTGAGATAACTCCAAATTTCACATTCCCCCCTTAATCAAAGATTCAACTTTCCTGATTCACCATCAAGCTTAGATACGAGCCTGATCTATTCCACAACTTGGAGTCACATTCTCTACAAGCACAAGAGGATACATGCTATATGATTAAATATGCTATCAGACTAATCCATGTAGGCCAAAATCAACAAGGGTTATAAATCACTTGGGAAAATTAAACTTTCCTATGGCTAAATTTTACATCTTTAGATGAAAAATATTTGTGGTGTCAAGTACAATTGATCATGTACCCCCTACAACAACTCGGGTACAATTAGAATAATTTCTATTTTACTTTTTAACAAAGGTTAATATCACTCAATAATTTTCACAAAATATTTTTTACTTCAGCTATGGTAGCTAATTCTTCTAGATTTTCTCAAACTTTTGCATATCCTCTCACATCGATCTCCTTTGTGGTGAACTTCTCTATTAATAGGTGCCAAAGTAAAAAAAGATTTGACCCTGAAGGAAAAATAGAATATGAAGTAGCAAACAATACACTTAACTACTCATTTTATTAATCATTCAATAGCCATTTAAATAGTTACAAATAATCTTAACTAGATCATATAAATTTGCTAGCTATTTTGATAGCAACTATACCTGATTGATAGCTAACTAGTACTATTTGACAACACATTGAAATTAACAAAACATCTTGGACACCTAAAGTATTTGATTACACATATAAAACACTCCATTATAACTTAATTGTTTATACTAGAGAATTTATTCCAGCACCCCAACATAATGCTACAATATTAGATTGGCTACAAAAAAACAAAATGAAATACATTATACCAAAAAACATTCTTTGAAAAATATTTCTCAAACTAGTAAGAATTCTTTCAGATGCTACCCAATTGTACGTATAGTCACATAGCTATCATCCAAGTTCCAAACATAATTGGACATCATTTGCCCATGAAATATCTCATCATCCTCATAAAGGTAGAATCTTGAACTTCCAGATTTTTGGATCTCCCTTGAACTATCAAACACTAATCCTCACATGTATGTCTCATAACTTCAATGAGGTATAATTTCTCTATTCCACAAACACCTCGGACTATTGAGAATCTATCTATCCTCTACTATGTATCATTTTCTATCTTCAAAGTGTTTTTCTCTTAAAAATAGATTAAGTTCTTCATCTTCACTCATGTCATCATCACTACCAAAATTTGGTAGTTCTTCAACAACAATTGTAGCCATGACATTAAACTTTTTCTTGGCCACTAGCTTCTTCTTCACATTTGAAGGCTTCTCTTTCTTCTTAGGATACTAATATCCTAGACCAATGAACAACATTTGTTTCTTTTTTATTCCTATTGAAGAAATCTAGTAGCTCTTGACTAGGCTTTCCCAACACTTAGGGCTTCTCAAAAACTCACAATAGATGCCTCTCTTTAAGAGTATCTTCCTAAAAAAGAAAACACATTATTTATCAAAAAAATATTTGACAAGGAAATACTTATAAACAACATTGAAATGGACCAACAATAGCACTAAGCTTCATCACTACAAGAGTAGCTCATAAATAATTCGCCTCACAACTCTCTAATGTTTGAATAAAGAAACACAATGAAAAGCCACATTCCAACCAGTCAATGTCTTCACGTAGGAAGGATGCGACTCATGAGAAAAAGATGAAGACCAAATGTTTCAAAGGAGATGGTTGGTTTTGAATTTTTGGGTAAGTTGTAGAGGTTAGCTTTATTTCTTTGAAACTCCAATCTAGAGGTGGACACACCACATTTTCACTTACCAAAATCAGCAGGGCAAGAATTAAGGGAGAAGTTCACTATAGCTGGATGACTTGAAAGACTTATTTAGCTTTGATAACTTTAGACAACTTGCTAGAATTTGTGTATAGTAATATAGTACAGCCCTGCTGATATATCTTTCCTTTTCAAGTAGTTCTTATCATTTTCTCATCAAAATTGTAGTTTAGAATTAAGATTACATGAGCTCCCAGGGAACCAACCCTTATCTAGAGATTCACTCTAACCTGCAAGAAATCCATGGGCCTTAGAGTGATTTCATGTTTCACTGGATGGTTAAATAGAGCATTTAGTCATGGTGCAATCCGTGTGATAATAAGTGTAGGTTTAGTAAGTAATACACTTTTCTTCTATTAGTTTGGTTGAAAATTTTCTAGGTTTTACAACAAAATTAATTTTTGTTTTAGGGAGAAAAGGTACAAACCTTCTTCTGTGTCAATTTTTTATTTATTAGAGGCTTTTTTGTTAGCATTTTGTTTTTGTTTAAGAAGGTTATCTTTTGTTACAAAATGAGGAGTTCCATATGAATCAAAATATGATACCCAATAGCTCACAACAATGATTTTGGTATAATATCTTTGGAGCAAGTATGAACAACAACTTGAAGGGTTTGGTGATTAGTGTGATGGCTGTCGCCATTACATCCTTTGCCTACAATCAAATCACCATGACCTCAACTCAATGTACAGGACATGTATTATACCTCTATTGCATTCTTTTCTTATGTAAATTGTGTGGAGCCTATTTGGCCTCAATGATATCATATTGAATCTAAGAGTATTAGAGGCCTTCCTAGATGTTGGTTATAAATATATTAACAACATTAAATTCAAAAATATTTTAAGCATCATTACAGACTATGGAAACATTATGGGTGTTAGAGATTGGGGAGTTTTAAGTGGTATTTTTTTATTTGTTATGTGTGATGTGTTCTCCCTTCCCTCAAATCAAGACTGTTGGAATCAGGGATCACTGAGAAGGGGGGTGAATAAGTGATCTACCGGTTAGCAGATTTTCAAACTTAACTTTAAACCATTAGAAGCATACACATGAAACTAAAATACAGAAACATAGAACAAACAACCACAAAAGCATAACACCATATTTTTACGTGGAAACCCAAAAGGAAAAATCCTAGTGGGATTTGAACCCACAATATTATTCCACTATGGCTAGTAGCAAAACAATATTACAATATGGAGAATGCACAAGCCTTCAAGCACACTGCCTAGAGCTCACTGCTCAAATACAATAAGGGATACAACCTCAAAAGGCTCACTGCCTTACTGATTAGTTAGAATGATGGATTATAGTAAAATGGACTCTAAAATAGCATCTACAATGTTTGGATGAGTTTCGGTTGAGTGCCAAATATACTAACTGGGTCACCTCTGTTGATTTGCTATGTTCTACCATGTTCACTGTCTTAGTAAGCTATTGGATCAAGAATGCGAACGTGAAACTGTGCCAAAGTTGATTCTTGATCACCACTCACTTGCATACAATCATATCATCAACCAAAAGTATTATCTACACCAAAATTATATGCCGACAATCACAAAATAGATCATTTACCATGTCAACCTACTAGTGTAACGTGTAGTCACATGTCAGCTTGATCGGATCGCCAAAGACAAATGTGGATCACCAAAAAAATAATAAAATGATGTGTTTATGTCGGCTCAATTAACCCAAACACGACTCAATACACTGCAATCACCGAAAAGCTTCCGGACCCAAAACTGCTTTATCCATCCTGAAATATTGGTTAATAGGCTATCGGTTAACATTTGCTTCTGGTTAAGAAGAATCATGGCTACTAGATCAAATCTCCATGAAGAGTTGCCATCAATGACAACCCTAAACCCATAATGAACCATCAGAAGCCACCGGATGAGTGTCAATTGCCAACAAAGACACAATTGTATCTATATATGACAACAATTTAATTTTTGTTATTTTCTTTGAGGTGTTGGGTTGTTTTTTAATTTTCTTAAAAATGTATATACTTGCCTTTGAGATGTAAAGTAGTTTAGTTGATGTGGGACAAGCCATTCTACATATTCATAATATTTAAAGTGATAATTTGTTTCTACCTAGTTGAAATGATCATCAAAAACTCAATATTGATGAGGTTACCATAGATAAAGATAAATGAATGAATGTAATATAATATACACCTAGGGGATATCTATGCCTGGACAAACACAATTCATTGTAATGGATTTATGTATCTTGTATGAATACATTGTGTAACTTTTGCATTTATACACAGAGTCTTAGTCCATTTAAATATAATTCTATGAATTAGAAATTGATGTCAAGTGCTTGGAATTCAATTTGTATCTCTATAAATAAAATGCTTGGGTGATTTTATTACATATTATACATTATACAACTAGGGCATTTCTCTACTTATAGGAACATAATTCATTGTAATAGAGTTTTGCATCTTGTACAAAAGTGTTGTGTAATTTTAGAAATCTATTTTTATCTAGAGTCTTAGCTCATGTAAATTTAATTGTATGGATTGTAGAATTTGATGTCAAGTGCTCATAATTCACAAATAAAATGCTTGAGTAATTCTAATTCCTTTTTCTAAATTGAGTGATTATACCATTGTGATTACTAATTTACAACTATAATTAAATATTCACTTTTTTACATATGATTGAGCAATTGTATAGATTTCAAAACTCATTTGTATTATTTTTATTTCTCAAATATCGAAAAATGTTGTAGAAGAGGATTCCATAGTTGATTTCCAAATAGCATGATGTCACTTAGTATAATAATAAGTTTATTTTGCTTTGTATCATTCTAATAAATGATTGAAATAGGGTTAGGGTTAGGGTTTTAGGATAAAGCTTGGGGTCAAGGTTAATGTTATAAGGGTAGAGTTAGTGGTCACTAAGAGTTAGAGTTAAGGTTAGGGTTTGATTAGGGTTAGGATTATGATTAGGCTAGGGTTAAGGTTAGAGCTAGGGCTCAATTAGGGTTAGAGTTAGTGTTAGGATTCAAATAGGGCTAGGGTTCTAGAATAAAGCATAAGTTAAGGTTTTATGATAAATTTTGGGGTTAGGGTTAGGGTTTAATTTACTTTAGTGTTAAATTTAGGATTCAATTAGGGTTAATTAGCCTTATGGTTCAATTAGGGTTAGGGTTAGGGTTGGAGTTAGAGTTAGGTTTCTAAGATAAACCTTGGGACTATGGTTAGGGTTTGGATTACTATTAGGGTTAGGTCAAGGCTAGGGTTAAGGTTAGGGTAAGGTTTTAGTTAGGGTTAGGGTTCAAGTTAGAGTTCAAGAAAGGTTAGGGTTCAACTAATATTAGGATTAAGGTTAGGGTTGGGACTAGGGTTAGGGCTAATTAGGGTTAGGGTGTTATATGGAATTAGTCTTAGAGCTAAACTAGGATTAGGGTTAGGATGCAATTAAAAATAGGATTAGGGTTTGAATAATAGTAGGTTATGGTTAGGGTTAAGGTCTTTGGATAAAGCATGGGGTCAAGGTTCTAGGGTAAGGGTTGGGATTAAGATTGGTGTTGGGATTGGGCTTAGTATTAATGTTAGGGTCAAAATGTAATTAGGGTTAGCTAAGATAAATCTTAGAGTCACTGCTAAGGTTAGGGTTGGGGTTTGGGTTCAATAAGGGATAGGATTGGGGTTAATCTTGGTTTAAGGGTTCAATAGGGGTTAGAGTTAAGGTTAGGTTTAGGGCTAAGGTTGGGCTAGTGTTAGGGTTAGTGTTAGGGTTCAATTAGTGTTAGAGTTAGTGTTTGGACTCAAATAGGGTTAGGAATCTAAAATAAAGTATAAGGTTAAGGTTCTAAAATAAAGTTTGGGATTAGGGTTAGGGCTAGGGTATAATATACATGAGATTTAATATTAGAGTTGGGTTAGGGCTCAATTAGGGTTTAATTAGGCTTATGGTTAAATTAGGGTTAGGGTTATAAGATAAAGCTTAAGGTTAGGGTTACTATTAGGGTTAGGTTAGAGATACAATTAAGGTTAGGATAAGGTTTTAGTAAGGGTTAGATTCATGGTTTATGATATATTTTAATTAGAGTTAGGATTCAATTAGTATTATGATTAAAATAGGGCTAGTGTTAAAATAGGTTTAGGGTGTTATGTTAGTGTTAAGATTAGTGCTGAATTAGGGTTAGGGTGTTATGTTAGTGTTAACATTAGTGCTAAATTAGGGTTAGGATACAATTAAGGTTGAGGTTTAATAAGGATAAGGGTGCAATTAAGTTTAGAGAGGGGGTTTAATTAAGGTTAGGTTAGGGTTAGGGTTCTAGGATAAAGTTTGGGGTAAAGGTTAGGGTTAGGTTTGGGGTTATTGTTAGTGCTAGTGTAGGGTTATGGAGGGCTAGTGTTTGTGTTAAGTTTGATTAGGGTTAGAGTTAAAATTAAGATTCAAATATGATTAGGATTTTTAGCTAAAGCATGAGGTTAAGGTTCTATAGTAAATTTTGGGTTATGGTTAGGGTTTAATTTAAGCTAATGTAATATTTGGGTTAGTTTAGGGTTAGAGTTTAGTTAGGGTTTAATTAGGCTTATAGTTCAATTAGGGTTAGGGTTATAAAATAAAGCTTAGGGTTAGGGTTCAATTAGGGTCAAGGTTAAGTTATTAGGGTTACATTTTGTTAGGGTTAGGGTTTAAGTTAGATTATAATCAGGTTTAGGATTCAATTAGTATTAGGTTTAAGGTTAGCTTTGGGATTAGGGTTATGTTTAAATTACATTTAAGATGTTATATTAGTACTAGGGTTATTTTGTAATTAGGGTTAGGTTTAGGGTGGAATTAAGGTTAGGTTTACTGTGTAAATAAAGTTAGGTTAGAGTAAGAGTTTGACTAGGATTAGAGTTTTAGGATAAAGCTTGGGGTTAGCAATAGGGTTGGGATTATTTTTAGGGTTAGGGTTGGAGCTAGGGTTCAACTAGGGTAAGATTTAGTGTTCAAATAAGGTTACGGTTAAGACTATGTTAGGATTAGGGTTACAATTAAGAAAAGAATTAGGGTTGTGGTTAAGGTTAAGGTTCAATTTTAATTAAGATTAGGGATGAGGTTAGGATATAGTTTGTGTTTAATTAGGGTTATGGTTAAGTTAAGATTAGGAGCATCTACAAAAAGATCTAGAAACCATAATGTGAGTGTGTTATAATGTGCTCGTATTATGATTAATTTTATCATTAAAAAAATATTAAAACTATTCATTTTTATATTTTTCTCTAAAAACCCATGACTTACTATTGATTTGAACTGCATTCACATTGTTCGAGACCCCAATTTTCACTATTCTTTTTCCAATTCATTGATAAAATTCTACCATGACATCATTGAGATCAAATATGGTAATCATATTTAATTTTTTAGTGTAAAATTTGAATTAAAATAGATAGATTTGATTAGTTTTCAACTGGAATGTGTTCAAGTTTAGGAGTTGAGAATCCACCCTCAAATGATCAAAGCCCTAATTAGTTCCTCATCTAAAACCTATTGAAGAGAAACCACAACAAACCCCTCCTTTAATGACTTGACATCCTCCAAGAAAATAAGAAAATAAATTAGGTATTGAATAGAAAATAACAAAAATGAATTTGGGCCATCATTTACCAAGTTGGAATATCCAACAACAACAAGCTCCCACAAGTCCACCCTCACCAAATCACTAAAATCTATTGTCTCAGTGAGTGGGAAAATCAATAGTTGGTCCAATAAGAGGGAATCTAACTAAGACAATTTTATGCAAACAAAACTAAGGCAATTTTATGCAAACAAAACTATCTTATGAGCAAGTGTAGAGGGGGGAAAGTCAACCACTCTAATAAGCAAATGACAACCTCTTGGGGTTTCACTAATTGACCCCTCCACTCATGTAAAGACCTAAAACATTCTGATTTCAACAATAAAATGAAATACTCTTTATTCTTAAATAAACTCATAATTCCTTAAATAAGTCTATTTACTTCCACTATTTCATCCTTAGTTCTAAATGATCATGTTTCCAATGATGTCATTATAAACACGATATTTCTAAAAAGAGATAAAAATTCTTTATTCAATAAGAAAATGTAGTAGTATCTCACTCATATCTATATATAAAGCTTAGGACTTTCCAATGACTTAAGTTCAAATAACAAGAGAATATAAAGTAAAGGATGAGATGTGTCTATTGATCCCCAATCCAAAGCCATCTTCAATGCAATCTTTAGAATGAAGAGGAGAACAAGATCCAGGTTCGTTTTCCACCCAACCTTGAAGCTTACACTTCCCTAGAATTCTTGGTCAATCAAGAATACCCGACCCTGCACGAATTGCTTAGCAAAAAGAATTCAATAGACAAGATGAAATCTGGTGCATGCCTAGAATGATACATGCATTTTCATTTTTCTAATTTCATAAAGAAACAAGCAAGATCAATAAAGGATATGGTAGAGAGCATAAATAAATCCATCTATTTTAATGGTCCATAAGTTACTCGACCAAGTATAATGCCATGCATAGCAATAAAAGATAGTTTGGAAAAGCAAACTATTCTCTCTATGATTCCACATTTGGCACTCATCCCAGAAGGTAACTTTCCCACAAACACAAACATATCTAGCTTTTCTAGTATCATATAAAATTAGGAGAAGTACATAGAAGACAATATTTCTTTTCTCAAGTCTAGCTTCCCATTTCTCACATGATAAAATTACATTCTTAAGGAAAACAACCTTTCATTTAAGAGATATAAAAAAACAATCTTCCGTTTAAAACCAATTGCATCTAATAAGAAAACAATCTTTTGCTTCTATCTTTTCAAGTAAATATAGAAGAAACAATCAATTATATCCAATAAGAAAGCAATCTTTCACTTCTATCTTTTCAAGTAGATCAAGGATAAGAATTAAAAGTAAGAAGGTGTAGCACATGTATGCATATTTAGCATATAGACAAATATATAAATTATGAGTACACATTCTTTTATCTATTTCTCATAAAATCCAAATAATGTAATCATGCATTAACTTGTATTCTCTTTTCTATTGTTTCAAATTTCCAAGTTTAGAATGCATAAGTTCTCTATATTTCCACATGTTTTTGATTATCTACTTCTTTGCTTGAATAATATATTTAGTTTGATACTAACATGTGTTTCCCATGATTTATGAATTCAACTAAATGAATTTAGTAATTTTCCATAGTGAGTATAAAATAAAATGATAATTCATAATGCACATACTTATATGACTTTTCAACGAAATTTTAAATAATCATCATGACCTCTATTGCAAAGAACTAATTCAGAAATTAAACTCTTTTCTTTACTAATGATCTAAAATATACAACTCTCAAGATAATTCTATTCTTTTCTCTAATTATAAATCAATCTAATATATATCACTCATTTAAGAGCCTACCTCTGAAATTTGAGTCAAGTCTGATATGATCAGTGATGATCTTCTCCAATTATGTCTACAATACGTCTATATTTCCAAACCTTTATGCTATTTAATCCCTTGAGTTCTCTCCTCTCTATTCCTTCACCTCTCTTCTCTATTCACTACTCTATATTCCATTCTCTATTCTTTGTTCTATATTCTCTATTCTCTATTCTTTCATCTAATATCTCTACATATTTCTCACTATCTCTTTCTCCAAAATCAATAGTCTATATATATAGTGATCAAATCTATATTAATTCCTATTTTCGAGCCAATCTCTCATAGTGGTGGACTGATTTATTGGTATCTAAGTGACACCACACATTGTTTAACTATAACATCACAGTCCTAAATGGTTTCAAACACTTATGTATTCTGCATGCAATGATATTCATTATCTACTACGTGATACCAAACTACTCAAGCAATTTAAGTTCATTATTACTGGTGTTATTATGTGGGCTAGTTATCCACGTTGATATTTAATTATGCCACATTAAATGGTAGTCGCAATGCATGTGAAGGTGGAGATTTGGGTGGGTAGTCGGTAGTAATATTGACTCCTCGCTAACATTATAACATTTTAACTTGCCACCCTTGCATCACCGTTGGCATGTGGACTAGTTTGTATGACACTTTGGTCTACAAATGTACCATGCGGTGCATACATTAATCAGCACAATTTGACTTAAATTCAAACACAATGTGTTTGTTTAATTGCATTGTCGATATACTTATTGACTTCCTCCCTACAATGTGCGATATTCTTTATTATTATATACATGTTGTGTAGATTCTTCCTAAATCGACTCCCTCTAGCATTTATAGAACTCTAAGTTTCAATGATTGCAATATGTCATGCAGGTCGAGTTTCCTAAGTATCGACTTCTTCAGCATTTATCATAATTCCAAGAAAAGTCCGCCATGTAATAATGTACATACACATATGTATATATGTATATATGTATATATATATATATGTGTGTGTGTGTGTGTATATATATATATATATATATATATATATATATATATATATATATATATATATATATGAATAAATCAATTGAAGTTTAATTAACAATTCATGACACAATATAATCATATATGTATATGTATGTGTATATCCTCATAATATATACTTACATATGCGTGTGTGCATATATATATATAATCTCAAATGATTATGTATATGTATAAACAAAACTCATGAAGTAAGGTAATTTAATCTCATGATGATTAGATATATATATTATAATTACATACATATTTACATGTATATGATCGAATCATTATTCAAACTCATATATATGTATAATACGTATAATTTTTTTTTTTTATATATATATATATATAAGTAAGAAAATAAATATATAGCTCACTAAATCACACATATCTACACAAAAGAACGTGAAATCATATGGTCATTATTCATTTTTAAATCATTAAAAAAATACATCTCTTCTAACAACAAAGCATAATAATTCACAATCACTCATAAAAATTAAATTTTAATTCTATCACAAACTCCAATTATATATCAAATGCATGCATAAGTATCCTAAAGTGGTGTGTGAGATTCCATCTATTCTAGTGAAGTCCATGAGCTAAGACAACTCTACCTGAACCCTGTTCTCGCCTTCATCTGTGTTCACATGTTCTTGCATTCACTTGCACTCAATTTCTCATTAGCAATGACGATCCCAATTTCATAATAAAAATAATACTGATCATTCATTTGCATGTTAATAATTTCATTGCATTTGAACTCCTATTTCATTATTGTCTTATTTCACTAACAATTCCTTTTCCTTTTCATTTCAATTTCATAAATGAAAAATAAGTATTATTTTCCTAATAAAATAATTATAGATAAATATGGTTCGTAGCATCAGGATAAGTACAAAGCCTAAGCCTATCAAGTACCTTGAAGATAACACAAGATGGGTCACAAAGGTCTTCTAACAACCTCCACCAACTCTTTTCCCATGGAATCATGAGTGGGTCTTAAAGATGATAGCATGACATATTGGTGTCCTGTATGAATAGAGTACAAAATTTCATACAAAAAACTCAATGAAATAGATATGTGCTTAAAGATGTTTTAAATATGATAAAGGTGTAACAAAAGGTAAAACAACTACAAAAGTATAATGAAAAACACTAGAGAAAAGGAGAGTGATCTCACAACAAATCCACAAATGAAGCCTCCAACAATACTCTTCTTAGAAACCTACACACAAACCAAAGAAGAAAATGTTTCGGTTGTGTTTTAGAGGTCTGCCACAATTAGACCCCTATTTTGGTGTTTCCACCTCCACGAACAACTAAGATAGATTGACAAGTAAAAGAGTAAACAAGATAATAAATAAAAGAGATAATAATAATTCTATGAAGATAAAAATTAGAAGAGAAGAACTCTCCTTCCACACCTATAGAAAAGAGTTTATCAAAAGAAGAAGAAAGCATGGAGTCCTCCTAGATAAATCAAATTTTGTGTGTAGGTTAAAGAAGGCTTTATATGGACTCAAATAGGATCCAAGGGCTTAGTAGTACATACTAGATAGGTATATGTTGTAGAAATGTTTAAGGAGAAGTTGTACAAACAACCTATATATAAAATTAGACAATGATTAGTTATTTATCATTGTGGTTTATGTTGATGGTATTAATTTTTTGAGGAACTAGAGATGTTATGTGTAAAGAGTTTTGGAATGTTATTCAAAAGGAGTTTGAGAGTTTGACCATGATTTTGAAAGTGGATACAATTTATAATTCCTAAAATTATCTTATGGAACTAGTGAGCATAGATAATTCTATTGGTGCAAGGAGTTTAAGGGTCTTGGCTCATCTTATACATTATGTGTTTCCTATTTATGTTATTACAATGTACAATATCAAGCAATAGAGTAATATGATTATACATGTTATTAAACTTACAATATTATCCACATATAGATCTAAATTCAGAATATAGTTACAAATGACAAGACTTATAGTCACCATTGTCATAACATTATTGAGAATCTCTCATTTATGTAGCACTTGATATTTAAATTGTAAATAATTAAGGATCTTGTTATGACAAGTGGGTTTCACATGAGTTGGAAATTCCATAGAGGAGTGCTAGAATTGGGAATGTGCATGCCCATTATAGCAATGAGGTAAAAAAATTATGCGAGAATGTATATCAATCTTGAGTGCTTAAGTGTATTATGAGGGCATGAATTGTTGGATTAATTAGGATATATTTATATATTTTTTTATTAATTAGGCACTTTGTTAATTTTTCACTTTAGCTAAACTTAGGGTTTTTTTGTTATCTAGAGTTTTATTTTCTAGTGTGAGTACTAGATGTAGTTGAGCTTAATTCATCTCCCATATTGAATTGTTTTAGTTCTCCTAATTTTAACATTAGGGTTTCATTCATCCTTTATAAGGATTCATTCATTCATTGTAATTGTATCTCCAATATTGTTTGTGCAATGATACATAATTTTTTGCTTGTCATAGAGCATATCATCTTTTTTTATCTCTTTTGTGTGATAGGTATTTTGCTTGCAGATGATTCTTGGCTCCTGCATTTGATCATCAACTTCTACATTGTATTATTTTCATTGCATCACTCACTTTTGAAGAGGGGATTTTTCCCATGTGATTTTTCTCCTTTTCTTTGTTTAGAGAGACCTCATTGGTTTGAGTTGCATTGCTTTTCATTGGTTTGTACATGAGTACATAATCAAGCCTAGTTGTTGGGACTCATTCATGCATGCATTCATATTATCTCTTTAGCTTATCCCTAAGTTAATCTTAAGTTAATCATATATTTCGCTACGAAGCATAGTTTAATTTTTGAATTTGAGAAAAGTGGAGGAGTCAAAGATTCTTACATGGTCCATAATTCTCAAACTATAATAAAAATTACAAAATCCAAATTCCACATACAATAATTGCATTCATTCTATTAGTGACATGGAGCATTTAGATAAAATAGAACAAATACAAAAGCACACAAAGGCACAATCTAAATATATATTTTTTTTAAGAACATAGCATACTTATATTTTTTGAATACAAAAATGAACTTCGCTAATCAAATTCAAATTGGAATCCTACCAAATGGAAACACTAGAAATCCCACTCAAACAAGGATAGGTTCAAGAACACGAACTAAAAACCTTAATACATCATGTCCACAAGCTTAAATAGAATTAGTTTTCTAGATCGGGAAAATATTTATACAATTAAATAAATTCTTGCGTATGAACCATGTGTTGGTCACATCATGGATATCGTTACAACTGATTCTGCATGGAGAATGTATCATTTTGTTTCCCATGTGCCTATTACATGAATACTACCTGTAGAGTAAAAAATCCCAAATCCATATACAATTGTACCTACACTTTTGTAGCCACTTTAGTCTTTGTTCGCCTAGCATCTAAGTAAACTCATTTTAGCCCTTGCATCACCCTTTTACCTCTTAGGATGTTTAGGACACCTTTTTAGTGGCTACCTTTTAGTGTTTCTTTTGTGTTAGCCACATGTTTCTCTTGTCACCCATAATTTCTTAATGTGATTTCTCTGAACACTAGCACACCACACAAATGTCCACACATTGCAAAAATGTCTCACAACATCTTAATTATCATATCTCAGTGTAGCGTCCTAAAATTGTGACACTTGCAATTTCGACTGCATTTCGGTCTTCACGATGGCGACGCAACACGCAACCTGAATGGAGACCCCGAAACCTGATTATGACACTGAAAACTGCATTCTCTTGCACCCTGGCCTGAACCTCCTTTGCACCCTGCTGTCCCGGGAGGTGGGACCAGAGCGCCCAGCGCCCTGGTCCTTCAGGACCAGGGCACCCAGCACCCTGGTCCCCCAGGACCATGGCGCCCAACGCCTTGGTCCCTGGGTCCTATTTTGGGCCTGGTCTCTTTTGGACTTCGGGTCTTTATGTTTGCAAATTGGAAAATTAACTTTCCTAGTCGGCCTAAGGTCGGGAAAATCAGTCTATCAGCCCTAAATGACAAGTATATAAACTACATTTGCCTCTCCCATTTGGGTAAGAAGGACATATGTGTACAAAGCGTGGAAACTCTACTCAAGCATTCAAGCATTCAAGTATTCCTTCAAGCAATTGATCATTTCAAGTCTCCATTCAAGGCTAAGTCTTGCATTCAAGACAAGGATTCAACCATTGAAGAGGAGATCACTTACAACATACAACATACAACATCTATACCTTCGCACATAAGGATACAAACATCCTTACAACAAGGTATTAGTACTTGTTTTACATTATAGACATTTACATTTACAGCGCTTGCTCATTTCTTGGTCAATTCCAAAACTGGGGTTTGACCTAAAGGCAAACCCCTAATCCCTAACCCGCCAATCATCTTCGCTTTTTGGTGTGTAGGTTGCAGGTACGCGGCTGAAATTGAAGATCTGGAATCCTTGTGCAGAGACGAACAGATCCCCCTTCGTTTCACAGATTTTTCGGAGGACCGTGGCGCTCGGGCGCCATCGTCCCGACAACTTTTGCTCAAATTTGCAGGACAGTGCCATATCGACATTTTACTGCTAATTCTAGGTCCGCAGCTTCATCCTATATCCCTATCTCAGTTTATAAACGAATCTTTGTCACTTTCTATGCATGCTTAGCTTAATTCTCCTATGCACATTCTTTACAAAAGAGGGTAGCCTTGCTTTCTTAACCCTTGAAACACATTCAACATCCAATCTTGCATTGTGTGGGATTGGATCTTGTGGGTTTCAACCCCTCTTTTGAATGTAAAGTCTCTCCCCTAAGTGAAAACCATCAACCCTAGTGAATCTCCCTTCTCTCTCCTTGGAGTTGGAAGAGGGGAGAGCAACTAGGGTTCGATCGCGATTTTCCGCTTTACATTTTGGTGAACCCGACATGAACATCCTTTCTGATTATTCATAGTTAGATTTGAAAATTAGATTCCTTGATTACATTTCCATGTTTGATCTTTTGCATAATTTTAGAGGTTAATTGCATAAAAACCCTAAATTTTCTTTTTAAGTAATTAAACTTGTGAAATGTTTAATTGTTAATGCTTGTTTCAGATCTGCCCTTCTATTACAAATTTTCAATTCATATTTGTGCTTTAATTTTGAAAATTAAGTGGTTAAGTGTCAAAACCCTAATCTTTGAAACCCTCTTGATTCAACCTTTGTCCGA
This sequence comes from Cryptomeria japonica, assembly GCF_030272615.1. NCBI lineage: Eukaryota > Viridiplantae > Streptophyta > Pinopsida > Cupressales > Cupressaceae > Cryptomeria > Cryptomeria japonica. The sequence goes on from NC_081412.1 coordinate 38,421,186, forward strand.
CAATTTCACTGATCAAAACATCTCCAAATCAGCTGTAACTTTGGATTCCGCAATAAAATCACAATATCTTTCATCCCTGAAAATTTGGAAAAAAGTTGCGAGGACCGTGTGCACTCCGAGCGCCATCGTCCCCGACATTTTTTCCAAAATTTCGGGAGCGAGATCTTACTGTATTTTCCTGCTAAAATCCAGAATTTTGGTTGATTTTATCAATTTTAACACCTTCAAAATTACAGTCAAAGTTGGTCTTGTGATTGCTTGGATTAAGGCTTCTAAACATTCAAAAATCATCGAAATTGAAATTTTGAGTCAAAATTGTGTTCTTACTGTCCTAAATCTGAAAAGTGTGTTAGCATTCATTCGAAATTTCAGTGCTTTATTCAAATTTTTGCAATTTGTGACTTTTGAAATTAAGTGCTTAATTACAACAACTTTAATTTCCGCTTTCAAAATTGAATTTTGTGTGAAATTGAGTCAATTTTTAAATTTCAAAATTTGCATTGCTCTTGACATTCCCTCTAAAATCATAAAATTCAAAATTTCAGTTTCCTTCTCTTTTTCAAAATTCAAATTTTGCATTTTTTGACAATCTTGGTAGGGTTCAATTTCGAGATTGCAACTTTAATTTGGCCTATCCACAGATCGTAAAATCACTCAATTGTTTCAGATTAGCTCTAAAATCATCATAACTTTCATCCCTGCGAATTTCGAAAAAAGTTGCTGGGACCGTGTGCACTCCGAAGCACCGCGGTCCCTGACATTTTTTCTGAAATTTCGGGAGATTGTCCTGATTGTATTTAATAGCTTAAATCAGAAGATTGGCTGATTTTACTGAAAATTGCTACCTCTAAATTCAAAACTTTCTCTCTCTCTCTAGTGCATGAGTTTTACAACAATAAGCCCTACTTACACTATTCCCGTTAGACGAAGCAGTAGAATTAAGTCTTTCCGAGGTTTAACTACTGAGGAGATGGAACCTAATTTGAATAGCCTTTTTAACGAGGACATGGGTAGTTCCTCTAATCCTCCTAATGATGAAGAAGCTCTCCATGAGGTTTCTGAAGAACAACGTTCGAAATTGGATAACCAATTTGACGATTTTCGACAATGGATGTCTCAAGAATACCCTGATAGTCAAGCTCTTCCTTTAATTGAGGGTCTAAAACGTATGCTTCAAAGTGATAAGAATGGAATTGATATTTTGCATGGTATTGCACACATTGTGGATTCGAATGTGATGCCTATGAAGAGTTGTGCTAAAAATTTGGGTTATACACAACCTCCTACTCAAGTCAATCATTCTATTCCTTTGATGACTTCTATTGCTAGCGTACCTACCTTTACATCAAACATAATGGCTACTTCTACACAAGACATTCCTCCTGTGATCACCAGTCATGGGGGCAACCCTTCTTCTTCAATTAACCCTCTTCCTTCATTTAATCCGACTTCTTCATTCATTCCTTCAATGAGTGTCCCTATTATATCTCCACAAATGAACATGACGCAAGGGGGCAATTCGTTTAACCATTACATTCCTCCTTGTAGTGTTCCTCCTGTCCAATCATCTCCTATGACTAATTATCATAGAGTCCCACCACCTTACTCTCTACCTTCTTTTAATAACATAACACCTCCATCACAATCTAACACATCCAATATGAATTCTTTGACTGAAGCGACCATTAACAATCTTGCACAAACTATCTCTTCTTTACAGCAACAAATTGCCTCTATGAATCAATCTAAGTTTAGTGTGCCCACATTTGATGTTGCGAGCCCACTTTCTCTTGACATTGTTCGAGCTATCCCTCCTAAACATGTTGAAATCCCGCATTTGGAGCTTTATAATGGTAAGGGTGATCCTCTAACACATGTTAAGACTTTTCAAACAATATGTACTGATTTTGCTTATGACCAAAGGTTGCTTGCAAAACTGTTCACTAGAACATTAAGAGACAAAGCCCTACAATGGTATTGCTCGTTGCCTTCTTATTCTATTACTTCTTTTGAACAACTTGCAAATGCTTTCATTCAACAATTTCAAAACAATATAAGTCCTAAAGTTACTTTAATTGATTTAATGCATTGTAAACAAGGTGTTAAAGAAAAAGTGACTGATTTAATTGGTAGATATAAGCATTTGTATGCTCAAATTTCTTTTCCAGTGCCTGACAATGATATTCAAAGAATCTTTATTTCTAATTTACAAAAAGATATTCGAGGCAAACTTCTGTTTTCTGAGTTTACTTCTTTCCAACAGTTGTGTGCCACTCTTCACAATTATCAACTGACTGTGAGTCAAATGGAACAATCACATCCTATGGCTCCGAGTGATAAGGGTGATAGCAGTCAACAACCATGTGGGAAGTTTAAACCGAACAGAGATTCCATCAAATTCAATGAAAACATCATCAACAACAATGTGAATGCAGCATCAGGTGTGCCTCCTATTTCTAAATTTTTCAAGAAAGAAAGAAAGTATACTCCTTTGAATGAATCATTGCATAGTATTATGAATAAGTTATTGGAACAAAATGTGCTTACTCTTCCTCCTATAAGACAAATTGATCTTGCAAAGATTACTTCACCTTATTTTGATAACAAAGCTTTTTGTCAATTTCATCGTCAGCCTGGGCATGATACTGAAAAATGTTTTGCTTTAAAAGGTAAAATTCAAGATTTGATTGATAATAATACTATCTCTATTTCTGGAGTGAATGATAAAGGCAATACATCTGTAGCTCCTCCTAACCAAAATCTTCAGATTTTTACTGATCCATTACCTTCTCATACTTCTCATACCTCTAATGCAATTGAGGCTAATGATTCCTCTCTCTCATTTGATGGTCTTGTGTCTATGACTCCGAATGTGATTAACTTTGTAGAGCAGCAAGAAAACCCTAAAGAACCTTCCATCACATTTGATTCCAGTGAAACCATTAGGGCACCTGATGGTCCTTTATACATAGTTGCAAAAGTCAAGAATACACCTTGCCATGGAGTGCTTATTGATCCTTCGTGCATGATTAATGTTATTACTGAAGAATTTCTTTTTACTTTGCAATTGAATCAAGTGATATATGACAAAACAGATGTGATTGTGAAATTATTTGATGCATTTTCTTCTCCTACAATTGGTTCTATTACATTGCCTATTGAGGTCCATAACAAATCCCTTGATGTGAACTTTGCTATTATTCCATCTTCCGAACAATTTCGTGTGAAGCTTGGCCATCCTTGGCTATCTTCCATGAAAGCTATTGCTTCTCCTATTCACAAGTGTTTGAAATTTCCCCATAATGGTGGAGTTGTTACTGTCAATCATAGTCTCTTTAAACCAGCTAAAAGAACTTCTAGCGTTCCTATTGATTACTTTTGGCCTAAACAATTCCAATCTCTTCCTCCGCGAAGTGATCATCTTTTCAAATCTTATCAAAAGTGGAAAACAGATATGATCCTATCTCTAAGTGAACCTAGAACACCCAAACTTGACATTCCTATCATTCTTGAGAAGGAAGTTCTTCCTTTGAAAGATAAAACTAATGTCTTTCCTCAAGAAGATTCCCAACCCATCCCTATGGATGTGACTGTGCCTATGCCTAATAAACCTTCTAAAAGTAGACCTATACCTCCTCGTCATGATGGACTTGGTCTCCTTCCTAAACCGCATATTCCTCCCTTATATGGAGCTGTTCCTCCTCCTTCTTTTTAAAGAGAGAAGAGACCTTCTTCTTCTCCTATTATTCAACCTAAGAGACCACAACCTAAACACCCAAGTGATAAGGATGAGAACATTCCTCCTCCTCAATCTTCGCAACTTCCTACTAAGACTAGATGAAATCGTTCTGCACGTGAACGCCGACGAAAGCGTCGTCTTAGAGCTCAAGCAGCTGCTTCTCAAACTTTGCAATCCCCAAAAACACCTTCAACAGGCATTATTCCATTTTCTCCTCAGCCGACGATTGAGCCTAAATCTCCTAAACATAAGATGCATGATGGTCTTGATCCTGTGCGAGTTAAAGATCCTATTTTTATAAATCTTGATGATGATATAGATGAAAATGTTATTCATGATGAAAATGCTTCTCCTGTTCATTCTGATGAACTTGTTGATATTGATAACCATCTATCTAACGAATTTTCTAAAGCACTTATCCTAGCTCCTAGACAAGAATACCGTGGCTTGGGATATGAACATAGCCCTTGTTTGGATCTTGTGATAGCTCCATCTGCTGTGTTGGATGTTCCTCCTCTAGCGTGTTCCCTACCTTCCCGAAATATTGATCAGCAAGATCGGGGGGTAGATGATGTGCTAGACTAGTTTCATTAGCATAACAGATTCTCTCCCCCTCTCTTTTGTTACTTCTTCTATCTGTTATTCTCATTCTTCTATTTGTTGTCCTTAGTGTTGTCTACTTGAGGATGATGCAAAACATTGAGATCTCTTTTGGTCTCTCTCATGTTGACTCAAAAGACACATGTGTTCCCTTCTTCTAGGTGACCTTCCTTGATTGGGGAATGAAGAACAATTATGCATACATACATATGATATACATGAATTATCATACAACATACTGACCTCGAGGAAAGCGAAGTCACCTCGTGCTTTGTGTTTTGTGTCTATTATCCTTGGGTTTATCTCACACTTGGGGGCTAAATCCTTGCGATAATGTGCTCCTTTTCCTTTCTCATTTCTTATATGTATCACTACCTTAAAGCAATCACCCCCAGTGAGGCATGTGCGATCGCTTTAACGTAGGGGGGCATACATCCCGTCCATATCTTTTCAAGATACTTGAAAATTTCTTGACAAATTTAGCTTTGCCTTGAAAATTTTCGATATCTTTCTTGCATGACTCATAGTGAGGGAACCTTACTACTGACAGTCATGGTTCTCCCTCGTGATCTTCCCTTTTACTTTGTCAATCGAAGTCGTAAGATCCTTAGTCCACCGGGGGCTTGGTGTATCTTGCCTCCTTGACGTGGTGAAAGTCTTTCAATGTTGTTTCCTTATACTTTATCGGAAGTATGAGCATACATACTCCCGCTAAAGTGGGGGCTAAATGTAGAGTCCTAAAATTGCAACAGTTACAATTTCGACTGCATTTCGGTCTTCATGATGGCGACGCAACACGCAACCTGAATGGAGACCCCGAAACCTGATTATGACACTGAAAACTGCATTCTCTTGCACCCTGGCCTAAACCTCCTTTGCACCCTGTTGTCCCGGGAGGTGGGACCAGAGCGCCCAGCGCCCTGGTCCTTCAGGACCAGGGCGCCCAGCGCCCTGGTCCCCCAGGACCATGGCGCCTAGCGCCCTGGTCCCTGGGTCCTATTTTGGGCCCAGTTTCTTTTGGACTTTGGGTCTTTATGTTTGCAAATTGGAAAATTAACTTTCCTGGTCGGCCTAAGGTCGGGAAAATCAGTCTATCAGCCCTAAATGACAAGTATATAAACTACATTTGCCTCTCCCATTTGGGTAAGAAGGACATATGTGTACAAAGCGTGGAAACTATACTCAAGCATTCAAGCATTCAAGTATTCCTTCAAGCAATTGATCATTTCAAGTCTCCATTCAAGGCTAAGTGTTGCATTCAAGACAAGGATTCAACCATTGAAGAGGAGATCACTTACAACATACAACATACAACATCTATACCTTCGCACATAAGGATACAAACATCCTTACAACAAGGTATTAGTACTTGTTTTACATTACAGACATTTACATTTACAGCACTTGCTCATTTCTTGGTTAATTCCAAAACCGGGGTTTGACCTAAAGGCAAACCCCTAATCCCTAACCCCCCAATCGTCTTCACTTTTCGGTGTGTAGGTTGCAGGTACGCGGCTGAAATTGAAGATCTGGAATCCTTGTGCAGAGACGAATAGATCCCCCTTCGTTTCGCGGATTTTTCGGAGGACCGTGGCGCTCGGGCGCCATCGTCCCGGCAACTTTTGCTCAAATTTGTAGGACAGCGCCGTATCGACATTTTACTACTAATTCCAGCTCCGCAGCTTCATCCTATATCCCTATCTCAGTTTATAAACGAATCTTTGTCACTTTCTATGCATGCTTAGCTTAATTCTCCTATGCACATTCTTTACAAAAGAGGGTAGCCTTGCTTTCTTAACCCTTGAAACACATTCAGCATCCAATCTTGCATTGTGTGGGATTGGATCTTGTGGGTTTCAACCCCTCTTTTGAATGTAAAGTCTCTCCCCTAAGTGAAAACCATCAACCCTAGTGAATCTCCCTTCTCTCTCCTTGGAGTTGGAAGAGGGGAGAGCAACTAGGGTTCGATCGCGATTTTCCGCTTTACACTCAGTTTGGAGTGTTTTGACACCTATATCTTCCCAAGTCAGTGGAAAGGGCTTGGAATCTCTTGAAATGACTCACCAAACTCTTCTTTCCCTTCTATTATCTCTTTTAAATCCATCTCTTCACATCGTGCAATCTCTATTATATCTCTCTTGGTTCTTGATCGATCTCTAGTGCTCTCTTAGCTCTCACAATTTTTTTTTGCTCCCTCTTATTTGCAAAAACAATCTTTAGCTTGCTACAATAGTCTTTGCATCTCTCTTGGCTTTCTCAAGCCTTCCTAGTAATATCTATCTATTTACCTTGTCTTTGAGCATCTTGGGATTTATCACATCACTTATCTATCAAATCATTTATCTTGCCAATTTACATTTTATCTATCTATCTGTTTGTTGTGGAGATGGAAACCAAAGAAGGAATTTAACTAAAGCAAGTCCCTAAACAGCCCTAAACATTTGTCCTCTTTTATGTGTGTGTAGGTTTCTTGAAGGCATTCAACTACACAAAGTTTTTCTATTTGTTATTCATTTCTTTTATTTAAATCTTTATTCTACTTCTTTTTATCTCTACTATATAGTATTTGCTTGTATATTTTTTATTCTAGGTTTTGTAGGTTTTTGTAGGTTCTCTAAAACATAGAGTTGGGTTTTTGTCTTTTTGAGTGTTTTTTTTTTTTATCTGTATGAAACTATAACACATCACGCAAACATTTACACCACACTGGCATCCTCAACTAAGATGCTTGCTTTTGGACCAAAAATTCCCCACCATCTTCTCTTTTCATTCCTTTAACAATAATCTTCATTTTCTTTGTCTATAATTAGATATATTCATCAGTTCTTATAGTTGGAAATATCTGAATGTATGTTGTGAAACTAGCTCTAAAGAGAACATAATCTCCATTCTGTAAGGTCATATTTACTCCATTACACCACATTAAGTGCCTAAATGATTCTATTATAACTACTCAGGTAGAATAGATTCTTGAAAGTTTACGTAGATATTTTATTGTAATTCGAACCTATCTCTTTAATTTAGCTAAGTGGCATATTCTAATGAATTCTTCACTTCAAAATGACTTGTACAATGTTCTTCTCTTTTATCCACTACATAGATTCTCCATATTATTCTTCACTTCAAAATGACTTGTAACATGTGGCACTCTTCACCCATAGATGCGGAAAGGGAAAGCCCCTTCTTGAAAATGTGTCAGACCACTACGTGGTGCACAAGTGTACCTTTTCAAGGATGAAGGCTTGTGGTTTGTTATTAAAATTCACAATATTGACACGTAGCTCACATTTATATTGGGCTTGTAGCTTGAAAGGTATAAAGTCCACAGGTTTTTCAAGAGGAAGAGTCACCCAAGAAGGATGATGCCAATGCTAAAATGAAATGTTTACACCATTGTTTCTATTAGTGCTTTAATCATTGATTCTCAAAGCTTTTAGATTTATCTACAAGTTACAAAACAATTGAGGAAATTAAACTTTCCCATGGCTAAGTTTACATCTTTGGACAAAAAGCTTTGGGTTTTTTTAGAACAACCAATCATGCACCCCTACAATAACTTGAGTATAATAAATCTATCTTCTTTTTTACTTCAAAGGTTAATATCATTCAATCATTTTCCTAAAATATTTTTCACTTTAGCTATGGCTTATTCTTCTAGATCTTCTCAAAATTTTGCAAATCCTCTCACATCAATCTCCTTTTGTGGAAACAAACTTATTTAATTCTTTAATTAGCAAGTGCCAAAGTAAAAAAAAAATCGACCCTAAAGGAAAAATAGAATTTGAAGCAACAAAAAAAATACTTAACTACTAATTTTGTTAATCAATTCAATACACATAAATAGTTACAAATAATCTTAACATGATCCTATAAATTTGCTAATTGTTCTTACAACAATTGTAGTTGATTGATAGCAAACTGGTATTGTTTGACAACACATTAAACTTAACTAAGCATATTCGACACCTAACACTATTTGATGATGCATACACAACACTCCATTATAACTTATTTATTTATGTTGGAGATTCCATTCCAACACCCTGTCATAATGCTACAATATTAGACTAACTGCAACAAAACAAAAGGAAACACATATGCCAAAAAAATTCCTTTGGAAAACAGTTCTCAGACTAGTAAGAATTATTTGATATTCTCCACAACTACAAGTATAATCATGCGTCTAGCATATAAGTTAGTTACCTACATCATTGGACACAATTTTCACATGAAATGTCTCATCACCCCTCTTAAAGGTAGAATGTTGAACCTCTAAAATTTTGGATCTCCCCTGAACAATTGGACACCAATCCTCACATGTATGTCTCATAACCTCAACCAGGTATAGTTTCTCTGGTCTGCTAGCCCCTTGGACTATTGAGCACTAAAATTTTGGATCTCCCCTAAACTATTCGACACCAATCCTCACATGTATGTCTCATAACCTCAACCAATTATAGTTTCTCTAGTCCACTAGCACCTTGGATAATTGAGCATCTGTCTATTCTCTGATGTATTTATGCATATTGTGAGACAACTATCTACACTATAAATCTACTAAAGAGATTGGCAACAAAATGATGAAGATTGACAACTAAATATTAAACACCTCAATTTTTATTGACACCTATTGCAGACATAACTATAAAAAAACATAATTTTATTATAATTCATTGTAATAGTTTATCTATTTAAATTTGATATTCATTTGTCTTAAGTCATAATGGATGGTTTGAGTGGTGGGAAACTCATAAAATAGGGGTGATTTGGTTTTAATAAGATAAAGATGTAGTTTAATATAAATCTTGTGATCTTTCACCAATTTAATTAGGTTATGATGTTTTTTAAGTAAGTTTTTTTGTCACAGTTAAAGTTGAAGTCGAGGTGGTAAGTTAGAGTTGAGGTGGTAAGTGTGACATTTAACTAGTAGAAGACTAGATCTTATTAAAGAGAAAAAATGTATTGTAGTTTTTATAAGTTTTGTTTTGGAGATGATAGATCTTATTGAAAAGAAAAAATGTATTGTAGTTTTTATAGGTTTTTATTTTGGAGATGATAGTACAAATATATATTGTACAACAATTTCATTGTTTTTAACTTTTTGACATTGTTGATAAATTGAATCCTTATCATACTCAACTTATTCGTAAGAGATCTCTAGAAAAATAATACCCAAGTGTTGGTGAAAGCCTCTACTTTAAGGAAGTGTTGGTGAAATCATCTACTTTAAGGAAGGAATCTTTCTAGGCTTTTAGCCAATGTGAGCAAATGTCCCAACTTAGGGACTATTCTCAACAGGTGTCATTATTCTTGGAAACTATGTTCAGATTACAAAGTTTTAATTTCAAATGCTACAAATGATATTATCAGCCCACATGACAAGGTGCCTTTTCACTAAGGAGAAAAGTGATCTTCTAAAAAATGAATACAGGTAATGAGCTTTAACAACATTGATACATAATTTTTCTTTTCTTCTCTCTGTCTCCTTTTATATAACAAGTGTTGCAATGCAGTTGGAGTCCCTGCCTTTTGCATGAACAGGACATTTGTTCTATGTTTAAAGAATAGTGATTGAAATTGATTTGTCATAGCAAGATAGAGGTTAAGAAGCAGGGATGTGCCTCTTAGCAGTGCTCAAAATCTAACAAATATCAATGATAGTTATAGAGTATGCATCCTACCCTGAATTGAGACAAGAAAGTCTGTGTTAGGAACAGATTAGAGCATATTCCTTTCTCCGCATCATAAAATAATCAAAAGTTGAGCAATCTGAATTAATAGTGGTGTCACTGCTCTAACCTCTGATCACATCACATTTCCCAGGTGTTTTTATAGAAATCACCTGCCAAAAAGTAGAGAAAATACATGATTTAGCAAAAACGGAAAACTGAGAGTTCTAAATCAACACCATCAATATCAATGCCATGATTGTCATACTGGAATTTATTCCAAAACAAAAAAAATTACTGTGAAGCTGTAGTTGTAAATCCTCTACTCTCAGCACAATTTCTAGCGCAAAATTTGCAAATCCTCTACACGTTTTCATTTCGATTTAAGCTTGAATGGAGAGATCCTCAAATTGCGCTAAGACTGAAACCTTAAATTGCTTTAGAAATCTTACATAATTATGTTAAGAGCAATGGAAACCCTAATACCTCAATCTTTTAATCTTTGTATGTCTGATTAAGAACAAAGCATTCCTCTAGTATATAATAGAGACATTGGTAGATTTCCTGGTTGACTCAGGAGATTGAGGTAAATTCTTTGTCTCATTAAATAATAGAAGAGACATCTTCAAAAATGTTGAATGAAAAATTTAAAAAAATACAACTTTGGTTTTACAGCACAAATACCTAGCGCTAGAAAACTAATACAAAATTTTTGGTTGGAGTTTTTAGCAAATATAAACATCAATGCGTTCAATGCTATATTCAGTACCAATTATTAAGAGTTTAAAGCGTAACCATACCTAAACTATCTGTATCCTAACCTGCAAACAAATTGCAGTGTGACTGCTTCATACAAATACTTAAAATGGAAAAGAAAATGATAACATACAGAATACAATAGGTCTCTTTTTTTTTGAAAAATTTTGATTTATGAGATCATTTTGAAAAGCAGAGAATTCAATGCTTATGGAAAAGAAAATGATAACATACAGAATACAATAGGTCTCTTTTTGTTTTGAAAATTTTTAATTTATGAGATCATTTTGAAAAGCAGAGAATTCAATGCTTATAGATTCAATAAATCACTCAATTCGTATTGTAGCGGCACAAAGTAATACAAAATTGGAAGGTTCTTATAGAAAAGGAAAAGGTTTGGTTTGATTTTCTTGATATATCAACTTTCTTATATTGTTGCATTCTAAAAACCTAATGAAATAAAAACTACATTTGGGGTGACAATATCAAGTCCACCTTTTTACTACTACTTGAGACTTTTTCAACATTTTGATAGCAAGGATAACTTGACGAATTATCCTATTTTACCATCCAAGGTGTGAAAATGCATTCAATGACCATCAACCTCTTGAGTCCTCCAAAAAAGGAAACAATGCCCTTTCTTTTTTGAGGGAATGAATGAAAATATTGTAAAAAAAAATTGTACACCCAAAGAGAAGAAAAAGCATTGTATAATATTACAATTTGGATGATTAACCCTTTTTTTATCATCCCTCGAGCATTGAAAAGTTGATTTTTGTTGCTAGAGGAACACTACACAAGCTTGTCACTAGTTGTAGAATACCTTCTAATGAATAGAACCATACATTTTGCCTATTAAAGGTTGTGTTTTCTATGCATATGATGAATGATGGATTATATCTCATGGTATTTATGTTTTATCTCTTATCTCATTCTTTCCTTTTTACATAGGAACGATTTATTAACAAGTATTTTGGGTTTTTGTTAAAGTTTCATGTTTAATATTAGTTGTGAATGTTATTTCATTTTTCTTAGATGATAACATATAAATTTGAGAATCATTTTTAAGAATCACTCATGTAAGCATGTTAAAACTTGAATTGCATATAATCAATCAATTCTTTTGATCATATTGTGTATGTAAAACAGAAGTACAGGTCGCCAAAATTTGGTGTATCATCTCATAGATTTAGCCTTCCTTTTCAAGTCATTCTTATCCTTTTTCTCATCAAAATAGTAGTTTAGAGTTAAGATTATGTGAGCTCCAAGGGAAGCAACCCTTGTCAAGAGATTCACTCTAACCTACGAGTAACCCACAAGACCTAGAGTGATTTCATGTTTCACTAGATGGTTAATAGAGCATTTATTCAAGGTGCAATTCATGTAATAGCAGGTGTAGGCGTAGTAAGTAATACATTTGTCTTTAATTAGTTTGGTTGAAAAATTTACCAAGTTGTACTACAAAAATTAATTTTGTTTTAGGGAAAAAAGGTAGAAGCCTCTTCTTCATTAATCTTAATATATTATAAGCTTTGTTGTTATCCTTTTCTTTTTGTTTTGAGAAGGTTAAGAGTATTTATCTTTTGTTAAAAAATGAGGAGTTCCAAATGAATCAAAATATGATACCTAAAAGCTAAGGACAATGATTTTGGTATAATATCTTTGGAACAAGTATGAACAACAACATGAAGGGTCTGGTGATCAATCTAATGGATGTTACAATTACATTCTTTAACTACAATGAAATTGTCACAAGGTCAACTCAATGTATAGGACATGACCTACTTCTACTCATGTTGGGATTTTATACCAAACAACGTATTATACCTCTCTAACATTCTTCTCTTATGTAAATTGTAAGAAACCCATTTACCCTCATTGACATCATACTAAATCTAGGAATTTTAGAGGCCTTCCTAGATGTTGATTATAAAAATCTTAACAACATGAAATTCAAAAATACTTTAAGAATCATTACAAACTATGAAAACATTATGGATGTTAGAGATTGGGGAGTTTTCAATGGTGTTTTTTTATTTGTTATGTGTGATGTGTTCTCCCTTCCCACAAATCAAGACATGATTGTATCTATATATGACAAAATTTTGATTTTTGTTCTTTTTCTTTGAGGTGTTTGGTTTTTTTTTTTGGTTTTTTTTTTTAATTTTATTAAAAATTTCTATACTTGCCTCTAAGTTGGAAAGTAGTTAAGTTGATGTGAAACAAGCCATTTTGCATATTCATAATATTTAAAGTGATAATTTGTTTCTACCTAGTTGAAATGGTCATCAAAAAATCAATATTGATGGGGTTATTGTAGATAAAGATAAACTAATGAATGTAATACATTATACACCTAGGGCATTTCTATGTCTAGAAGAACATAATTCATTGTAATACATTTATGCATCTTGTATGAAAGCATTGTGTAATTTTGCAAATATATCTATACACAAAGTCTTAGTTCATGTGAATATAATTCTATGAATTGTAGAATTTTAGGTCAAGTGCTTGTAATTCAATTTGCATCTCTATAAATACAATGCTTGAGTGATTTTATTACATGTAATACATTATACAACTAGGACATCTCTCTACTTGTAGTCCAACATAATTCATTGTAATAGAGTTTTGCATCTTGTACATAAGTGTTGTGTAATTTTACAAATATATTTACATGCAAAGCCCTAGTTCATGCAAATTTAATTGTATGGATTGTAGAATTTGATGTCAAGTGATCATGATTCATAAATAAAATGCTTGAGTATTTTTGTTACCTTTTTTTATCTTGAGGGATTATACCATTATGATTACTAATTTTCAACTGTAATCAAATATTTACTATATATACATATGATGGAGTGATTACATGGCTTTCAAAAAAAACATTTCTTAAATATTGAACAATGTTGTAGATGGGGATTCCATAGTTGATTTCCAAATAGCATGATGTCACTTAGCATAATAATAAATTTATTTTGCTTTGTATCATTCTAATACATTATTCAATTAAGGTTAGGGTTAGGGTTCTAGGATAGAGCTTGGTCTCAAAGTTAATGTTATAAGCCTAGAGTTATGGTTAAGGTAGGGTTTAATTAGGGTTAGGATTATGGTTAGGCTAGGGTTAGGGTTAGTGTTCAATTAGGGTCAGAGTTAGTGTTAATATTCAAATAGGGTTAGGGTCCTATAATAAAGCATAATGTTAAGGTTCTACGATAAATTTTGGGGTTGGTTTTCAGGTTTATTTTAGGTTAGGGTTAAAGTTAGGGTTCAATTAAGCTTTAATTAGGTTTACGGTTCAATTAGGGTTAGGGCTCTAATAAAGACCTTAGGATTAGTGTTAGGGTTTGGATTACTATTAGGATTAGGTCATGGGTAGGGTCAAGCTTAGAGTAAGGTTTTAGTTAGGGTTAGGGTTCAAGTTAGAATTCAATCAGAGTCAGGGTTTAACTAGTATTAGGATTAAGGTTAGGGTTGGGACTATGGTTATGGTTAAATTAATGTTACCATTAAATTAGGGTTAGGATGTTATATTAGTATTAGGGTTAGTATTAAATTAGTATTAAGGTTTTGGATTAAGGCAAAAACAGGTTTTGAAGGGGCTCTGAAACCCTTTACAAAATGATTCTAAGCGGTATAGAATCAGAAAGAAACATCCAAAACAAAAAAGGATGCAAGGATAGGCATAAAAAGCAGTAGCCAAAGAGACAACAAAAGCCCAACCGGGCACAAAAAGGCAGCAGAAAGACCAAACCTAGACATAGAAAGAACCAGCAATAGAAAACAATCCAATTACATTAGAATTTTGAGGGTCTCGGTGACCTTAGCCTCAAGAGAATTCATGGTATCAGCAGTAGCCTTCATATCTTTATGATCCAATTTCTAAAAGGCTGCCTTTTTCTTCATGTTCCCTCAGGTCCTTTTGCAGGGTCCTTCACCACTTTGAGTCACCTCAACTCATCACCAATAACAAAAACAGCCTTATCCGATTGTTCTAGACTATTAACCATGGTATTCATAACCATTGCAGATTATTTAACAATTTTATGACTACTAACCATAATGGTCTTGAGGGTGTTCTGGTTCTTGTTGTAGCCTTCCTCAACATAGGTGATGTGTTCCTCTAGCCTTTTCTTCAGCTGATCAACCTCTTCCCCTATTTTCTTGATACATTCCATGACCTACTTCTTCTCAGACTCGGTCCAATTTCCTTCATTATTTGGATTACCAAGAGAAGAACCAACAAGGAGAGAACCCATTTTTCTTTCCAGGGCTCTTTGGTTAATCCAGATCTCTTTAAGTTCATGAAATAGCCACTTGAACAAACTGAAGGTGTCAATTGCATGATCACAAGCCATCCCCAACACATTTTCATAATCCTCCCTTTTATCATTTAGCTCATCACTTTTGGGATGAAGGTTTGCAATACCAGCCACACCCACATTACCAGTCTCTTTATCAAACAAAGGAGAGGGCATGACATTAGGGTTATCAAGGTTCTTAACATCATCTACCTTCTCACTAGAAGAGGGGAAGCCATTCTCAGCCAAAGTAGAGGAGGAGGACATAACAATGTTCTTATGACCTTTGGAACCCTTCCTCAACTTGGGTTTAGAGCTCGAAGGAATTTCCATTTTAGCTTTTTTCGAAGGAGGGGGAGTCTCATCAGATCCAGACCCAGAGGCATCATTATCAGACTCTCCCGCACTAGTCTCATCATTCTCAGAAGAAATATGGATAAAATCATTAGGGGGAGGAAGAGCATGGAAATGGGAATCAATAAGGACCAACAGGCCTTCATGCACGATGGGAAACTTAACAGGGTTCTTATGGTGGTCACTAAAATTAGCCCTAAGAGCAGACATGAGGTAGAAAGGGAAGATATTTTCACACCATAGCAAAACTGATTCAGAATAACAAAGTGGTGGCCATACACCCTAGTATACCGACCATCCAAAGTAAGGTAAGTCATAATTATCTTGAGAAGCTTCTTCAAGAAAGACTTAATGACCGCAATATCATAGTAGTTGGTCATCTTCATAACCATTTTAGCCCGCTCCTCCTCCTCCTTGGGGAAATTCTACACAAATTTCTTCGTGTACACCCTATCTCTATAATACTTCATGCCATCCATAGATAACCCAGTCACCTATGCAATAAGGGATTCATCAACCAGGACCCTCTGACCATGAAGAACAATCGTTCCATCCTTCCAAATTTTAGCAAAATATCTCATAACATCTTGATTTCACCCTTGAAGCCTCTCAATGTATGTAGTGAACCCACCTTTCTTCAAAATGCGCCATAACTTCTTTTCATTCTTGAGCTGCACACAACTAGGTGACTCAATTCTTATACTTGCACCACCCATTTTATCAAGCTCTCGATAAATATACTCTTTGTGACGAATTTCTAGAGTTAAAGAAAACCTCCAGAAAATGTATAAAATCGCCCACAATGCATACAAAATAAATTTGCATCGATTCTTTTGTCCTCTCTGGCCACCTATCTTAGAACAGAAGGTATTACCAGTTCTAGAAACACTCAAAGTCATTATAGCGCTAGTAATCATTAAATTTACTCACCTGACTTCGATCGTGGAGTAGATTCATCACAAATTCTGAGTCCAACCTGTCACCATGGGTCCAACAAAGTTGGGCTTTACACGTCACTCCCCTGTTGGCAAGGAAGTCAACAATCACATTTGCTTATCTGTAAACATGGACAAACATGCATTTATCAAAGGTTTTAATAATATCTTTAGCTTTTCTCTTCCAAATATCAACATTCGAAGCCAGAGTTGAATTTCCCTTTAGGTAGTTGATAATGTTCTTTGAGTCCCCCTCGACCCAAACAAGCTTACAGTTGTTTTGTTTTGCAATGACATGAACCATATTTATTAATAATTATGTTATTAGGAAAATAATGTATACTTTTCATTTATGCGATAAAATTGTAATGGAAATTAATTTTTTCCATGATGATAATGCAATCAGAGTTCAAATGCAACTAAATGATCTACATTACTTTACTTATGTAAATGCAATTTAATAACTAGTGTTACTTTTACTATAAATTGGGATCGTCAACGTTGATGAGCTATTGAGTGCAAGTGGATGTAGGGACAGGTGAATGCAAATGAAGGTGAGAACATGGTTCAGGTAGAGTTGTTTTCGCTCTTAGACTTTACTAGAATAGATGGGAATCTTACACACCACTGTAATATATGTGTGCATTGGTTGCATGATTTTGAGTTACGATTGAAATTTCGTGAGTGATGGCAAAATATTATGTTTTATTTGTCTATGAGAGTATAATTTGTTAATGATTTGAAAATAGATAGTGACCCTATGATTACACATTCCTTGTGCAGGTGTATGTGATTTGGTGAAACTATATTTAATGTTTGGTTTTTAAGTTATAGTTATATATATATAATTATACGTATTATATATGTATATGAGTTCGAATACCAGGGGACTCGATCATATACATATACATACATAGGTAATTATGATATATATATATATATATATATATATATATATATATATAATTATATTGGTTACTCATAACGTGATTACTTTCTTATTGAAATTATGTATATGTATACATATGCATAATCATTTAATATTATGTATATATATATAAGGTGGCGGATCTGTTTGAATAAACATGAGTTACGCAACTATCATTGCATGTTAAGTGGTAATCGATACTAATCAACTTGGCAAAGAGACTTATAAACCATTTGCAAAGGTTAAGAAAAATTAACATTGACCTTTACACAAAAAAAGCACTTAAGTGTTTGTATTGAACTCAACCACGGACTGCATATGTGGTGTACCATTGGACCAAGCCCACGTAACCTTATTTGTAGTAGAAGGAAGCCGATAGTGGAGACTCTATTAATGGAGACTGGTAGTAAACAAAAATTGAGAGTAAATAGCACTAAGAATTGGTGGTCACAGTAGTCAGAGTAGTAGTAAATGTGACTCCTAGGAAACTATGAGTCAAGGAGAAGTTGATATTAATGTCAACTCTTGTAGTAAACAATGGGGATTCGATATGGTTATAGACTTTAGCAAGTGGAGTTTATTTTAACTTAAAACACTCTGCATATAATACATTATTGTGTGTGAGGAGGTACGTGGAGAATTTAGAGAGAAAATAAGTCTTTTGCCCAAGTTAGTTGTTAGACATGGCAAGAGAAACTTGAACAATATTGTGACTTGCCCAAAAAGATAGGAGACTAAATATCTGAAGTTTAGTATAAAATGAAAACTTAGCTCACGACAGATGGGAGAGGAAAAGGAATACCAGAGATCAGAGAATTCATACATAGGCAGTGACATTCTTGTGAACTTGGAAGAGAATAAATTTTCAGAGCATTCAAAAAGAGAAGGAATGCAGTAAGAATAATTTCATAGGTGGATTCACATCTCATATTTCAAATCTGAAGCTTGAATTCACAGGTAGCCTCTTAAACAAGTAGTAGTTTCTATATTTTGAGAAGAAAATAATGGTATTATTTTGAAATCTGCTTGTTTAGATCAATATAAAAGAAAGTAACCTGACATATCATAATGATTCTTTTTGAAATGACATATCATAATATTTAACACTCGTTGAAGAAAATTTTTGAAATTAGATATCCAAGTACGAAAATAATTGAAAACATAGATTAAGATCCAAATATATATGTTATTTACAAGAATGTGTACTCATTTTCTAATCAATTATATGTAAAGATACATACATGCATTACACCTTCTTACAAGTTAATACTTATTTTTTATTTACTTTTCAAAATAGAAGTGAAAGATTGTCTCTTTTAAGATATATATATTCGTTTATCCATGAAAGATTGTTTTTCTATCAGATATAATTGATTGTAACAAAAAATTGATTTTTTCTATTTCTATTCAATGAAATATTGTCTTCTATATATATATTTATTTATTCTATATTTATATGAACAAATCTACATAGGCTTGTGTTGTGGAAAGTTACCTTCCAGGATGGGTGCTGAATGTGGGTTATAGAGAGAGAGTTTTAATTTTCTAAACTAAATTTTACTACTATGCATGGCATTATACTCGACCGAGTAATTGAATAACCATTGAAATAGATGGATTCATTTATTTATCCACTCTACCATATCCTTGAATGAACTTTCTTGTTTCATTATTGAATTAGAAAATTGAAAATGCGTGTATCATTTTAGGCACGCACCAGATTCCATCTTGTCTATTGAATTCTTTTTGCTAAGCAATTCGTGTAGGGTCAGGTATTCTTGATTGACCAAGAATTATGGAGAAGTGTAAACTTCAAGGTTGGGTGAAAAAAGTACTTGAATCTTGTTCTCCTCTTCATTATAAGGATTATATTGAAGATAGCTTAGATTGCAGATCAAAGGACACATCTCCTTCTTTCCTTTATGTTGTGTTATTTAAACCTAAGGCATTAGAAAAGCCTAAGTATTGTATGAAGATGAGATTAAGACACTTTTACAATTTTCCTATTTTATGAAAAATTCTTTATCTATTTATAGAAATCTCATGTTTATTATGATATCGTTGGAATCATCTACAAGAGCTTAGGATGGAAAAGTGTTTGAAATAGACTTATTAGAAGAATTATGAGTTTATTTAAGAATAAAGAGTATTATGTTTCATAATTGAATATAAAATAAATTACTTCTTTACATAAAAGTTTTAAACTGTAATAAGCTCCTATGGCTTCAAAAACATTATTATTCCATTTACCCAGAGGGAGAGCAACAGCATAAATGAAGTTGTCGTAGTGATCCCGTATCACCCCACCACAACTAGCTTGACTAGGGTTCCCTCTAGCCACGCCATTGAAATTGATTTTAATCCATCCTTGGGGTGGGAAGTTCTAACTTATGTTGTTCCTGGGGTTGACCTTAGGTGTAACCATATGATGACCAAAATCCCAGTCCTTGACAACATTGGCTTCATACTCCTTAAGGATACTACTGTGAGAGAGGACATTGGGGCTAACAACCGAGAGGTTATCAGAGATGGCTCTAGAAATTTTCTTGAAGACAATATTAGAAGGGAGATGGATATCCCTGAAGATATGATTATTATGTTCTTTCCATAAACCCCACACCATGTGAGGAAACACAAAAAATGAGAACTTTTTTATGAAGGGATTTCTTGAGGGTGGGTTCCATTGTGGACAAACTCCTTAACAACTCCTGGTAAAGTCCAGCAAAGATCCCATTTTTGAAGCACCAAACTCCAAATCTTAGAGGTGTAAGAGCAACGTAAAAATGGATGGTCCATAGATCCAGCCTCCTACAAGCACAAGTAGCATCTATTTGGGATAGAAAAGGCCCTCTTAAGAAGATTTCTAGTAGTTGAGATTTTATTAAGAAAGAGGATCCAAAAAAACATATTGACCTTATGAGAAAGGTCCTTAATCCAAACTTTAGAACACTAGGACACATGGGGTTCATTACAGACATCCGCAGAAGCCACATAAAACTTCTCTTTGGGATTGAATTTCTAAATTAGTTCATCTTTCACACTTTCCTCCAAACCAAAAGAATTTAGGGAAATTTGCAACTGGGTGAAAGAAGGATTGATAACAAAAATATTAACCCACTTACCCTCCTTCCAAATAGTCAGCCACCATAGTGCCAAGAGAAGCCACACAAAGATCCCTTAAAGATCCCAAAGTAGGATCAAAAGCAAGTGAGTGATTCCTGATCCAACAATCATCCCAAAACCGTATTTTTCTTCCATTCCCCAGCTTCCAATAGGCTCCCCAACTAGCCACATCCCTAGCCTTCAGGATATTGTTCCAAAGATGAGATCCAGTAGGGATATGAGAAGAACTCAAAAAATCCTACAAAGAATGAACATTAGAAAGATATATATTATGCCACAAGGTGTTACATTCCCTTCTACAATAATAAGACCTCCAGACTTGTTTAGCTAGAAGAGCATTATTGAAGGTTTTAATGCTTCTAACTCCCAATCCAACAAATCTCCTTGGCTTGTAGACATTCTCCCAGGAAACCAGAGGGATTCTTCTCTTTTCCTCAACCCCTGACCAAAGGAATCTTTTTTGAATTTTGTCAATAATTTCAGAAAATTTAGAGTGAATTTTGAACAAATTGAGAGCATACACTAGGAGGTTTTGAAGAGTAGCTTTCAATAGCTGAATTTTACCAGCCTGACTCAAACGGGTGCCTTTCCACCCAGCTAACTTCCTATTAAATCAATCAATTAAATATTTCTAGAAGGACTCAGAAGGTTTAGATCCCAGAGGGAGACCCAAGTATGTAGAGGGGAGCTTACCAATAAGGCAACTGAGAATGTTAGCAATCTTCATATGGCGTTGCTCAGGGGTGTTGATAAAATAGATAAAAAATTTAGTACTATTAGCCATCTATCCAAAGGATTTTTCATAGATGTTAAGAATCTATTTGATGACTCTCACTTCTCCAAAAAAAGAGCTACTCATTAAAATGGTGTCATCAACAAATTGTTGATTAGAGCAAATCAAATTGGCTGAGGACAACTAAATTAGTATTAGGGTTATCACTCAATTATTTTGGGATTTTCAGTTAGGATTAGGATGCAACGAATGATAGGTTTAGGGTTTGAATAAGGTTAGGTTAGGGTTGGGGTTCAATAGGGTTAGGGGTAAGGTCTCAGGACAAAGCTTGGGGTCAAGGTTAAGGATAGGGTAGGGATTGATATTGGGGCTATAATGCCCACCAAAATACCCTTGAGAAAATAACTAAACTAACAAATGGAGATAATTTTTTTTTTTTAAAGTACATCTACTAATGCAACATAGTAAACTATCATTACTTCAAATCATAGAGTAACATATCATGAATGCATAAAACATCATGAAGATAACCATAACCTCATGAAACACAAGTGGAAATAGCATTATAACAATCACCATCTCAATGTGCACCTATAACCAATCATTAATTCATCTATACATTCATTCCCTAGGGTACTTTAACGTCATTACTTACTAACAATAACACATCACACGTCAATATCATAAAACCATTAACATTTGTTATAGCAAATACATTACCATCTCTCCTATCATGAGAATCATGGACTCACAATCACTTATCCTATCATATTCCCATTAACTCTCTAAGTTCATTTTAAAACACCAGTTCCAAATGTTCCTAATTCCTCATTTCTTCACTAATTATTTAACTCAATATGAATCCAAATAGCACTATCAACATATAAGCAAATCTAATTATTTTCCTTTTCTAATTTCACCATACGTCCTATCAAGGTAACATATAAACTACTGGAATCAATGAACACTAAGAGAGGGAGATGAATCAATGTTTTGCAATTATTAACTTAATTAAATTGATTCTTAATCCACTTGATACAAATGAATAAAAGTAAAGTGCAAGAACTCAATACAAACAAGCAGAAAACCATAACACCAGAATTTTTACATGGAAACAGGAAAGGGAAAAACCACAGTGGGATTGAGACCCACAATATTAGAATATTGTGATTAGGAGTATAATAATATTACAAAGGGGATGCACATGCATTCAGGCACACTGTCTAGAGCTCACTGCTTAGTTACGAGAGAGGGCTACAACCCTTGGAGGACCCACTGTCATACATATTCTTATAGTGATAACTTAAATGTCTGAACTGATGAATAGCATCTACAAATGATAAAATGTAGTTCTGGTTAAGCACAAAGTGTCATACTACCATTTTTCTGGCACACTGCTCTATTTCGTTGTTATGTCATATACAAGAGCATAAATCCAAAGATAGCGCACATGAAATTGCGCATTGATTCTCACACACTCTTCACACATCAACATCCATAGACAAAATGATCATATAGATCAATCTTATATATTCACATCACTTGATTAGGTCACCAATATGTTGGCTCCAAAAAAAATGTTTGTAAAACATGAAACATGTACAAAGAAGTCAGTTCAATCTGATTACAAATGCATATGCAGACAAAAAAAAATTGATTGTATGCTTCACATATGTTGATATGACAACCTCAAATTCAAAACCAATCACTGAAATCATCCCAAAGATTCTGCATAACATGCTACACTACTAATTACCAATGTAACTAGGAAATCAGGCATAAGAATCAAAGCCCAAATTATGTAACCACGAAACATAACAAGCTATGAAAATTTATCCTAATACATTCAATGAAAGAATGAAAGGAAAACACTAAAATAAATACACAAACCATCACAAGGTGTTTCCTTCATTGACCTCCATTAGCTTTCTTTCTCCTCCAAATAGCTTATTTTGTGTATCTCACACCTATGAGTGCAATAAGCAAGAAAGCAAGATTGCAAGATGATTTTGACATCACAAGGATACTAGAAAATGATGTTCATTCTCATGAGAAATGAATTCAATTTATAGAAAAATTGGAAAGAGGACAAAATTAGAATGAAATTGATATTAGAGGCAACTTGAAAATCAAATTGAAAAAGAAATGCTATGACACACTTTCGCATGCAAGATGAGAAGACTAGTTGTCAAGTCTAGTGTTATGACAAGTTGCAATATCAAGACTCATGACGAATGAGGAAACATGCTTCCAAACTATGACAAATGAAGCACAAAAATAGGGGCAACTAAAAGAGGGATAATTAGTTGGAAATTAATTTAGAAAAATAGGAAATTAGGTGGAAAATAGGAATTAGGAAATTAGGAAAAATTAGAAATGATGAATTAGGAAATTAGGAAATTAGGTGGAAATGATGAATTAGGAAATAAGTAAATTAGAAATGATGAAAATAGGAAAGATTAGGTGAAATTAATTAATAAATATTCATTAATTAATTAATTCACAAAGAGGATTTAATTAGCCAATTAAATCAAATATTAATTATGACAAGGGGACCTAGGATAAAATAAATAAATTTATTTAACCTAGAGGAAAAATGACAAATAGGATTAAATGATTAAATCGTAGGACCCTAGGAGATGAATTAGAAATGCAAGGACAAAAATTAGGTCATGGCAAAAGATAATTGATATAGGGTCGATTTGATCATGATTTAATGATGAAAATTGGATAATTGATAAAGTGTCAATGTTGATTGATAAAGATCAATGATAAATTGATCAAGATGACAAAGATGAAATTGATAGACACTAACTGATGAGGACCAATGACTAATCGACCCAAATTTATGAGAAATGGTGATCGATTGAGATCAATGACAAATCGATCAAAGATTGATAAAAGGTCAACTTTATGAAGGTTGAATGACCAAAGACCAATGACAAATTGATCTCAAATTGATAAGAGATTGATAAATTGATGATTGATCAAGACAAAACCATACTTCAACATTGAGAAGGGTTGACGATGTCCAATTGACATGATAATATTGATAATGTTCAAAGATCGCAATTGATAATGATAATGTTGACAAGACCTAATTGAGAATGCAACAAATGCAAGAAATGTAGAAGAATGACAAAATGTTGAAAAATAATAAAGATCAAGTGTGTGACATAGAAGAAATGTTAATAAGATGTGAAAACCCTAAAATAAGGTCACATGGACATGTTAAAGTATGACACCGCAAGTGTTGACCATTTTTAGATGCCTACAACCAAAATAACCCTATTATTCCTGAAATGTCGGACACCAAATCTCCAATCTTGCATGAGAATCTATACTAGAGGCTAGGATTATGAATTAAGTTATTCCAATCACCTAATAAAACATCTCTTCCACCACAAAGAAAGATATGCAACCAAAATTGAGTTCTACTCAATGTACCCTTACTCTAAGTTCCACCTTCCAGACTTAAGTAAAGTAGATATCAAACTTCCGATAGAACAATTTTGCATATTCCAGATATGGCTTCTAATCTAACTTTCCATCAATAAAAATCCCAAAATACTCCTCAAGCACTTATCTCTACCAGTACAGTGTCTCTTGCCAACAATCTCTCCCTTTGGCATCGATGGCAACATAGTGAAAAATGACATTGTTAAACCAAAAAAGTCGTACACCACAAAATTTCAAAACTACAAAAATGTAATAGGCTCAATAGGCTCCCCTTGGGAATATACAAAATTTTTCATTTCTCTCTCCCCCTTTGACATCAATTGAAAAGGTAGGTATCCCCTCAAAATCTATGTACAAGGGTATACACAACAACTTACAAAAATTTGAAGATGTCTGCAAAAATAGTCTTCAAGGACTACAAGTGATCATCCCAACCTTTCTTCAAGTTCTCCAAATATTGATGAGAGCACTAAATAGGTATGCATGCATTTCCACTCCTCTGAGGTTAGAAGGAATGCTCTTGTTCAATGCATTTATGGCATCCTGCTAACTGTTAAGAAGAGTATCCAACCAGAGAGTGATTAGGTTCCTCAGCTCTCCCACTCTACCAACTAGTTTATCTTTCTCTTGAGTCAAACTCTTGATTTTATCTAGTAGATTCATCACCTGAGATTCATAATTACTAGCAAAAATGTCCTGGGGAGCATAGGATTGAGATATACTGGCTAGATGTCCTTCACATTCCTTGATCTTCTTATCAAGCTCTCTAGTGAACTTCGAAAATAGAAGACATGACTTGTAGATTTTTCTTCCTTCATCCAATGCCTCTTGAATTCTCCTCATACCAGTAGTCAGACTAGCCCTATCGCCTTCAACCATTCTCAAAACTATCCTTAACCTCATGGCATTGAATTGGCTAAGAACTTTACCTTTAGTAGTTTTCTCTAAAGAGACAAAATGAGAGTCCACTAACTTGAGCATACTTCTTAGCTTGTCGAAGGGTGATTCGATTGTGTCTTGCTTGAATGATGATAGAATTTTCTTAAGAACACTTATGGCTAAGGATATAAGCTCTTTGTCCTCAGAGTGGAACTTCAACAAGTCTTCACTGGCTTTAGCTTAGGCGAGTGCCACAAGTTTGAGTGCTTGGATAGGAGATAAAGAATTGATATGGATAGGTCCTTGGATGAGATCTATGTCATTGATTATGTGCAGTCATTGGTTAGGAGGGACCTCAAAGAGATCAATACAGACTGGGCAAAAAGAGTAAACACAAAAAAAATAAGAGGATATGATGGAGGCAAAGGAAAATTGAATATATTAGATCATGAAAAACTGAATACAGATAACCGGTAACATTCGAGTTACAAGATTTGGCTCACTGGCCTGCTACAAACATGCTTAATTTCAGAGTAGGTCACTCACAGACCTCCAATCCTAAGATTTATCTCCTATATTCTATCTCCTTCCTGGGATATGAATTATAATGCTCAATTACAATGATTTATACAATCCAAGGGGATCCAGTCAGCCCAAAAGGGATCAAATATCAAAGAACAAGATCAAATGTGTAAAACCAAAAGGTCAGCATTCACCAAAGATATTCCTCCAAAAAATTGAAAGGATGAAGTGAGGATCAAAGGAAGGTCAGCCACATGCCAAGGAACATCGGGATCAATGAACAGGGTTGTACAAGCTACGAAAAGGATCTGATAGGTTCACCAATGCAATAGGTCCAAGCACTTCCAGTGTCAGAAAACTATCTCAGAATCCAGAATCGATAACTTGTCAGAAAATGATCCAAATGCTCTATCATTTAGGAATAAAGAAGATGCTCATGTTCTAAAGAAAAATCCAACTCCACAAGATCTAGTGAGCCAATGCAAGAAAATACAAAATGAAATGTTGAATCTACAAAATAGAAACCAACAAAAAAAAATATTTTTGTTTTATGCGAGGTTGCCAAATCAAGGATGCCCATGCATCAATTATCTGCTTGCCTTATCAGATTCCATAATGTTTCTTTCCACCTGAGTTTGTTCAATCTTGTCTTCATCCTTCTCCTTCTCTCCCTTCTCTATATCCTCTACCTTCTCACTGCCAACCTCCCAAGGCTTTCTTCTCTAGATCAATAGTTATCACTAGAGGATTCTGAGCTGCTTCACCGGAGTTTACAACCTACTGACTATGATCAATATCATCTGCAACAATAACTTATTTAGTTGTTTGTTCATTCAGTTTTGCAATTTCTATCTCATTTCCTATGGGTGGCATCCCAAGGACTTTCATAATAGACTTTTGAACACTTTCCTAAAATTTCTCAAGAACCACCTCATACTTATACTTTAGAAGTATTTCCCTCAAAATTTCTTGTGTCTCCTTATTTACTTCCTCATTCTTGCCAACCATTATCTTATTTACTCTAGTTTTGCTTCTAAATTAATCTTTATTTTCTTTAAGGATTTTATCAACTCTTGTCTTGGAAATTACCGAACAGGGCTGCACTAGCTCATATTCCCTTATTCTCTCTTCTTCTATTCTAGCAATTTATTTTCTCATATCCAAAATATCATACAAACTTTTAGGAACTTTAGAAGCAATTTCTATAAGATCCCTGCTACACTTATTCAAATATACGTAGCTTCTTCTACAGATCTCTTCCCTTTCTCATCCAATCGGTCATAAAATTGAGAAAGCAATTTGAGATTACCTTGTTGTGTTATTTCTTCCTTCACTTGCTTAAGGGTTAGACTGGATTGTTCAGCTTCAACTCTTGGCTTCTTACTCAAATGACCTTCTCTGAATGATTGCATCTTGACAAACCTAGTAGTAGTAGCATTTTTCTTGACTTCTCTCACTGCTTCATTTGATTCAATCTCCTCTTCCACAATGGCTGCCACGTAGACTCTTCATGGTTTCCCTTTCTTCCTCTTCTCATCTCCATTAGATGATTTGGATTGAGGCTTTTGTGGAGGGGCAAACTTTTGAGCACCGGAGGAAGGTGCTGACCTTGTTTGCCTTGGCTTAGGAGGAGTATCTGGTTTGGTCTTCTTGGGTTTGGCCATAACTTATTTGTTCAAGATGTTTTGTTCTTTGGCTCTTTGGACTACCGCCTTTGTAATTCCCATCTCCTATGCTAGCTACTCCACTTCCTTCCTTATTCTTCTCTGATTTTAGGTTTGGTGAATTGGGTGTGTAGGCTAAAGCTTTTCTCCTTACATGTCACAAATTTTTCCTCTGATTTGTCCACTAGTTTTCTCAAAGGGTGTTGAGTATACACATCAAGAGTATTACCATCAACCTCATACCCCATGGGCATGATCCATATTTTCCTAGGTTTAACAACCTCCATTAAGCATTGGTCAATGTCCACCATGAATCATATGGAGTCTTCATACCTCTCCACAATTTTCTTAGGGATCCTTTCCTTGCTCTGCATCATTCCTTGAAAGGATTTGAAGTAACCCCATAGGATATCTTTATGTACTTGTGCATCTCCTAAACCTTGTAAAGCTTCATTAATTTACACCGCCACTGGTTTGTCATATGCCCATTGAACTTTTCCTACACCGGGGACCTCTTTCATGAAATAAAAAAATAAATACATAATTAGAGTACCATATTTAAATACATGATTTTTGTCTTGCTTTATCTTCTTCAAATTTCTCATGAGCTCATTCTAAAGTACCCCACACAAATCATACAACTTTTCTTCTTTGAGGATTTGATAGGCAATGTAAATGGTTGTACTAGATACTGAGTTGACTCTACTGGATTGGTAGACCTTGTAGTCCATCACCATGGATGTAAACTTGGCATCATATTCAACAATGTCACTGATTGCCATCAATCTTCTATCATGTTGGGAACCGGTTACCTCTTTCTTCACATTCCTTGAGGCAGGAACTTCACCACTTGCATTCAAGCATGTTATATCTTTCATTACTTGCTTTGTGATATTGTGTGGCTTGTCAAGCCATATGAATTCATCATGAATCCTGTTTAAAATGTATCTAACCCATTCGGGTTTGTCAAAAACTAAAAAGTTCACCAATTGAGTAAAACCATTATTCTGGAGAGATTTGAATTTGGTTTATAGGTTTCCCATGCCATCCTTCATGTGCTTTGTATAAAGTGTTAACATTTCAGCATTTTTGAGCTCTTCAATGTTACAATGGATATAAGCACTAATGTCTTCAACATGCAAAACACCATATGGAATGGATGAAAATGCTCCATTCAGATCATCTTCCATCAATTTATATGGGTCTTTCTTAAACTTATGCCTTACCCTATTAGTTACATAAAGAACCAATGAAGTCACCACACCAGATGATGCCATTGTCTAATTCTAAGTTATAAATAGAAAGTTTCTGAAAATACCTTTGTGTCTCCAACCAGGTGCAACAAAATATTTGTCAAATATCTTCAAGCCCTGGGTTTCCTGCAGAATCTCCTTTGCTAAACTCTTATGCTCTTTCGCTTCGAATGTAATGTGAGAAAGAAGAGTTAAATTGCCTTCTTATCCACTGCATATGTATCTTTTAGATGTAATAAATACTTAACCCTAACTTTTCTAGATGCTCTATATCTCATGAATATTATATCGAAGTCTCAAATCGGAATGAAATATTCCACGAATCTTTCAAGATCAACTGCACAACCATTCACAATCATCTGCAACATTTTGCAGCCAGTTACTAATCATAGATAGGAGATTTTTAGGATCTGCATGAAAATATTTCCCCTAAGGCTAAGTGCCTTAGTTACCGGATGAGGTTCCAACACCAAAATCAGGTGTGGACCCATTCACTACATTTGAATCATCCTTTTTGACCCATATCTTCTTGGGCTGCTCTCTAATCTCTTCAACCTTTGCTTTTTCCCTTATCGTCTAACTTGATCTTGTCTCCTAGAGCATTCTTGTTCATATTCTTGCTTTTGCAAAATTTTGCAATGTGACTGGGTTTGTTGCAAGAATAACAGACAATGTTGTTTCTCTAATTAGGCCTAGAATTACCTTGATTTCCTCTTGACCTACATTGATTAGCAATGTGTCCAAATATTCCACAAGCATAGCATCTCATATTTCTCCTATTTTTCATACTTCTGCATTCATTTGACTTATGACCATATGTATTGAAATTGGAACATTGGTTGGTAAAAGTAGGATCATTATTGATAATCCTATTTCTGCATTGACTTGCCATATGACCAGATTTATTACAAACAAATCATTTACCATTGAATATATAAGCATTAGGTTTTCTTACCGAAGATCTTTTTTTCTTCTGATGATGAGGTTTAGCATTGCTTTGACTAGATCCAGAGCTTTCTCCTTTTTCATATCCAAGTCCTCGCTTGTCATCTCCACTTTTCTAACTTTGTATCATCTCATCAAGTTTGGTTGAATTGTTCCAGGATTTCTCCTTGTATTCATTTGCAACATCAAGATCAGCTCTTAGTATGTGAACCTTCTTTCCAAGATCTTCCTCATGATTTCTAGCATCTTGAAGTTCATCTCTCAACTATCCAATCTCATTTTCAAGTCTGCAACATTCATCTAATTTGTCTTTCAAGGACAGAGCAAGCTTTTCTTCATTTTTCTTCCTTTCTTTAATCTCCTTTGTCAATCTCATCACAATGCCTTCCATTTCATTCTTCTGTACTATATTAGTTCTAGTCAGTCTATCACATTATTTAGTCTTCTGCTTCAAGGCTTCTTCACCGATGCTTTGACTTTATTTCTCCTTTAGCTTATCAACAAGCTCATTTCTCTTATCCCTTGACTTGTTCAACTCGTCTTTCAATGTCTCAATGTATTCTTCAGCATCTTTAAGATTTTCTTTCACTTGTCAGTTCTCATCATGTGTATTCTCAAGATCTTTAAGAGCAATCACTAACTGCTATCTTAGACTACCAGAATCTATTAATTCACCTTTCCTAATCAACCTTAAGTTGTTAGGATTCTCCAAGGAACTAAGCTTTGACACCAATTATTGGAATCAATGAACACTGAAAGGGGGGTGAATCAGTGTTCTGCAATTATTAACTTTCTTAAATTGAGTCTTAGTCCACTTGATGCAAATGAATAAAAGTGAAGTGCAGAAACTCAATACAAATAAGCACAAAACCATAACATCAATTTTTTTACGTGGAAACCTAGAAAGGGAAAAACCATAGTGGTATGGAGACCCACAATATTAAAATACTATGATCATGAGAACAATAATATTACCAAGCACACTTCCTAGAGCTCATTACTAATTTACAAGAGAGGGATACAAGCCCCGAAGGACCCACTATTATACAAATGTTTACAATGATAACTTGAATTTTTGAACTAGTGAATAGCATCTACAAATGCCAAAATGCAATTTCGGTTAAGCACAAAGTGACATGCTACCACTATTCTGGCACACTGCTCTATCATACACCGAAGGACAAATTCAAAGATAGCACATGTGAAACTATGTACTGATGCTCATACACTCTTCACACATCAACATTCATACACAATATGATCATATAGATTGGTCTTATATATCTACATCACTTGATTAGGTCACCAATATGTTGACACCAGAAAAAAAATGTTTGCAAAACATGAAACGTGTACAAAGAAGTCAACTCAATCCTATTACAAATGCATATAAAAAGCCAAATAAATTGATTATATGCTTCACATATGTTATCTCGACAACCTCAAACTCAAAACCAATCATCAAAATCATCCTAAATATTTTGCATAACATGCTACACCCCTAATTACCAAAATAACCCTATTCTTCCTTAAATGTTGGATACCAGATCTCCAATCTTGCACAAGAATCTATATCAGAGGCTAGGATTGAAAATTAAGTTGTTCCAATCATCCAATAAACTATCTCTTCCACCATAAAGAAATATATACAACCAAAATTGAGTTCTACTCAATGTACCCTTACTCTGAGTTCCACCTTCCAGACTTAAGCAATGTACATATCAAACTTCTGGTAGAACAATTCTACATATTCTAAATATGGCTTTTGATCTAAGTTGCATCTATGACAACCCCAAAATACTCTTGAAGCAATTATCTATACTAGTATAGTGTCTCTTACCAACATACACAACCATATACAAGTCTTTACAACAATTTCTAGATACTCTCCGAATGAATATACTTATAAAAAAATGATCCAATAGCACCATTTCTATCTTATTCCATATAGATATCTATCTCTTTTCCACCTAATAAACATTCTTACAACATATATCATTTAATGGATATAAAATCCTATTCCATTACAAGATCTCATTCTTATACATAAGAAACATTACAACATGAGCCATAAGATAATACATCATATAATTTCATTGCAAGATCATAGTCATAGAGTACAAGATACAAGTACATAGTCTCTTTTACATCTACAATTCCATCATGAATACATTACACAATATTTATATATAGAAATCAGCTACAAGTCCTTTCTCATAATGATGAATCATAGAATCCATATCCGTGCATGCTAGCAACCAATGAAGAACATCCCAATGGAAGAAGACATCAAACCACTCGACCATGTGGAACCAAATAGGAACCGTCCCCCATGATAGGAGATGATATGGGGTTCCAAATCACACTCAAGACCTTAGATGACACCTAACAACCAAGGGACTCAACATGAAAACAACCATAACAATGAACCACATCACATCACAAGGCTAATCATAAATAAATAAACTTCCAGAGGCATAATCAACAAATCAAAGCATAAGGATCATGGTCACATGTAGGAGTGGAGTGTCATCACATCAACATGCTATCCTCACGAAGAAGGGAACAATGCCAAACCTTGATAGATACATCACTACATGTTATCCTCACAAATAAGGTCAATCCATACCCATGGTAGTCATGCATGCTACCCTCATAAAGAAGAGTAGATCCATACTCCTGATATACATACATGCTACCCTCACATAGAAGGGTAATACCAATCCCTTGATAGAATGCAGAGCCATCTCAACCTATGTGAGAACAAGTGAGATTAGCTTTCCATCTCAATAGCCTCAAACCAATTATTATCTTATTAAGTGAATCCCAACCTAGTTAATTAATTATTAATGTTATCACTTATTTATATCAAGAAAACTTTTAATGTGCCCTAGCAGTCTAGACTCTAAGCATCCAACAAGGAACCACTTAGTAGCCTATCTCACTTGACCCCGGTCATCACATGAAATCCCACTCCCCCTAACCATATGCCAAGACCTTAGAGTAGAACATACATCAAAATAACATCATAGCCACATCATGAAGGCTCACAATAGACATGAAAAAAGTCACATCATCATTCAGAACATAAAGATCAATACGAACACATATGACCACATACAAGGCAAGAAATTTCACCAAAGAAATGAAATCAAAGAACCAAGGAATAAACATGGTTCAAAAGGATAATCCATAAAAATATCATTCCTCAATGGTGAGGAAAATCCATCCCACTAGAGTTTACATATTCATTCCTCAACAACAGGGATTCCTTCCTCTCGCTAGAGCATACAAAGCCAATAACCTCAATGGTAAGACAAAAACCACTTACTGAAGCATAAAATCATCATGCAGATATCATATGAAATCAAAGACAACTCTAAGAAACTCAATACAATCCAAAAATGCCTCTGGAAAATGCACAAAAACCAAAAACCCATACACAATGAGCAAAACTGACAAATTTGGCATCCTAAAAGCAGTTTAGCATTCTTAGAGTCCAAATTAGCACTTCTAAGAGCTAGATTATCTCTCTCAGTCCATCTTTTAGCACTCTTGGTATTAGTTTTAATGCTTTAGGTCACTGAATAAGCGTTTTGGGTAGAAATATAGAAAATCAAGGAAAACGAATAAAATTTGAAACAACACTTGCCCAGATTTGCATATGGGTAAAAAAGTAATAAATTGACACTCTAAAGAGGTACAAGAGGATGAAAAATCATGAAGGAAACACAATATGGACATATCATGGACAAATTGTAAGGAATTCTAATCGAAATTGAACCATATACATGCTTAGGAAAGCATTGAGCTTCTCAATACTTGCGCAATGACTTAAAGGAATATAGTACAAACCAGAGAATACCCAAATAATGATTCAAATGACAATCTAAGGCTCAATCAGTCAACATACCATCTGTTGATAGGATTATGACCAAAACATCCTCCCAGAACATTCAAATTTCAACTACAGACAAAGGTACAAGGAGGGAAACTCAAACTACCAATACTTATAGATTATAAGATTATGCAAGGAAACATTAAGGGGGTAAAATTCCAATCCCAAGATTTTGCAAACAAAAACAAATCACAAGGATTGAAAACAAGATTTAAACAGGCTAATACACAGAGAAGATAATCCTGACAAAGCATCATTTCCAAATTTTGTAATTAATCAAATACAAATTCAAACTATTCCAAAATCATCCCAAAGACCAGATTGAATCCTTAAATATTCCACCCCACAAATAATCTTTCAGCAATCACAGAGTAGGAAATCTTTTCCAAAAATGAAAATGTAGAAATAAAGTTGGATTTTGACTACATGGGGGTGGGGTTTCAGGTTGCTGCGGTTCTTTTCCCGTGGGTCTAGGGGTGTTGGCAAGCCTTCCTTTATGTGGAGTTGGAGGGGGGGTACCTTGGGAGCCAGGCTTCCTTGTGTGGCCCCTTTGGGGTGTGGGGGCTTGGCCCTCCTATTTTATTTATTTTTTTTGTTGTTCCAATGTTGAGTCTTGCTGGTGAGGCTTCCCTGGTTGCGTCAGCTATGGATTTCTGGGCTGGGGTGGGCTCAAAACTCCCACATCAGAGTATGAAGACTTTTAACAATAATCTTTTTTCATCTAATTCTGGGTCTGGGAGCGCTAGCAGTTCTCACATTATGAAGATTAATGGATGTTTGGAGAGATGTAGCAAGAGGCCAAAGTTGGTTATTCCTCCTGAGATGATAGCTGAAGACATTGAATATTTTTCAAAACACTCCCTTTATTGCAATTTTTGGGAATGAGCATGTCCTTGTAGTTTTTGGAAAACTGGGCACAGAGGACTTGGGCTCCAGAAGGGGAAATGGAGATTATGCTGTTGGCGAATAACTATTTCATGGAACTTTCAATTGCATGGAGGATCACCATAGGGTATTTGAAGGTGACCTATATTTTTACAACCAAGTGGGTTTATTCATTAAACCTTGGCATGCAGGGTTTAATCCTTCTAAGGAGCTCCTAAATAGCATTCCAATGTGGGTTCGGCTACCACTTTTTCCTATGGAATGCTATCGAGAGGATGTGCTACGGATGCTTGCTGCTCTATTAGGGAGGCCAGTGGGATCTTCAACGCAAACCCTGGGGAGAAAGGTAATGACCTTTGTGTGCATTTGTATTGAAATTGATCTTAGTAAACCATTGCTAGATGCTATAGATATGTGTGCAGGTTCTTATTCTTGGGTTCAATAGTTAGATTATGAGACTCTACCATTTCGATGTCATCTGTGTCATGAGTATGGTCATTTACAGTGTAAATGTCCTAGATATAAATCGGCGGTGCGCCAATCTTAGCAGTTAGACCCGAGCCCAGATAGGGATGAGAAAGGGAAAGCTGCCATGTCAATCGAGGCTGAGGGTGCCAATGGTTTTGTCATAGTTAAGACAAAGAACAGGAACTGAGGACAAAAGAGGCCCTTATAGGAGAGACAAGGGGAGGATTCCTTCAACAGATTCGAGGTCCTGGATGATCTTAGCCACCAGGAAGTAAATCTAGGGTTAACTCCTCTGGATCAAGGTGCATCAGGGGGGTTCCAGAAAGTGTAATTGAGGACTCTACCCAGGCCCTGCTAGTGGTTGGAAGCCAATAGATGCAGATGGATCAGCTAGTAGGGGTCCAGTTGGGACTCACTCCTAGTTTGAAGGAGAATTTGGTTGAGGGGAAGGGTTCTCCGATAGCTTTGAAATTTGATTCGGCTGGGGAGAAAAGTAATAATTCCTCCACTCTCCTGGGTCTGCATCAGAAAGATTTTAAGAAAAGTGCTTCAGAGAAGAGATCAAAGGTTGGCAGAAAGAAGGATCTGGATAAGATCAAATTGATGGGGGAGAACTTGGTTGAGTCAGGGTTAGTAAAGACTTTGGATTCTCACTTTTCCAATCCCCCTAATTGATTGTGCTTTCATGGAATGTGAGGGGCTTGAACAGTGGCCCTAGACAAAAAACTGTTTGGGATTTGATTAGGAATAATTCAACTGATTCCTATTTTTGCAAGAAACTAAATTGTCTATGGAGAGTATGATGGGTCTAGTGCCAAAGCTATGGGGGAGAGGTGAGTGTCTATGTGTTGGGGCAGCTGGATCCTCTGGAGGGGTGGCATGTCTTTCAAACCCTTTAGGATTTCACCCATTATGGTGGGTTGCCCCCATATCTTCTTTATCCAGGGTCATCTCTAGTGTTGAGACTGGGAAACCCATCTTGTTTTCTAACATCTATGCCCCTACAGATTTTCAGGGTAAGCAAAACTTATAGTCCCATATTTCTTGTATGCGAAGGCTAGCTCCTTTTCATCCTTGGATTATGGCAAGTGACTTCAATGCCATCCTTGAGTTGAGTGAAAAGAAAGGGGGTGTCATGTGACTGGAGCCTTCTTCGGTCCTATTTCAGGATAATATATCCTTGTTGTAGCTTGTTGACATTAAGCCTGGCAATGGTTTGTTTACTTGGAAAAAAAGGAGGATGGTAGAGTATTGGATTGCAGAGAGGTTGGATTGTTTCCTAGTCTCTAATTTCTGGATTGGTGGAGGGTGGTCCACTAGTACCGAGATTCTCGACTAGAGAGGGTCAGATCACTAGCCCATCAAGCTAGTTTCTTCTTTGGCTCAGGTAGCTCGCTCTCCTTCTTTCAAATTCCAACTTATGTGGCTTCAAGATCCTTTTCTATAGGTTCTTGTTGTGGAGTGGTGGAGGAGGGGGAAACCACCCTTTAGCACTGCCATGTACTCTTTTGCCAAGTAGTTACAATTTGTTGAGTTTCATCTTAAACAATGGAACCACTAGGGTTTCGGGAATATTTTTCATGCGAAGAATGCTTCTCAACTTGTGTTGAATGGGATCACTAGCAAAATCAAAGAGTATGGTCTATCTGATGATTTGTTTAGCGAGGAGGATAGGGCTATCAAGGTGGTTGAGGAATGGGAGCTCAGGGAAGAAATATACTAGAAGCAGAGAGCTCGTATTGAATGGCTGAAGGAGGGGGACAAGAACACTTCTTTCTTCTTCAACTCAGTGAAAGTAAGAAGACATGGAAATTCCATCCATGTTCTGGTTAATGATAGAGGTGAGCAGTGCTTATCCTTGTAGGAGATCTCTAGGGAGTCATTACAGTTCTTTCAGGCCCTATTCTGGGAGGACCCCCTAGGGGATTCGGTGGTGGAGAATCAAGTTCTTGATTGCATTCCATCTCTAGTCATGGGGGAGATTAATGAGAAACTTTTGTGTCCTATTTTATTGGATGAGCTTGAGAGAATTGTCTTTCACATGAGGAAAGGAAAATCTCCTAGACCAGATGGGTTCCCGGTGGAATTCTTTCAAGAGTTTTGGGATATTATCAAACTAGATTTATTGGATGTAGTCCAGGAGTCCCAGAGGAACAAGCAGATGCTTTGGGCATTGAATGCAACTTTCATTGCTCTAATCCCCAAGTGTGATGGGGCTGACTGGTTAGGATAGTTCCACCCTATATCTCTCTGCAATGTGGTTTATAAGATCATCTCTAAGCTGATAGCGGATAGATTGAAGAAGTGCTTGGGGAATGTCATCTCTAAGGAGAAAAGTGGTTTTGTGGATGGTTGCCAAATTCTAGATGGTGTGGTCATTGCTACGGAGACCATTCATTCTATGGCTTCATCCAAGGAAAAAGCTATGTTTACCAAGATGGATATGGCTAAGGTGTATGATAGAGTTTGGTGGTCCTTCCTTCTAAAGATCCTCAGGGCCTTTGGTTTTGCTGACGAGTAGGTCTAGTGGGTTATGAGTTGTGTTACATCTACTTCTTTCTTAGTGCTTATTAATGTAGACCATACTAAGTTGTTTGGTGCTTCCAAGGGTCTTCACCAGGGGGACCCTCTCGCACCTTGTTTATTCATTCTTCTGGCTGAGAGTTTGGGGAGGCTGATTAAGCATAATGTGGGGCTAGGTATTATTCAGGGTTGGAGATGGGGTAATGACCTATAGCTATAGTCACATTTGCAGTTTGTGGATGACATGACCCTTATGGGGCTGGCTCAGGTCAGAGAAGCTACTAATCTATGAAAGGTCTTGGATGTTTATCTTGCAGCCTCGGGCCAGCTGATCAATGAGGATTAATCTTCTATCATCTTTTTCAATACTCCTAAAACTATTCAAAGGATGATTTCTCTTATATTGAGATTACAAGAGAGCTCCCTGCCCTTGATCTATTTGGGTATTCCTATTTCTCCTAGCAACCCTCCTAGGGAGTCTTGGCAGGGCATTTTGGATAAATTTCACACAAAGGTTGATCATTGGACTCACAAATGGCTATCTTTTGTTGGGAGGGTTCAACTGATCCATTCGGTGGTTCAGGCTCTTCCGATCTATCAATGTATGCTTCATGTGGCCCCTAAGTGGTTCTTGAACGATTTGGACTCTCTAGCTAGGCAATTCTTATGGGCAGGCAATCTTTCCTCATCCAAATGGAGTTTGGTCAATTGGGACCTAGTGTGTAGCCCGAAGTAGTTAGGGGGGATTGGTTTAAGATAGTCTATTCTTTTTGGGGAAGCACTGGCTACTAAATTGTATTGGAGGTGGTGTGTGGAGTAGGATCGAGGCTGGGCTAGGATTTTGGCCAACAAATATATTTTGAGGATCCCAATGGAGGAAATCCCTAGGTATCCACTTGAGGGAAAGGGCTCTTCAATCTGGTACACTCTCAACAGGGGGGCTACTCTCATTAAGTCTGGGCTTTTTTGGATCTATAGAAGGGGGGAAGAGGTCCTTTTCTGGAATGATTCTTGGGATGGATATCCCCCAATCCTTGATCAGTTTCCTTACCTTGGGAATCTGAGCCAAAGCTTTTTGGAGGCAGGATGGTCAAGGGTGAGTGACTTCAAGGCTATTTATAGGTGTGGTAGGCTAGATTTGGAGTGGTGGAAGGCTCCTATTGAGTGGTCGATTGTTGGGATGGAGGAAGAGTGTGCAGAGTTGCAGGGCATTCTGGCGAGTAGACACTGTAGCTTCCTCAAGGGAAGGGATGGGCTTGCTAGGTCTCCAAATCCTAAGGGAGTTTTTATGGTGGCTAGTGGATACCGGGAATTGTTGAACCAAGGACCCGATGAAGGAGAGGTGAACTAGTGGAAACAGGTGTGGAATATTGTTTCTTGGCTGAAGTGTAACTAGTTTGCTTGGACCTTGGCTTTGAATAGATGTCTTACTTGGGACAATATCCGTAATGGGGGATTCCTGGGGCCTTCTATTTGTGTTTTGTGTGGTAATGGGGAGGAAGATTCCTCACACCTATTCTTCAGATGTCCCTTCTCTATGCTTATTTGGCATTATTGGTGGGGGGTGTGGAAGCATCCTTGTGTCCATGCGGACTCTCTAGTGGAGTTCTGGAGTAGTTTGGGTAGACCTCCTATCTTGTCCTCCTTCCTCCAGATTGTCTGGTATATTGGGCCCATCTTCATTCTGTGGCAGATCTGGCTGGAGAGGAATAGAAGGATCTTTCGTGAGGTCAGATTGTTTGTTCAACAAGTTTGGAATAGGATCATTTCCATGATCCAGGAGACAGTGGAAGCTAAATGTGAGGTTAATTTTCTGCTGAGTAGAGATGAGGCAGACATTGTGAGTAGGTTTGGCTTGCAGGAGCTGTCTCCTGCCTTAGCTTGTGTCAGGAGAGGTAGACGGGCTATAAAGAAGGTGCAAAGGGTGCGTATGTGGATACCCCCTTAGGATGGGATTATCAAGATTAACACTGATGGCTCATCTAGGGGTAACCCAGGCCCAGCTAGAGTTAGTGGTGTTGGCAGGAATAGTAGGGGGGGCGGTTGTTTTCCTCTTTTTGATTCATAAATGGAGGCACTCTAATAATTTTATGGAAGGATTTTCTATTCTCTACACCCTAGAGTGGGCTTGGGAGCAGGGACGTAGGCAGGTGATTTGTGAATTAGATTCACAACTTGTTGTTAACTTGTTGAATGAGCAAAAGGTGAATGGGATCCAGTGGCAGTTGGTAGGGATTATTTAGCAGATTCTTCATATTAGTTATTTAATGGAGCAGGTGTCTTCCATCCACATCCCTCGTGAATGAAATAGAGCAGTTGATTGTCTGGCAAAGTGGGCCTCGAAACATGGTAGTGATTGGAAAGTTGATGGTTGGGAGCATCTCTCCGAGGATCAATCTTAGGACTTGCAGAAGATTTTCACTGAGGATATGGATGGTTATGTAGCTGGTTGAAGTGGGGTTGGCTTGTTGGTTCTATCCTAGGGCCCGGGGCTCTGACTCTCTTTGTAATTCTTGTTATTGAGTTTCAATAAAGTTCTTACCCTTTTATTCAAAAAAATAAAAATAAAAATTAAATACTTGGTAAATCAATGAATAAATAATTAATACAAATCTATTAACATTAAATCAAATAAATTAAATAAATCAATTAAATTGATCCCCAATAAATAAATACAAAATCTCAACAATAAATAAATACCAAATAATCAATTAGCCAAATAAATAAATAATATCCACACTAGAATAAGTTAATTTAAGCATTAATAAATTACTTTAGTCCAATTATTAATTAAATAGTAAACACATACTTGCATCACCTCGAGAAACCTGACAAAAGGGTTAACATCAACACAAGACTCTAACCACCAACTTACGCCACAACACAACTGACAAGGTGAACCTCTCAGCCTAGAGTATGAGACAAAAACACATGCCATCTCCAACAACTTTCCATTGGGAGAGGACACTCTCAGACCTGTGAGATCAAGTGGAGTCGATGTTCGATACCTACAATCTTGCATACACCACTGAACATAATATGATACATATACAACATATATACATCATGATAAACAAGCAAGTGAAAAGAGAATCGTAACACCTTATCATGCTCGCAATGGGTGATAAGGCATCATCCCATTCATGAAGATACTATAAGACAATCACAAACATTGTAGCATCAATTAAAACATCACAATCATAGAAGAGGGTTAGCATAATCATAATGTCATCAGAATCTCGTAAGAAATATGATCCGTCATGAATAATGAACACGTATAAATCATAAAATATAGACCCATCTTCAAATCCAATTCAATCATGAAATAGGGTTAGTACATAGCATGATACCAAAAAATCATAATAAAGTAGACTAAGCTAGATCAATAAAATCCTTTGATGTATAGAAAGACAAGATGAATCAAGGAGGTGCACTGCAGGGGTGGGGATTAGGCTTAGTATTGTTAGCAACAATCAAGAAGGAAGACTAAGAGGGGGTGGGGTTGAATCAGTCTTCACCTGATCAAAAAATTTAACTTCAAAAACAGATCTGACAAACTACAATAATAAGATAGATAAGCAAGTTGAAGGCACAACACACAACACCAAGATTTTGACATGGAAAACCTGGTTAAGGGAATTGGAACCTATCCATAGTAAGATGATACTCTGTATTAGTATGTTAAAATATTACAATTGAAAATGCACATGCATTCAAACACACTACCTAGAGCACATTGCTCAAAAGATAATTGCTCGAAAGGCTACAACCCTCAAGGAAGTCTCACTGACTTACAATAAGATTTGTACTACAATCCAGAAGAAATGAAGTGAAAGAACAACATCTCCAAATGCCTGATTACATTTTCAGTTAAGAACGGTTGTCTTCCCTACAACACCAATCTCTCTCAATATCAACACCAAAGGATAAATCTCTTGTTCACACATACACCACTCTTTGATAATGTAGACACAACATCGACTCCTCAATTATATGAATATATCACCTATATATGTAATTCATCAACCTTGATAACAAGGTCGACTAAACCCTCAATTATAAAATTACACCACACGATACAAAGATAAACTATCAGACCAATATAATGATTTACATAGCATAGCATATACCTAAATCAAATTCCCAAATGCACAGCTCTACCGAAAATCATGCCAAGATCAACTGCAACATGCTACACCACCAGAAAAACCACATAACATGACAATAATCAATGGTTCATAGAAACCACCAAAATCTCACACAACGATCAATATAGATTGACAAAACAAATAGGACATGAATAGGAAACACTAGCAAGCACATAAGAATCATTAGAAACAATTGCACCAACACCACTTATCAAATCTTCATCTATCAACATTTGAAAGCTCAAGAACACAACCAATTAGCAACTATCACAAAGAAAGATAACTTGTGGAGAACTGAATCATGATCCATCTGAAATGAAGATACAAAAGACCATCCCAAGCAATATCCCAAAATCTCAACACAAGATCTTATCAGACTAGAATATACTGGAGGATATAGTAGATTCTACAAAAGTAGTGATCAGCAAAACAACACTACAAACCGAATCAAGATCTTCCCAATCTACAATCACCAGAGCAATAAAAAGGAATATGTTGACATTAATTATAACATATCCTAGCAGCAACAATGCCCAACAATATTCAACAATCTCCCCTTTGGCATTGATGGCAACATATAAATGTGAAAAATAGTCAATGCAAAGCAAGAAGATATCTCCAACAAACTCCCCCTAAGATTAGGACATATAAAGTAGTTTTTCACATGATCTCTCTCCCCCTTTGATAGCAATGCCAAATATCTCAAAACAAATGATCAAACTATCTCTCCCCCCCCCCCCAAAAAAAAACATGAATCTCAGGAATCTTTCCCTCAAAAACACAGACTACTCCAACAGAGGAGCACCACCAACTCACCTATCTAGATAAAAAGATAAGGCTCTGAAATCCACTAGATTTATGCAACTCAATGCATCTAGTTATCATAAAGAGGGGTAGATACCCCTAACTTGTCTCTTAAATAGACAAATGTATCTACAATCAAAGGCTTAGTGAAAATATTACCTATTTGTTCCTTTGTAGATGCATACTCCAGCTTTACCTTCTTTTTACTGACTTTCTATCTCAAGTAATGCTATTTGATTGACACATGCTTAGTCTTTGAATGTTGCATTGGATTCTTTGACATGTTAATAAAATTGTAATTATCACAGTATATAATAGTAGGCTCATCACAATTAACTCTGATATCCTTCAAAATTTTCTTCATCCAAACTACCTAAGTGCAATTACTAGCAGCAACAATATACTCAACTTTGATAGTAGATAAGGACATTGAATCTTGTTTCTTACTAGCCCATGAAACTAGCTTATTTCCTAAAAATAATGCTCCACTGGTAGTGCTCTTCCGGTCATCAACATCACCAGCCCAATTTGCATCAGTGTAAACACATAGCATGAAATCATCATTCCTCAAATACCATGGACCATAATCTACAGTTCCCTTCAGGTATCTAAATATCCTCTTAACAGTAGTGACATGACCCTCTTTTGGATCATCATGATATCTAGCAGCCATGCACACAACATGCATATGTTCAGCCTAGTCTGAGTAATATATAGAAGTCCACCAACCATATATCTATACAAGCTCCGATTGGCTTTTGAAGATTCATCATTCTTCGACAATTTACAACCAGTCACTATAGGAGTTCCAACTGGTTTGGAGTCGTCTAACCCAAATTTCTTTTGCAATTCCTTCACATACTTAGTTTGAGATATAAATATACCTTTTGTAGTCTATGAAATTTGCAAACCTAAGAAAAATTTCATCTCACCAATCATAGACATCTCCAATTCTTTCTACATATCATCGACAAACTTCATGCTCAAGTCATCATCACCTCCAAAGATAATATCATAAACAAAGACTTCAACAGTCAGAATGTTCTCATTTTTGATATTAAAATATAGATTGCTATCAGCAACACCTTTAGTGAATCCCAATTTCAACAAATACTTATCTAATCTAGCATATCAGGCTCTAGGGGCTTGTTTCAATCCATAAAGTGCTTTCTTCAAGTTATATACCATGTCTCCTTGATCTGATAATGAAAATCC
This sequence comes from Cryptomeria japonica, assembly GCF_030272615.1. Classification (NCBI taxonomy): domain Eukaryota; kingdom Viridiplantae; phylum Streptophyta; class Pinopsida; order Cupressales; family Cupressaceae; genus Cryptomeria; species Cryptomeria japonica. The sequence continues at coordinate 38,464,987 of NC_081412.1, forward strand.
ATTAGGTTGCTCAAGGTATACTTCTTCCTCAAGATCACCATTCAAAAAAGTAGATTTGACATCCATCTGATATACCTTGAAATCTTTGTAAGTAGCATAAGCAAGCAACAGTCTAGCAGCTTCAAGTCTGGCAACCAGAGCAAAAGTCTCCTCATAATCAATTCCTTCTTGTTGTGAATACCCTTTGCAAACAAGTCTAGCTTTATTTCTGACAACTTCACTGGCTTCATTCAACTTGTTTTTTAATACCCATTTAGTACCAATAATATTCTTATCCTTAGGTCTAGGCACAAGTTTCCATGTGTTATTCTTCTCAATCTAATCTAATTTTTCTTCCATAGCTCTCATCCAACTTTCATCTTTACAAGCTTCAACAACATCTTTAGGTTCAACTTTAGAAATCAAACATACTTATTTAGGAGCTAACCTTCTTCTAGTCATCACACCTTTATTCTTATCACCAATAATCTGATTTTCAAAATGATTCAATCTTACGTACCTCTAAGTCTTCTGCTTGTTCTAATTGTTAGGTTCCTGCACCTCTTCACTAGGAGCAACAACATTCGGTTTAACTATCTCTACCAGATCATTCTGCTTAGACTCTTCAGTTTGCATAGGGGCTTAAACAATATGTTTTCCATCATCATATCCACATGCTCTGATCTCTTTCCCAGGGTTCTCATCCACCTTCACATTTTCACTCTCCACTCTTTTTCTCAGTCTCTTATTATAGCACCGATAGGATTTTCTCTTTGTATAATATCCCAAGAAAATTCCTTCATCACTTCTAGCATCAAACTTTCTTATATCCTCATCTCTCTTGATATAAAATTTACTACCAAATACTTTGAAATATATCAAAGTAGGAACATGACCAAACCAAAGTTCATAAAGGGTCTTACTGGTATCACCTTTAATGTGAACTCTGTTGAATGTGTAAACAATAGTGCAAATAGCTTCTCTCCAGTAGATTTTTGGAACATTTCTTTCAATCAGCATAGTCCTTACAACATCCAACATAGTTCCTTTCAATAACTCCATTTTTGTTGAGGGGTTCTAGGAGTAGATAATTGTCTTCTAAGTCCATGCTTCTCACATAATGAATTGAACTCATTGGAATAGAATTCTCCACCTCTATCATATCTCAGACATTTCACCTTCAATCCAAACTCGGTCTCCACCTTTGCTTTGAATATCTTGAATTTGTCCAATTCTTCTGATTTCTCCTTCAAAAAGATAATTCACATCATCCTAGAATAATCATCAATTAGTAGCATAAAATATCTATCACCCTACACACTTCTAACACTTGTAGGTCCACATAGGTTAGTATGCACAAGATCTAGCAGTCCATCAGATGTATACTATTTTCTCTTGAAATAAATCCTTGTTTTCTTACCCAACTAACAATCCTTACATATAGAATTAGCAGGCTTAACAATCTTAGGTAGATCTCTGATAGTATGAGTAGAAAAAATCTTAATCATTGAATCAAAATTAACATGACACATTCTCCTATGCCACAACCAACTTTCATTAATCTGAGCAATCAAACAACTTTTCTCACCGGCATTCAAATGAAACATTTTACCTTTATTCTTAGTTCCAGATGCAATCTCTAAACTGGAGGCTTTTAGGATCTTGCATTTTCCATCCTTGAATTGTAGATCATAACCTTTATCAACCATCTCTCCAACACTCAAAATATTATGCTTCAAACCTTCAACATACAAGACATCATCAGTGTTATGCTTACCATCAGAAGAAATAGAACCTCTCCCACAGATCACATAGGCTTTTTCATCTCCCAATCTAACTATTCCACCATCATACATTTCCATGCTTACAAATTTCTTTTATCACCGGTCATATGATGTGAACAACCATTGCCAATTACCCATTCATCTTTCTCTTCAACTTTAGTAGCTAAAGCTTTCTCCTCAATAGTACAACTTGTGGAATCAATAGGTACAAGTCTATCATCCTTAATGAAAATAAACGCAACTTAATTTCCTTCTGATTCTTCATCTGTAACAGCCTCATTAGCAGAATAATAACAATTCTTCTTATTCCTATACTTCCAGTTAGGCTTGTAAGGCTTATCATACTTCTCATGCTTGTTGTATCTATCATTTCTATCATGCTTATCAAACCTATCATGCATGTCATATTTACCCATTCTCTCCAAAAATCTAGAATAAAATGTCTATCTTATTGCAAGAGAAACATTTCAAAGGAAACTTTCCATCATACTTACTAGATCCTTTAGGCAATCTCCAGGAAATCAATGCTTCAAGTTCATCTATCTCTCTTTCTTTCTCTTCCATCTCTTTTCTATCTCTTTCATATCTAGATATTTTGCATTCATTGGGATCATACTTTTACTTACTAGATACAAATGTAGATACTCTGAATTCTATCTCATACTTTCCATGTGATTCTCCAAACTCGCTTATCTCAAATGCAACAATCTTTCCAACCAGCATACCACTTGTTGCTTTAGTCACACTCTGGATCTCATCAATAGCAGCAACCTTATGTTTATAGGCAGGAGGCAAAGATCTTAGCATCTTAGCAACAATTTCATCTTCCTCAATGGTTCCATCAGCACATCTGATACCTAGGACAAGGTCATTCACCTTAGCCATAAAATAGTCTATGTTCTCATCGTCTCCCATCTTTAATGTCTCATACTTTCCTTTCAAACTCTTCAACTTAGTAACTTTCACTTGTTTATCACCTCCATACAGGATCTCAACCTTCTCCTAGATCTCATGTGTGGTCTGAAGTCCCATTACATTTATCATCTCCGAATTAGTCAGGGCACTAAGCAATGCTTCCTTCACTCTAATGTTATGTTCAACTTACTTGATCTCATCCCGAGTAGTTGGTCCATTCAAAGGAATAGTAAAGGCATTCTTTATGATCTTCTAGTAATCCTCTCCAAGACATTTCAAGTGTACTTCCATCTAGTTCTTCCATATAGCATAGTTACTTCCATCAAACCTCGGACTGTCCTTCTTAAAGATAACACCTTGAGCTGCCATCCCAGATCTCCTCAAGAAGTTAATCTTCTACCAGAGAATCAAGAAGGAAGACTAAGAGGGGGGGTGAATCAGTCTTCACTAGATCAGAAAATTTAACTACAAAAGCAGATCTGACAAACCCCAGTAATAAGATGGATAAGAAAATTGAAAGCACAACACACAACACCAAGATTTTCATGTGGAAAACCCAGTTAAGGGAAAAGCCATAGTGGGAACCTACCCACTATAAGATGATACTTAGCGGTAGTATGTGAAAATATTATAATGGGGACTACACATGCATTCAGGCACATTGTCTAGAGCTCACTACTCAAAAGATAATTACCTGGAAGGCTACAACTCTCAGGGAAGTCTCACTGACTTGCAACAAGATTTGGACTACAATTCGGAAGAAATGAAATAAAAGAATAGCATCTCCAAATGCTTTATTATAGTTTTGATTAAGCACAATTGTCTGGCCTACAACACCAATCTCTCTCAATCTCAACACCAAAGGATAAATCTCTTATTTGAACATACACCACTCTTTGATAATGCAAACACAACATCAACTCCTAAATTATATGAATATATCACCTATATATATAGTTCATCAACCTTGATAACAAGGTTGGCTAAACCCTCAATCCTCAATTACAAAATTACATCACATGATACAAAGATCGACCATTGGACCAATATAATGATTTAAATAGCATAGCATGGACCTAAATCAAATTCCCAAACACTCCACCAAAAATAAAGGCAAGATCAACTGCAACACGCTACACCACCAGGAAAACCACCACATAACACGAAAATCATCACCAGTTCATAGAAACCACCAAAAGCTCTCACAACAATCAATGCTGATTGAAAAAACAAATAGGACACAAATAGGAAACACCAGCAAGCATGTTAGAATCATTAGAAACAACTACACCAACACCACTTATCAAATCTTCATCTGTCAACGCCTGAAAGCTCAAGAACACAACCAATCAGCAACTATCATGAAGAAAGATAACTTGTGGAGCACTAAATCATGATCCATTTGAAATGAAGATACAAAAGACCATCCCAAGAAATATCTCAAAATCTCAACACAAGATCTAATCACACCAGAATATACTGGAGGATATATTGGACTACAAAAACAATGATCAACAAAACAACACTGCAAACTGGATCATAAGATCTTCCCAATCTGCAATCACCAAAGCCATACATAGGAATATGTTGACATCAATGACAACAACATATCCTAGTAGTAGCAATGACCAACAATATTCAACAATTATCAATGTTAGGGTCAAAGTTTAATTAGGGTTAGCTAGGATAAATATTGGGTTCAAGGTTAAGGTTAGGGTTGGGGTTGGGGTTGGGGTTAGGGTTTAATAAGGGATAGGATTGAGGATAAGGTTGGGTTAAGGGTTAAATAAGGGTTATAGTTAGTGTTTAGACTCAAGTAAGGTGAGGGATCTAAGATAAATCACAAGGTTAAGGTTCTAAAATAAAGTTGGAGTAAGGGTTAGGGTATAATTTAGGTTAGATTCTATTTAATATTAGGGTTAAGTTAGAGTTTAATTAGGCTTATGGTTCAATTAGGGTTAGGGTTATAAGATGAATCTTTGAGTTGGGGTTAGGGTTACTATTAGTGTTAGGTTAGAGATATGATTAAGGTTAGGGTTAGGTTCAAGGTTCAACTAGAGTGTAATTAGGGTTAGGATTCAATTAGTATTAGAGTTAAATTAGAGTTAGGGTATTATATTATTATTAGAATTAGTCTTAAATTAGGGTTAGGGTATAATTAGGGTCAGGTTTGGGGCTTAATTAGGGTCAAGGGTATAATTAGGATTAGGGTTAGGGTTTAATTAAGGTAAGGTTAAGGTTAGGGTTCTTGGATAAAACTTGAGGTGAAGGTTAGGGTTAGTGTTAGGGTTAGTGTTACTGCTAGTGTTAGGGTCAAGGTTTAATTAGGGTTAGTGGTGTAGGAGCACCTAACACAAAGGCATAAAAAGAGTCTATAAGAAGATAAAAATCAATTCATAAGTATTCAATTACATTTTCATTTGTAATTTCATTTTGAGTCAATATGAATCAATATGTAAGGCTAAAAGAGCCCATTGTAATGAGTTGTCCAAGTTGTCCTAATAAGGTCTTGAATTAGTCATTTGGTAAAATTTGTATAAAATATCCTTGGAGGGGTAAAATTGTGACAAAATTACATTATTATTCCATCCTAATATGTTTTGAAGGTTATTTTGAAGGTTTAAAGTCATTTGAGTCAAAAGTTGTAAAAGTTGTAAAATGCAACTTTTTCAAAAGTTGTAAAAAGACCAAAATGGAAAGTTGTATGGTCATAAGAGGAAGTTGGGTAGTTGTAAATTCCATGTGAAGATAAAAAGGCTATAAAACCTCTATAATGGTCGTTCATAAGTGTATGTAAAAATTGGAGAAGGAATTGGAAAGCATTGGAAACATTTTGGTATCATATTTTCATTGTTTTCAATCTCTTGTTTTGTGATCTTGGAAGTTTTCCCTCTTGTTTCCAGGCCTGGTACGGCCATGTACAGCATGGAAACAAGTGTATTTATATCATGATAGTGTAGTAGATTGAATAATATTTCCATTTATTTTGGTTTGAGTTGAGTTCATGCATTTTTGAGAAAGTTATGAATGTTTTGGTGAAAACCGTTTGGAATTACCCAAAACCCTGATTCACGGCGACCAGTTTTGGAAAAATCATCATAACTTTGGATTTCATCATTGGATATTTCTATAATTTGGAGGAAATTTTTATAGCTAGCATTTCTATAATCTGACTGCAGCGATTGGCTTGAGAATTAATATTATAATAGTTATTAATGACTGTTCATGACTATAATTTCATGACCAGAATAGAGTAAATTTCATAGTTTGGACAAATACTTAGTTTTCATTTGCAAGAAATGAATAGATGAAGGGTTTAAATGATTCAGGTTTAATACATGATATATGGAGAAGATTTTATAATGGTTATTTGATTGATTTTTTCATGATGCTTTGCATCAGTTAGATAGAAAAAGTTTGGATTAAACATTAAAATTAGCATTAGGGAACTCAATAAAGGAACTTAGGATTGGGCTTAGGTTATGGTTACGATTCAATAAGGTTTAGCATTAAGGTTAGGGTTGGGTTTGACATTAGTCTAATCTTTGTGTTAACTTTAATTAGGTTTAGAGTTAGTATTATGATTCAAATATAATTAAGATTATTAGATAAAGCATGATGTTAAAGTTCAATGATAAATTTTGGTTTAGGGTTAGGGTTTAACTTAAGCTAGTGTTAAATTTTTTGGTTAGGGTAGGGTTAGGGTTCAATTTGTGCTTATAATTTAATTATGGTTAAGATTAGGGTTCTAAAATTTAAAGCTTAGGGTTAGGGTTCAGTTAGGATCAAGGTTAAGCTATTAGGGTTAGGTTTTAGTTAGGGTTATGGTTCAAGATAGATTTTAATTAAGGTTAAGTTTTAATTTGAAATACCTATTTAAGCTTAAGTTTGAGATTAGGGTTAAGGTTAAATTAGGTTTAGGGTGTTATATTAGCATGAGGGTTAGGGTTAGGTTTAAATTATGTTGAGGTTTAATTAGGGTTAGGGTGCAATTAAGGTTAGGATAGAGTTAGGGTTCAATTAAGATTAGCTTGGGGTTAGGGTTAGGGTTTACATTACAATTAGGTTGGGGTTTAACTAGGGCTAGGTTTATTGTTAAAATAGAGATAGGGTTAAGGTTATGTTAGGGATAGAATTAGGGCAAGAGTTAGGGTTGTGGTTAAGGTTAAGGTTCAAGGTTAATTAAGGTTAAGATTGAACTTACGTTACAATTAGTGTGTAATTAGGGTTAGGGTTGAGTTCAGGTCAAGACTATGTGCATAAAGATGGGGGACCCAAAAGTGACCACCACACTTTTTGGACCCCTAGAGACCATAATATGGGTGTGTTACAATGAGCTCATATTATGGTCAGTTTTTTACCATAAAGAAAAAATCCTCAAAAATCTTCATTTATATGTTTTTCTCTACAAACCTATAACTTACTAATTGTTTGAAGTGCACTTGCATTGTTGGAGACCCCATTTTTTGCCAGTTCTTTGCAAGATCATTTATAAAATGCCGCCTTTACATCATTAAGGTCAAAGAGGTAAGTATTTTTACTTTTTTAGTGTAAAACTTGGATTAAATAAATAGATTTGATTAGTTTTCTAATGGAATCTATTCAATTATTTTTAGGAGTTGAGAATGCACTCACAAATGATTTGTAATGGGTGAAAATTTAGGGTTTTGCTAATTAAGGTAATAAACCCACTAATTTTGCTTAACCATTACATAGGGGTATTTAGGTCATTTACCTATTAGGCCAACCTCCAATGATCATGAGAAGCCACAAAAATGAATTCCCATTGAAGAGATAGGACCCCTACCCTAATTCAAAATTGAGCCCCACTAAGAGGGACCATGCAATTGGGTGCCATGGTCTTTCTTAAAATGGGACCCAAATGCAGCCCCAGGGAGAAGGGTACCCCACTAGGGAATCCATCAATGGGTGTTAATAGCATCAAAATTGGAGATTGGGCACAAAACAAACCTAGATATATGATGAGGATAGGACACAAACATGAGGTCTAAATTGGCCTAGTGACTATTTACGATGCTACATTTAGCCCCCACTTTAATGGGAGTATGAGCCTATGCAAATACTTGTAGTAACATAGATGAAAGAGATGGAAGAGAGGGGAAATTAGGAGCACAATCACAAGGAGTATAAAACATCATTAATTTTGAGGAACCAAGCCCCCAATCTTAGGATGTTAACTCACTCAAACACATGAAAGGGCACACAAAAACAAAAAGAAAAAAGAAAACAAAGCCAAAAAGGCAAAAGACTCACAACACAAAATCTAAAAACCAAAAACAAGGTCTCACATCAACTAGTCGAAGAGACCTCGATATCAAATGTCTCAATCATTGATGTTATTCTTGAAAAATTCCATCTCAATAACACAAGCAATCACATAAAATGAGAAAAAGAATGCATCATCCATGAACTATTAATAGAAAATCTACAAGCTCATGAGAAGAAAGAAAGAAAGCATAGATACACATTCTAGATGTACTTTTCTAGGTTATCCATGAGAGAAGACATGGATACACATTCTACATGGGTGATCCCATAATACTAGGTTACACTTTTTTGCCAAACTTGACACTGAAATCAACATTTTGCATCAGATCTTTACTTTCTACAACTTATAGTAGCTAAACGATTAAGAATTTGAAGATAAAGCAAACTACTAATTTGTGATATTTTTCATATATATTCTAAATATTTTTTTTTTTAAATAACTAGAAATTAATTTTTCGTATTGTTATGTAACTTTTAATAACTCAATATTTACAAGAATCATGATTTTTTAGAAGTGACATTTATTTGGTAATGCATAACATTTTTTATAGTAAGAAGGAAATTCTAATTTGAAATATAGAATTGTCACACCAATATCTAGTGAATTGATATTTTTTCATAATATTTTGTTACATTTATTTTTTTAGTTAATTTTTGAAGACAGTGTAATTGTAACTTGGATAGAGGTGTATTTCGTAATGCTTAACTTTTTTGTATGCTATTGAATTAACTTATTCTTTTTGTGTTGAAATGAGGATATCAATGTTAGACAATTCAAATAACTAGAAGACAACTGAGAGGGGAGGGTGAATTAGTTGTCACAGATTACCATAACCATTAGCAATTTAAACTTTAATACTGGAACCCAAAACATTAATAGATAAACCAATTAGGCATAAACAATAATCACAGAATAAATACCACCCACATGACAATTGAGGGAAATATTTGTACATGGAAAAACCAATAAAGAGTAAAACCATGGTGGGAACCCTACCCACAGTTAGATAATACTTCTGCAGTAAGTATGTGAATTACAATTGAGGGGCCTACACATGTAGGAAGGCCAATAGCCTAGAGCACACTGCTCATCACAAAATGAGCATCACTGACTACATATAAATCCAGACTATAATCTGGAGAAGTGTTGAACTGCAAAAGATAGCATCTCCTATGCCTGAGTACAATTCTGATTAAGCTCAATACTGGAGGAATAAATCCTCTAACATAAACCTAATTTGATCTCCAATGATTGACCAACTCCTCTACCTGAATGATATTACATTATTCACACATTACATTCCTTGACCATGACCTCTTACAATAACTATGATCATCTACAATGAGATCTTACACCTATGTATACTAACCCTCGACCATAAACAATCAGTTCAGCCATCAAACAATAAACTAACTACATAATTACAAACCATGTCGGCCCACTAATACATTTGGACTAGATTTTTGACTGAGGTTTCTGACAGAGAAGGTATATTGTGGCCAAATTTAATTTTTTTTGAAAAAATGCCCGCATTCATCGTAATTTCCACAGAAATTACCTGTTTGGTTTCGACGAAGAAGGCATTAGCAATGAGAATTTTCTTTTTTTCAAAAAAGTGCTCGTGTTCGTCGTAATTCCGATGACAGTGGCCATTACAAAATAAAAAAAGAGGCAGGGAATTCATTTGTGAATTGCAATCCCACGTAGGCATCCATGGTGACTTCAACCCCCAAGAACATCAAACCCACGTCGAAGGCAATCCCATGTAGGAGGTAGTTTCAAATTGCCCTAGTTTTTAATTTCATGTTGCAAAAAATATACATGTGGTGGTTAATTGTCCTAGTTTAATCTCATAAAACCATAGAACTATGATTGAGGAATGAGCGTTCAATTTTGTATCAGCAATCCCTTCCTCCCATATACGCACGTGTTGATTGTTCACATGAGATCACATCTCTTTGCGGCATTGTATCAAATAATTCATGAGCCTTGTCCATGTTTCCACATGTTGCATTCATGTCAAATAGGGCATTTGCAAGTACAACACCTAACAAAATTCCTCTATCTTTTATGCTTTCATGGATGTCCATACCCTGTTCCAAATCTCCCATTTTTGCACAGGCAGGGAGGATGCTGGCAAAGGTTGTGGAATTTGGCTTTATGCCTTCTAATTTCATTTGCTTGAAAGTGTCTAAAGCCTTTTCGACAAATCCATTTTGTGCATATCTAGCAATCGTTGCAGTCCACGAGACAACATTTCTTTCAGGCATTCTATCAAATAGTTCACGTGCCTTGTCTATGCTTCCACATTTTGCATACATGTCTACCAAGGCAGTTACAACTACAACATCTGACAAAATTTCTCTATCCTTTATGCTTCAATGAATGTCCATAACCTATTCCAAATCTCCCATTTTGGCACAGGCAGGGAGGATAGTAGCAATGGTCATGGAATTTGGCTTTACACCTGTTGATTACATTTGCTTGAAAGTTTCTAAAGCCTTCTCAACAAATCCATTTTGTGTAGTTGCAACTACATCTGACAAAATTCCTCTATCTTTTATGCTTTGATGGATGTCCATACCCTATTCCAAAGCTCCCATTTTGGCACAGGCTAGGAGTAGGCTGGCAAACGTAACTAAAGAAATTCAATGATCAGCTCCAAATACATCAAACCACTACTAACAAAACCGAGAGTCTAAAATATGATAGGGAATAGTGTGAGCTGTCCTGAAATAAAATATTTTATTTTCAATTTCAACTAAAACATAATTACTCGGCCATTTAATGTTATTAATAAGTGTTTAATTTATGAAAGAGATAAATGGTTGGCCACGAGTACATGAGTTACTAAATGCACACAAATAAGTGAATTTGATATTCAAAACTATCTACAATGAATTCAATTCTTGTCCATTAGTCATTTATGTTTGCAATAAGCATTTTTCTTTGTTTTTCTTAATCTTTATTCATAGTTATGTGCATATTTCACATTCTATAATTAGGATATCAATTGCTATGGTTGAACACTAGCATAATGTTTGTGTTGTGGTATAGATGCGTGGAAACATAATTATGGGATTGTTATATTATAGAGATCATAAATCTAGATATCGCATATTAGTTCTAGCTCTTCTTGGATTGAGTCTAAAGTTGATATATAGTCATAAAGCCATTATTAGCAGATCTATCCATTTCTAGTAAAGACAATTGAGAAAGTCATTTTGATATTGAGAGTTTCTTATTTGTTTACCTATTGATCATTATTAAGCCATAATATTTAGGTCTATTTATCTCTCTTGCAAAACCTCTGTAAGTGTCCTAGATTGTCCCTACTACTCACTCTTCAATTCCTCAAGCTTCCACTTGTACAACTTACAACAAATGATATGTTGATAAAAGAAATTCTTGAAATAGGGATACAATCGAAAGACAAGTACATACAAACCTCCTTAGTTGAAAGTAAAATCTGTGTATAAAAAGAGTACATTGAATCCCAATCCATAAACACAATAGAGATATCAATGAAGACTTAATTGGATGTAGCATGTTGCACCAAAGTTGTTAGAGTATGCTAAGCTAGTACATAATGTTTTGTAAAGCCACATTAGTATTTTACCCAGATCGCTATCTACCAAAACTAACTATAGTAATCCTTTTGAGGATTAATTTCATGGTGCTAGATCTTCATTTAGTTCCACTTCTTGTTGGAGAAAAGAACAATTATTTCTTGAGGTAAATGAATATCCCATCAACAAAGGACAAGACCCTTTCTAGAATATAGCAAATTCTACTCCAACAAAAGATCATGGGGGTTTCACTAGAGATATTGAATAAGAGATAGACTTCTACTGCTGCATTAAAAGCATTGGCATATTCTTCATTTATTGATGCAAACTCTCTGTGATGCCACCACAACCAACAAAGGTGTAAAAAGTTGTTTGCAATGCATGGATTTTTTGGATTGTCCTTTGAGAAAACAGAATTAAAGTATGGAAGCAGGATCTGCCAGCTCCTGAGGGAAAGACCATGTCAGAAAATAATTTCTATTTTCTTGCCTATGAAGAAAGACCATGTCAGACAATATCAATGAACAACAAAATAAGGAGACAATTGCTAGATTGTGGTATAACTTGAAAAGAAAAGGTGGTGGAAAATGTTATTGTCTGTGCAAAATTTGTAAGGGGTTAAAGACTAGAAGACTTCTAATCAAAATAGAGAAGAAACATTGTAGGCTACATGGTCACATTGAAGGTGGACATGATTATCATCCATTGGTAAGTTTTTCATTATATCATTTTGACAATTTAAATGCATAATAAATCACATGATGATGAGATCATGATCATGGTTTATTTATGTATATCAATTTTATATAGGTCGAGCACCTCGGAGCACATGGTATGGATCAACACAACCCTGAGAATATGGTTTTCAAAGTGGATGAACATGGAGGTGTGAATATCGAAGCTGAAGATAATGATCCCATGGAAGATGACGATCATGAGCTAGAAAACATAATTGAAGATGATGGTACAAATACATTGATCCATGACTCATTTAGTACTCACGCAGCTGATCATGATGATGAAGATGACCTTGATGTTGTTCATGATGTCCCTCTACTTGAGAAGGCATCTGAGGCCCTTTACGAAGGCTCGCAGGCAACTCTTCTCTCCGTTGTATTCTTGTTGGTGAACTTGAAGGTTATGAATGGTTTATCCAACATAACAATGTCACATATGTTAAGGCATGTCATATATGTCATAATAAACTATGAATCACGTTGTACCATTAATATTCTTTATTATAACAAATTATATTTTATTGCTGTAGATTGATAGGTGAGTTTTTGTTACCACCATCAAATATTTTACCTCGCTCATACCGAGAATTATCTGTCGTTATGAAAGATATTGGAATGGAGTATCAAGCAATAGATGCTTGTCCCAATGATCATATTATATATCACAAACAACATGAATTTTGAACCGAATGCCCTGAATTTCATATCAGTAGATATCGAATAGATCAAATAACAAAAAGGGTTCCTTGCAAGGTTCTTCGCTATATTCCCATTATTCCACATATGCAACGATTATTCAAGTGCACTAGCTTGGCACAATTTATGGATTACCATGCACGCAATAGAAGTCGAGATGACATTACTTGAATGCCTGTGGATGGTTCAGCATTTATGGACATAGAGGAAAAGTGGCCACACTTTAAAGAAGAACCTCGTAATCTCAGGTTTTCATTGGCAGTGGACGGTGTCAATCCATTTGGAGAGATGAGATCTATTTACTCAGTGTGGCCTGTTTTTGTTATCAACAATAACATTCCTCCATGGATGTCAATAAAGAGGGAGCACATAATGTTGGCAATGACTATTCCAGGTATTTTATCATTTAAATATAGTCGTCTAAATTTAATTATAAATATTGCAGTAAAATGGTCATAATAATTATATAATGTTTTTGTTCATTCGATTAGGTAAGTACCAAGTTAAAGATATGAATGTATATATCAAGCCTCTTATCGATGAGTTGCTGGAGTTATGGAATGGTGTCACTATGTATGATGTCTCTAGACCAATAGGACAAAGACAATTTCAATTCCATGCAATGCTTCTATGGACAATACATTATGCCCTGGGGCTAACACATTTTTGTGGTATGTTATAGTGTTTAAGTTGTGCATGAACATTATAATTCAAAAAATTATCATATTTAATCCAATTATACATTATCTTGTAGGTCTTCAAACAAAGGGAAAATTTGCATGTCCTGTTTGTGGTCCAAAGATGAAATCTCATCATTCAAAAAGTTTAGGAAAGCAGGGGTTTGATGAGTATAGGCACTTTCTCCACAAAAATCATAAGTATTGAAATACTGAAAAACATTTTTTCAATGGGAAAGAAGAGAATACATCAAAGCCCCGAAGAATGACACCTCACCTGTGGAAGTTGGAATATAATAGAATTAATCATCAAGGTAATGCCATTCCTTCTATTGGTTTGTCATAAAACATCTTTTCTATTTTTTTTTGTTTACTGATGATGTGATTGATGATCATGAAGGTCGTGAAGGCATAAATGACCACCTTCCTAAGGGAATAAAAAGTTATCCCCGATAATTTAGTAGGTTGCCCTACTATGAGCAGTTACAAATTTTTCATTTGTTTGATAGTATGCATATTGGAAAGAATATAATAGAGACATTATGGAAAATATTGGATGGAAGGCATGACAAAGAAAAAATTGTCAAAATATGTAGTGACATTCAGGATTCCAATCATGCAATGATAAATGTCATTCAATCAAATAGCCATGGAGACCAGATTAATATAAGTGAGCTTCCTTGGTTATTAACGGACCAGCTAAGCAATGCTATAAAAGAAGTCATACGAAAAATTTGATTTCCCATAGGATTTGCTGCGAACATAAACAATCTCATATCAAAGAAAAGTGAATTTGGGCCAGGGATGAAAACGCATGATTGGCATACCTTCATTAAGGTAATTCATGTTCTTGTGTTTTTAGTATGTATTTAAGTACTGTGCGTACGTGTACTTTTCATTATATTACAAAAAAATGAAAAGATAATTTTATACTTGTTGCAATACGTTCTACCTCTATCTCTCCCAGACGACTTCGATAATAATGTCAAGCAAGTCATATATGATCTAAGTAGTGAGATTTGTTTAGTTCGTTGTATAGATATTATATTTGTGATTTGTTTTACTTCTTATGTAATATATTTTTTTGCATCTTGAATACCTTGTAGGTGGTTGTCATGTAAAGAAATCCATAAAGACAATATAAAATATTGGAATAGAAAAATTCCTCATGTAATGTGTGAAATGCAAAAGTGTCTACCTCTAGCTTTTTTCAATGTACAAGAACACTACCTCATACACCAAGTTGAGGAGATTGAATTGTGTGGACCTATACACACTAGGTCAATGTGGATGGTTGAGAGGCACTTGAAATTTTTGAAGGCTTTGGTTCGACAAAGAGCACATCCTGAGGGTTCTGTGGTGGAGGGATATATGGTATACCAGACTATGGTGTACATTTTTGAATATCTTCCTAAGTTTGCAGCAAAGATCCACATGGATCGCATTTGGGATCCCAACACCATTAACAAATTCGAAGGGGAGTACTTGACGGGGAAAGGTAGATTGAGGAAAGTGAGAGCTAATTATAAGATGTTATTGTAGTTAATTAATTCTTAATCTTCAAAATAAATCAATTGTAAGATGTCTATTTATTTTTTGTATAGTTTGTTGAGAGTGGGATGCACTACATTTGTATATTGCAAACAATCTTGATTGGATGATGGTATGGATTGAACGTTGTCAACATTTTGGATGCACGTTAACATGGGAAGTTGTGGCTTCATTGGTTAAAGAAGCACATCGTAATGGAGATTCCAATGTTACACAAAGGGAAATTGATTTAGCATATGGTTTAAGAGATAAAGAGGTACGTATAAATTTATTAATCACCCATATGTTTATCAACTCATAATGCAATAAATTTTACATGTTTGACATATCGTAGGTCAAACACCACAATGCTATGTGCTGTAATGGTCATAAATTTTGCATAAAAAAGTTGGATGACACGAAGAAAACTTGTGATTCTGGCATCACTGCAGTCTTTGAGGTGACAAATATTTCATCAAGAAATGGCATTCATCCTCAACAGTCTCAAAATCGATACTATGGCATTTTGGATGATATACTTGAGTGTGACTTTAATTCCTTCAAATTAGTTTTGTTCATCGTCAAATGGTACAAGCTACGATTGAATAAAAATGATCCTGATAGAACTGTTATTCAACATGATAATGGTTTTATAATGCTAAATACAAGGTCATTTGAACCAGTTGGGGATGAGCCCTATGTTCTTCCAAGCCAATGTGAGCAAGTATTTTACTCAGAGGTTCCAGATAAATTGGGTTGGTCATTTTTTGTTAGACATGATCCAAGAGGAAGGCCGATAAAGTATAATGTGATGGAAGAAGAAGATACCAAAGAAGTAGAAGATGAAGTGGATGATGATCACAATCGACAGTTTCACAATGACGAAGAAGAAGAAGAAGAAGAAGAAGAAGAAGAAGAAGAAGAAGAAGATGATGATGATGATGATGATGATGATGATGATGATGATGATGATGACGGTGATGGTGATGATGGTGATGATGATGGCGATGACGTTGATGATGATGATGATGATGACGACGACGACGACGACAACGACGACGACGACGACGATGACGACGATGACGACGACGACGATGACGATGATGATGATGATGATGATGATGATGATGATGATGATGATGATGATGATGATGATGATGATGATGATGATGGTGATGATGACCTTGATGTTCATGATGATGAAGAATGAAAAGTATGAGGAATGCAATTAGTATATTATCTATTTAATATTGAATTCTTGATAGAATTTTTTTTACATAATTAATTCATTCTATTTTGAATTCTAATGCCATTACATAATTAATTCATGATGCACCTTTTAATATGGAGATGGAGATAGGGAGTGTGACTATTTATGTGAGAAATTTTAAACTGTGTTTATTTATGGAAATTGGATTGTTTATTAGCTATGTGACTATTTATGTGACCATTTAGTTGAGGATCCTGCATAGTCTACATAAAGTAAAGGTAAGGAATTAAAAAATTTACAATGATTTTGATGACAACATCTTTTTAATATTTAATACTCTTTTTGTCTACAAAGTTCATGTTGTTCATGTTGTGTATGATGTAACTTCGCTAACGTTTTTTATATTTTTTCTTTGTCACAAGCCGACATGGATCCATCACATATCATAGACAAAGATGTACCTTGCGACACTTCTACCGAGCAGGTAAACCTCATTGTAATTGTACAAATTAGGTAGAAGCAAACTGTTACATTATTATGTTCTTTTTTTTAGTGATTTATACTAATTTTGTAATTGTTAATGATATTCTTGACACAGACGGATGTTCAGGGAAAGGGAAAGGGAGCTACAGTACTTGAGCACCTTTCAATGGATGTGGAGTCATTAGGGTTAAGAAATGATGACCCTAAAGATCCCACAGACCTTGTGAAATTCTTTAAAATGCCTCTTATAAAAATTAGAAAAGAGATTGTTGCTTTGGCAGCCATGCATCCTACCACTGATGAGATACGATAAAGGGTGGAATTATTGTATAAGACAACAAAAAACTTGCAAGTAAGTAGTAATGAAAGCTTTAATTATAACAAAAGTTCAATAATGGTTTATATTTTATTCTCTTTTTATGTCATTAACTAAAATATGTACATATTGTTTTTACAACAATTTATCTGCCCTCATGAAAGTCATTCCTACGATCAAGGTGTTGCAGGATCAGGTGATGACGATTTTCTTGTATTATCACTTGCTTGGCTTATCACTCTGAGTACCCAAAACACATCATACTTCATACTATCAATTTTCAAAATAAAGGTTCATCCTTGTTTACAATTCTTGCACTTTTCATATATTTAATGTTTGATATATTTAATGTATTATTCTTTAGGTGCTGTCAATGTTACTGTACAAGTGTCGACACCACCTCATCAGAGGTCACCCTCACTTGTATTGCTGACTGCAATGTCGGCAACACGTAGCACGCAGACATCCTCTAGTGCATGTCATATTAGCCTGCCCACTGTTGGTAGATCCCTCTTTTTCTCTATCTTCTGTCATGTGTTTATTTCCCTTCAAGCGTTCTTTCTTGAATTCTAATGCCATTTCATAGTGGATTCATTTTTTGTAGGAGGAGATGAACATGAGGATGTGCCAGAGGCAACTACTGCTGATAACATACCATCATTTCCTATATCTTCTCGTATTGCTAGTACGGGAACGTTGCAGGCCACATTGGTGGTGAGCGACGAAGAAATGCTTCCCTTAAAGATACAAAAGGTTCCAAGTACTTTAAAATTATTATTATATATACTATAATTGTAATTTACTTTATAATCACTCATTTTGGACTAATGATCCCATGAATTTTTTGTAGGCAATGATATTTTCTATAAACATCCTAGTGACATTGCATTGCAGATATTTGGGCCCACCATACGTAAAAGGTGGTACATCATATGTGAACTAAACCTTATCCACTTTTGATTTCATATCATTGCTAGAATACTTTTCCTTTGATCCATTTCTTGAAGTGTAATAAATGTAGCTTCAGCTCATTTTTGAATCTAATAGGTTTGTTTTTTCTTTAAAAGGTGGAATGACCAAGAAAAAAGGTTCAAAGATGAATTGACAAACCAAATGGTTGAGTGGTTTGGAAATGACACCTTTGACAAAACCAAGCTCCTTGAAAAAGATGGAACATATCTAAAGTATGTGAGGGACCAACACAGGACCCATTTGGAGAGGAACCTAAAGTACAAGTGTCCCCCCATGATTCCAGAGAGGGAGTGGAAGGACTTGATTTTGGATGCCAAGGAGAGAATTGAAAGGAAAAAAGGAAATATGCCAGTAGATGCCAGAAGAAGGTACAGGATAGTATTAAGAATGTAATTATGTACTAATTAATTACTCTTTATATTTATATAATCTAACATATTTCAAACTTTTTATAGACTAAGTGACACGTCAAAGGCAACCAAGGCAAGGTAAGAAAAGCACAGGCAACACAAACTCGGCTCTGGTGGTTACATGAAACTTGCTGCATGAATTGTAAGTATCTCATGTAAACTCCCATATTGTCTCAAAATATTAATAAACTGCAAACGTTTTTTTTAATCAAATGCAAGCAAAATTCATGGTACCAAGCAAAAATGCAAGGCTAGAGTTGAGTGGGCATACACAACATTCGAGTGCATCTGTCACATAGGTAAATATGCTAAATGGAAATTGTTTCAAATTGAATACTTTACCAATAATCTAATTGATGTTGAGTTCCAACATAAAGTGACTATATTTTTTTTAAATTAGCAAGCAATGATAACAATGTGCATATCATTGGAATGCAGCCTGCTAATTGTGAAACACAACCTACACATGAAGGTCTGGATGTGCGTCCCAGTAGTGGAGGTATTCATTTTCTATTCAAATTTATTTATTTAGCTATTGTAGCATCATAAATTGTACGCACTTGCTAGGGTGGTACAATTTCACACCTAGTTTAGCACCCGCCTTGGCGCATTTTTCATTTTGCATTGCATTTCCCCTTTAACACTTAATTAATCAAATTAATTAGGTCTAAGGTTCTATTTTATCATCTCCTATATCATAAAGTTGGGCCCTTTCATTAAAGTGTGCCCTTTTCATTTTATTCGTCCAATACATCATTTAACCTAAAACCCTAATTAGGTCCTATTTCGAACTTGGGGGCTTGATTTCAAGGGTCCAAACATCTCGAAATCACCTGTAACTTCGGGATTCTCCCTAAAATCATCATATCCGATGGCCCTGAAAATTTGGTGAAAAGTTGTCAGGACCATGGCGCCCGGAGAGGACCATGGCGCCCGGAGTGCACATGGTCTCGGACATTTTTCCCGAAATTTTAGGAGCGTGATCCAATCATAAAATAAAGCTTAACCCCAAGAAATTGGTAGGAGATTAAATCTCTAGGTCGGCCAAAAGTTGAAATTAAGACCTAGGGTTTCATATATAAGAGCTCTCTTTCTTCATTTGAAAGTGGGGGAATTTTTGGTTTCAAGGGGCCTTCTATGCAACGAAAGAGAAGATCTTTGAAGATTTCAATAACATTCAACATCCATCCATCAAGCATTCATCAATTTCATTCACCCATTTAGGGCTTTGAAGGCATTGAAGAGCAATAAGGGATCACCGACTGAAGATTGGCTTGTACCCCTCCCTTGGGGTTGGGTACGATTTCATGTTGTTTTCATGTCTTTGCATAAGCCTCATTATATCATTTGTATTCATGCTTTAGATCACTTTGCATGTTGATTTGGAGCATTTACATTATCATTTACAAGCAATTAGGGTTTACTTTCTAGGTTGCTCTAGTTTGCTTACTTGCATTTTAGGATCTTGCACACACACAAGATCTGCACACACAATATTATTACAATACAACTTGGCTATTCGTGGAGGTGGAAATCACTGAAGTGGGGGTTTGACTAAGGCAAAACCCTATATAGCCACCCACCATCCCCTTTTTAGATATAAGTGCAGGTTTCGGGATTCGGACGACGCCGCAAGTTGTAGATCTGGGAAAAGCAGGCCGAGACAGCACTTCACACCAAATTTCAGAGCAAAAGACTAGGATAGGGGCATGGGGTGCCCTGGTTCTACCAGGACAGGGGCACTGGGCACCTTGGTCCCTAGGACAAGGGCACTGGGCGCCCTGGTCCTTCTGTCAGACAACAATTTTCAGCATTTTTGACAGCTTTTCAGGTTGCAAAACAGCAGTTTCAGGAGCAGTTTTAGGGGTAGAATCAGGACAGTGGCGCCCGCGCCCCCATCCTGAACATTTTCACTCAGATTTTGACTCCAGGTATGCATTTGCATTCATGTCTTATTCTTGTGTTTATAGCTTTCCATAGTTTAAGTTCAATTCTGCAATCTTGTTATTAGTTCATACTTGCACTTTGGGGTTGGGAATTGAACTTGCATCATTTTATCTTTCAATTGCAACAAAGGAATAGAAATCCTAATAGGTAGCTCGTGGCTCTCTCTTCCACAAAAATAAGTAGCCAATTGTGTGATACCTCTAGGCTCTTTCATATTCCACAAGTGTGTGGTTGAAAGTGAGATTAGGGCATGTTTGCTTAGTGTCACTTTTTCCCCCACACATTTTGGTGAACCCGACATGAATTCCAATCTTCTCTAATTCTGATTTATGTCTTCAATTCTCCTAAAATTTTCCCTTCCTATTTAGCTATCCTAGAGGAAGAGAATGATATCATAAACACCTTTCTTAATGTTACTTCACCTTCCCTACATGATGCCTCTCTAAGTGAAAAGGTATTGATGGACATTGACTTATTTTCTCCTAAAGTTGGTCCTTCCAATGGGGGCATGTTAGTGCAACAAGAGGTTATGAACACTTCTTTCAAAGATCTCCTTCCTAAGCATGAATCTTTGGAGAAATATGTTCATCTTCCTCCTAAAAAACACTCCCTTCATGAGGATCCTTTTGTGCAAGAAGATGACATTATCCCTACATTTCCTAGTGATGGCATTTCCTTTTCCAACAAAATCCCCAGTCAAAATGATGAATTAATGATTAATGCTTACCCTTCTCCTAAAGTTTGTCTTACCCATAAGCATCCCTTAGAGAAAGAAGATGAAATAATAAGCAATTTCCTTAATTCTCTCTCCCCTAAAGATCATATTGAACATATTTTGAGGAAAGAGGATGAGTTTAACACATCTATTGATGCTCTCCCTCCTAAAGATGAGGAATTAATAAACAATGTTATCTCCTCTCCCGAAATTAACAATACTTCAAATATTCCTTTCAACAACTTCACTATTTGGGATGAACCATTAGAAGAAGGTGTAGATTATTCTCTACCCCATGAGAGAACCCTAGCCAAAGGGGATGAAATCAAGATTGGAAACTCCCTTGATAGTTTCTCACCTTCCTTGAATCTCAATTATTCTCCCTCTAAAAACAAAGCATCTCCCTCTCCTCAACTTGGCTCTACTCATAAGGAAACCCTAGTTCAAGGCAAGATGGTTAACATCTCTTTCAACGATCTCCCTCTCAAGAGTGAGACTTTAGAGAGTAATTTCAATCCTTCTCCTAGAGAGTTTATTCCCCATGTAGATCCTTTGATGATAGAGGATGATATGACCTTTCCTAGTATTACTTTTCCTACTAGAACATCAATGCCTACCCCTTGTCTCTCTCCTAAAATTGATTTAATCCATGATGAGATTTTAGTGCAAGAGAAGACTATCAACAATTCTTCCAACACTTTTGTTCATTCCCCTAAACCATCCTCAATCAATTTGATACATGTGAATGAAACACCTAACAAACCTCTCTTCACTGTCCAAGGTGCTTGTCCTTCTCAAAATTCTCAACCTTTAAATAAGCCTATCTTAGTGGTTCAAGGTAGTTATGCTAATGATTCTTTTTTCACTCCTAAGAGACCTATTATTACTGTGCAAGGAGGTTATTCTACTAAGAGCCCTTATGAGTATGCTAAGAAACTGACTAGAGAGAGTTATAATGTGGTTGCTCATACCTATAACACAAGAAACAATAGGCAACCTAATCCTCCTCCAGTTAGCCCAACTTCACTTCCTCCTTCCCAACCTATTCTTCCTCAAGCTCCTCATATTTCACAAATGCTTAGTAAGGACTATGATCTTATTCAACAACTTAAAACTACTCCGGCAAAGATATCCCTTTGGGATTTGATCCAAACTTCTTCCGCTCATCATGGAATGTTACAAGATGCCTTGAAAGATTTGAATGTTCCTCCACCTAATACATCTAGTAATATAGTGTCTTTGGTTAACTCTGTGATGAACCCTAAAGCTCAAATTGTGTTTACTCAAGATGAGTTACCTTCTCATGAAATTCAAAATCAATATGATCCCTTGATGATTGTGGTTATCATAAATGACACTGCTATAAGACGAACACTGGTAGATAATGGTTCTGTCCTTAATGTGTGTAGCATTAATCTATTGCATAAGATGAATGTGGATACATCCTTTATTGAGCCTGACTCTCGTCCCATTTGAGGCTTTGATAATGTGGCTAAGTCTTCATTAGGTATTATCACCTTACCCATCATAGTGGGACTTGTTACTTTGCCTACTCCTATCCATGTTATGTCAGGAAATCTAACATACAACTTGTTATCAGGGAGACCTTGGATTCACAATATGCAAGCTATCCCCTCTACATTGCATAGACAAGTTAAATTTATTTATAATAATAAGACATATACCTTGATAGGTGATACTAATTTTCAAGCTTGTTTGCAAACATCTACTTCCAAAGGGAGTTCTTCTAAGCCTTCCTCTTCTAGTGATGACTCGTTAAACAAGATACCTATGATGAATCATCACCCTCTGATAATCAAAATTCTTTGGATGAGTCTGAAGTTCCTAAAGAAGATTCTTCTCAACTTGAATCTACACATGAAAAGGCTTTTGATCCTGAGAAGGTTCTCGCAAAAGACGATTGGGGATCTCTTGATTTCAATCCCACCTTTGTAGGTGAGTATAGGGTTCCTCCTAGAGAGGTTAAAGTTAAAAAGAAGGAAGAAACTAGAAATCAATTAGTCTTACCTGAACCTATGAGCAATAATTTTGTGGCCGCTTCTCAAACTTCTTCTCCTCACACCTCTAATTCTGAAGAATTTGATTCTTTGTCTTATGAAAAACCACCTTCTCTTTCTAAAATGGCTAATCGTTATGGTCGTGGTTTTCACATTTTAGCTAAGAGTGGCTATAGTGGAAATAGTTGTGGCACAAATGAACAAGGAATTAAAGTTCCTTTAGAACATAACATGCATGAATATTCATTTGGACTTGGATATAATCTTTCTAAGCCCACCAAAGCATCTAAAAGACCATCTCTCAATGTGAATGCTATATTTAGTAGTGATGATGATCTCACTTCGACTAAATCATCTTCTACTTCTATCAACTCTCATTCCCCTCATAAGGAAATCTTGGCGATGAACAAATCTCTTTATGACTCCCCTTAAATTTCTAAATCCACTTATGAATCTTTATCTCCTATTCATCATAAAGTCCTTTCCTCTAGGGATAAGGCTCTAATAAATTACACTCATCCCTCTTCTAATATTTCTTGTGACTTTTCTTCTTCAATTTTTATCACTTTATACATGTTTTTGATCTCACTTATAGTTGAGAATTTAGCATGTCATATTCAAATACCTCATTCAATCTATCATGTCTTTAAATAGCATTAATGGCTATTATGTTGCTCATCATTATGTGACATTGGTAGCTCATTTACTGGGGGCTCATTGTCATTCATGATGGTACAATTTCAAGTGCAATCATATTTTTGAAGCAACATAATAGCCTAATTTTTCTATGTTATCTCTTGTTCCTATAGGGTAATAGTGTGGAAATATTGATCATCTTTGCTTTAGAATTCTCTTTTCCTAGATATGGGAGAAGATGTGTATTCTCTTTCTTATCCTACCCACTTCTTGTGAGGAGCATTTTACATACACTAATGTCTTGCTTGCATGAACTCATGTGGGTATGTAGTACATTTTGCTTATGTCTAAATCTCTCCCTAGAAGATTGTGTAAGTCCTTCTCATTGTCCTTATCCTTGGGAGGCAATGATCTTTCCTTATTTTTGTCTAAGGATCCACTTTTTCCTATTTCGTGGATGGTGTGAACTTTATTACTTGATGTTATTCCTTGTATGCATTTGTTGTTGTTTGTTCAAGGATTCTCTCTTACAAGAGGTTTAAGTCCCTGACTACAACCTCTTTTGCACTTGGTAAAATACATCCATAATGAATTCACTCTCCCAATTGGGTTAAAAAGAGCGTCATCCTTCATTAAGAATCACTTTCACCTCGCAAAAGAAGGAAGTATTGCATTCTTATTCTCTTCTTTGTCTTATTCTAGAAGATGTTATATTTGTCTACGACAATTCCTCTCGAGGATAGGTATCTTTTGTACAAAGATCTCTTCTCCTCTAAGGATCTCCTTTACACATACTACAAGATATCCCTTTTCAACTATCTTATCCTTGCTTAAAGAGTGCAAAACCTTCTTGCTTGGATCTATGACATTGTTGCATTTTTGGGGTATCTTCTTTTATGATGAAGGTAGGTATCCTTGTTCTACTTTGCTTATGACATAAACATTAAACTTTTTGAGCAATGCGTCATTCTCGGAACCAGAGCACAAACTCTTAGAGTGAGATGTCACGCTTTTGTACTATACATATATAGGTTGTAGCATACTCGGGCATAGACTCCTATGAGGTGCTTCTAACCTCCCTTACACACACATGCACGAGGTTGAGTGGAACTAGCGGCATAAGGCTAGACTTTCTCACTCTCCTCACTTACATGGATCACCTAGACAGACTCTAGGGGCTAGTTTTCCATGTTCTTTTCCCATGGATCACCCAGACAAGATCTAGGGGCGAGAAGTCCATGTTTTCTCTCTCACTATTCTTTTCATGGATCACCAATGTGTGTATTCATGCTTTTTTCCTTTCTTTTCTTCTCTTTGCATTTTGTTTCCATTTACATCCTTCATCTTGTGTTAGAAAACTCTCAAATCCTCACACTCTTTGTTGTGTTGGAATTGAGATTTAGTCCTCTTTCTTACCAAATGATTCTCCATTAGTTTTTGATCTCATATCAAATCTTCTTGTGAGCAACTGTCATCAATATTCTTTAACAATTCAAAGTGGTAAACATGATACCGTGTTTCAACTCACTAAAATTAGCAAGCCAAAACAGGGGGGGGCATATAGCTACCCTTGAATTTTCATCACCTTCCTTAGTAAGCATTAGGTGATTTTGTGATCTAACGTGTGTTTGGTAGGGTGCGGTTCCTAACTGTGTACTGCAGATACCACTGGGGGCTTCGTTCGACAGACTTATGGATATATCCTTTTTCAAATAATGTTTACTTTTTTGTACTTTAGTTTGCATATGCACGTAGTGTTCATATGACTGCTAAAGTGGGGGCTAAATGTAGCGTCGTAAATTGTACGCACTTGCTAGGGTGGTACAATTTCACACCTAGTTTAGCAATCGCCTTGGCGCATTTTTCATTTTGCATTGCATTTCCCCTTTAGCACTTAATTAATCAAATTAATTAGGTCTAAGGTTCTATTTTATCATCTCCTATATCATAAAGTTGGGCCCTTTCATTAAAGTGTGCCCTTTTCATTTTATTCCTCCAATACATCATTTAACCTAAAACCCTAATTAGGTCCTATTTCGAACTTGGGGGCTTGATTTTGGGGGTCAAAACATCTCGAAATCACCTGTAACTTCGGGATTCTCCCTAAAATCATCATATCCGACGACGCTGAAAATTTGGTGAAACGTTGTCGGGACCATGGTGCCCAGAGAGGACCATGGTGCCCAGAGTGCACATGGTCTCGGACATTTTTCCCAAAATTTTAGGAGCACGATCCAATCATAAAATAAAGCTTAACCCCAAGAAATTGGTGGGAGCTTCAATCTCTAGGTTGGCCAAAAGTTGAAATTAAGACCTAGGGTTTCATATACAAGAGCTCTCTTTCTTCATTTGAAAGTGGGGGAATTTTTGGTTTCAAGGGGCCTTCTATGCAGCGAAAGAGCAGATCTTTGAATATTTCAATAACATTCAACATCCATCCATCAAGCATTCATCAATTTCATTCACCCATTTAGGGCTTTGAAGGCATTTGAAGAGCAATAAGGGATCACCGACTGAAGATTGGCTTGTACCCCTCCCTTGGGGTTGGGTATGATTTCATGTTGTTTTCATGTCTTTGCATAAGCCTCATTATATCATTTGTATTCATTCTTTAGATCACTTTGCATCTTGATTTGGAGCATTTACATTATCATTTACAAGCAATTAGGGTTTACTTTCTAGGTTGCTCTAGTTTGCTTACTTGCATTTTAGGATCTTGCACACACACAAGATCTGCACACACAATATTATTACAATACAACTTGGCTATTCATGGAGGTGGAAATCACTGAAGTGGGGTTTTGACTAAGGCAAAACCCTATATAGCCACCCACCATCCCCTTTTCAGATATAAGTGCAGGTTTCGGGATTCGGACGACGCCGCAAGTTGCAGATCCGGGAAAAGCAAGCCGAGACAACACTTCACACCAAATTTCAGAGCAAAAGACCAAGATAGGGGCGTGGGGTGCCCTGGTCCTGCCAGGACAGGGGCACTGGGTGCCCTGGTCCCTGGGACAGGGGTGCTGGGCGCCCTGGTCCTTCTGTCAGACAACAATTTTCAGCATTTTTGACAGCTTTTCAGGTTGCAAAACAGCAGTTTCAGGAGCAGTTTCAGGGGCAGAATCAGGACAGTGGTGCCTGTGCCCCCATCCTGAACATTTTCACTTAGATTTTGACTCCGGGTACGCATTTACATTTTTGTCTTATTCTTGTGTTTATAGCTTTCCATAGTTTAAGTTCAATTCTGCAATCTTGTTATTAGTTCATACTTGCACTTTGGGGTTGGGAATTGAACTTGCATCATTTTATCTTTCAATTGCAACAAAGGAATAGAAATCCTAATAGGTAGCCCATGGCTCTCTCTTCCACAAAAAGAAGTAGCTAATTGTGTGATACCTCTAGGCTCTTTCGTATTCCACAAGTGTGTGGTTGAAAGTTAGATTAGGGCATGTTTGCTTAGTGTCACTTTTTCCCCCACACAGCTATTAATAGAATTAAACATCTTAATTTATAATTAGAGTAGTAATTAATGTAACCTTTTTTGTTAATATTTTAGAGCATGTAGCCGGTGGTGAGCAAGTGGAGCATGACCTGGGTACACAACATCAAGAACGTGATGTTCCCCACTCAGGTAAAGAGGACCACTATTATTGCTTTAAACAAATATAATTGCAATTGGTGTTCAACATTAATGTAACCTTTAGTATTTCAACTCCAGATGATCTAGATGGTGTTCAGCATGTTGAGGTTGAGGCTACACAAAATGATGTGGCCCCATCAGGTAAAGAGCACAACAATTATGTTCTCTAAATTAATGAAATACTTGTAACAATAATAATTTTTTTTTTTTGAATTTAACCCATTTCTTTGTTATTGCAGAGGACCCCCTTCACTTCAGTGTCCTCATCCTTAGTATAGGACTAGGCATACATTGAGATCACGAGTAGTTGGCGGAACATTTGCAGAGGGGGGAAATGATGAAGACACCAATGTTCCACTTAGTCTTTTCATAGCTTCAAAGAAAAAACAAAGAAAGAAATGATTGTAATCTAACTTATTTGATAATGACTAATTTTTATGTGTTAGTGAATGTAATTATGTGCTAATTAATGGTTATGGATGATATGTGCTAATTAATATTGATGAATGTTGTGTGTTAATTAATGTTAATCAATGTTATGTGTTAATGAACGTTATGTGATATTAATGAATGAATGCTATTTTTTATTAATGGAAGAAAGAATTAATGAATGAATGTTATAAGATGTTAACAGGGAATTTAGAGTGATGTTAGGGGGGGGGGAGGGGCCAAATGAGCTTCCACCTTCACATGGTTGGCCCTGTTAAGTAGAGAATATTAAACTATTCTTGAAACCAAGCGAAGCTCAACAAGGTAACACACTTTTCAATATTTCATTATGTTGCACAGTTAATCTTATTGAATAATGTATATTGAATCTTAATTGCAGGGTCCAATAGATATGAGTTGCTTCTAGTGTTGATATCCAAGGTGGGACTACAAAAGTTATGAATATGCCTCATCCTTGTAAGTTTTTTTATTACAACTTCTAATGCTTGAGACTTAACTTTTTGTTCTTGATGTTTTTCACTAGTTGTCATAACCTTTGACTTTGATGCTTGTGCCTTAATAGAACTAGATGTTTCTAGTATGCATACCAGTGCCTTATCCAGGCCACAGAGTCATCTAAGTTTAAACAATACTCCCACAATCAAATATCTCCACACATCCCATCACCTCAGCTTCTATAAAACCCCACATATGCCTGACATACA
Source organism: Cryptomeria japonica (assembly GCF_030272615.1). NCBI lineage: Eukaryota > Viridiplantae > Streptophyta > Pinopsida > Cupressales > Cupressaceae > Cryptomeria > Cryptomeria japonica. The sequence continues at coordinate 38,493,665 of NC_081412.1, forward strand.
TAAGAATTTACCCTTATCAAACTAGACTGCATTCATCAAATTCAAAATCTCCCATAAGGAATTTACTGATAAAAATGCTTCATGCATATTTAATTTCCCTCTTGGAAAGAAAAGCTAAGAAACGCCTCTATTTAAGATTGCCTTACAATCCATACTCAATGAATAACCCTAGATTACTAATATTGAAAACAGTAAATATTTGCAAGTAGACCAGAAGACAACACAAAATTTAGGCTTGAAAGTTGATAGTCTGTATATTGATATTAATTTTGAGAAAATATTACAAAACTCAGAGTATTCTCCATAAGACTAGAAAAAAGCTTAGATAAATTTCTGTAGTGTTTTCTTACAATTACTTGCGATCATTTTTTAAGGAGTCCTGGTATCCATTTATAATAGTATGGATGCATACAAGCTTTGGACCCTTCAAAAGAAAGTTTGTTACAAACAACCAGTCGTTTTCAAGAAGTGATTATAAGTCCTTTTCAGCATTTGTAGCTTCCTCTGCTTGTTGTTCTATTGCAACCTCCTATAACTACTCCCGAGCATCTTCTTTCTATCCCATATACTTATCTTTCCACTCCTGATACACATCATCACTAGGCCAAGTAAAACTAGCAATCTTTTGTTTCATATCTTCTAGCCGCTTCCAAGTGACTCGTACATGCCCAATCTCTGTTTCTATGAAACCATTATGAGATTTCACTTTTTCAATTTCCTCAATTGTTTGGACAAATAAGGATGTGTCATCAGTACTAATAATCTGATTGATCCTTAGGGACAAATTGTGGTCCACCTCCTTTAACCAAGTAGTCTCTTCCTTTAGCTAGACAGGACCAATGAAACCTCCTGGAAACATTTCAAATTTATGATTTGAATATTCTTTCCTATAAAGTTGGGCTTTTCTTTTTATACCTGCTCCTTTCACTGAAAGAATATTCATCTCTTTTATAAACTCACATGTGGATCTTAGATTGTCATTCTGTTCTGCATCTGCATGGGAAGAACACATGAGCACTAACTCTTTACCTCTAGGCACCCACTTATTCAGGATTGGTTCCAAAGTGGTTTCTTCTTCTTTGAATTTGATCAAAATCTCAAGAATCCTCTTCATATTTATGTATACATTGGAGGTTTTGACTGAGTCAGCAAACTTCAAGATGGTGGCTTTCACCTTCTCCTCATATTTGTTTGCATACAATGTCTGAGCTTGTTTCAATTTTTCCAACTCATGTTGGACATTTTTAGGTAATTGGGAACTAGAAGGCATAGGAGAAGGGGGTCTTGCTGGAGAGGAGGCTATCATGAGTGTATAAGATTCACCGAGATGATATTGACCTACCAGTTGACTCTAGAGTCTAGCAATTATGTTGTCTATGTTGGCTATTCCTTCTTTAGCATCATTGTAAGCTTTTAAAATAGTCTCCAACTTCAATTGGAGATTAGCCTTTTCTTGTGCCTCTTTCTCTACCACTGCAACACTAAATTTTGCAGTCTCTAAGACTGTGCTTGCAGCTTCCACTACCCCTGTGTCTTGGACTCTTTTAACTATCATGCCTCCTAAGAGGCTAGATTCTGATGCATCCTTCCTTCTTTTTTTTTTATCCTTCTTTAAAGACCACATGACAAGAGCAACATTATCCTTGCTGAATTTCACTCCTTCCATAGGCTTTGTTTCTTTCCTCACCGCATCAAGCACTAAGGCATCAGCTATATCCCATTCAGGGAGAATCAACACACCAGCCTTTGCTACCATTTCTCTTCCTTTCTCAGGGGTGATTGCTTTGAACTCCTCCAACATTTCTTGCTTAACCTCTTCTTCTACCTAAGTTGTATTTTTAAGAAGCTGTTCACTTTTCCTCTATTCACATCTAGTCTTGAATTGATCAATATTTTGCTTCCATAGAAACTGTATAAAAGCTCCTGATGTGACAAAATTATTGTCAGCTAGGAATTCTTCACTAGCTTGCTTAACAGTAAGGTCCATTTCTTGGCCCTTTAACTCACCATTAGTCAAATCCATTTCAGCATTAGGTAGCTCTTTGGGCATCCCCTCTTGGGTCTCCTCATAGGTATAGGAAATCTCACTGAGACTCCCTAACTGCAATAATTGTTCAGCCACAGCTTGTTCATCTCCAATGTGGATAGGAGACTGAGATGGAGAATATTGAGGCTCATCAGTTTCAATTTCCTTTCCCACTCTCTACTTCTTAGGGGAATCCTAGATGTCAATGACATCTTCAATTTTCCTCTTCCCTTTTGAAGTGGAAGGCTCACCTATCACTGGTAGGTATCACAGTGTACTTTGACCTTTTGTGCATTACATAGTCACCAGGTGGGATATCTCTAGCAAAGGCAGGCTTAGCCAATACCATCTTAGCCTTATCAGGCTCATTTTGCATTATGGCCTCCCTCTTTTCTTTTAAGTTCTACATGAGATCTTCAAAATAAAGAATCAAGAATTTTATTTTCTCCTCAAATGGATTGAAGCTAGAAAGGGGGTCATAGCCAGTGTCAAATTGATGGATAAAATCAAGGGCTTTCTTATATGCTACCCACTTCTCCTTCCTCAGTTCTTGCTCATCTAAGCTGAATTCATTTCTAATCAGATCTTCTAGGAACTGAAATTGATGTGGCTTACCTCTGCACACTACTCTTTTTCTGAACATGCCATTGAAAAAATCCTCAGGGTCTGCACATCTTGACACTACAATAGACAACCTATATGGCTTAAAGAATTCTTCAAAAAATCTCTATCCACCCTTAGTGATCACAAAATGGTGAGCCATGGTAATAGTTGGGAAAATAGTCCCTTTACCTCTATTGGTTAGCTCTGCTTCTTGTACTCCCCCAATTTGTCTCAGGACTTCTGCAATCCCTATCTTCAATGGGACCTGATAGGGTAGTAAAAAGGGGGTGCCTCTAAATCCAAACACTCTAAAAATAGTAGACGCAGGGTACAAATATATGTCTCCCCAATTGTGAACAATCTTGATATCCTCTGCAAACTCCTTTGGTCTAAGAAACTCCAAAAGAGCCTTAGGAATTCTAGGGTTTTCTCTGCATAAAAGAATCCTAATTTTAGATGCAAAGCATCTATCAAACTTTAAATAACTTGCATCTTCTCTATCCCAAGATAGAACAATACTCCATAATTGCACTGGCATCTCCTCTTTATCCTTAACCTTAATCAGGTCCATCTCCTTTCCAAAATAATCAGCCCCTTTGAATAGAAACATATGCATTAACATGGAGTACCATCCAAATGGCCTATCCACCTTACCATTTTTTATTCCTACTAGCCCTTTATGAATTGCATCAGCAAGGTATGAGGCATAATCAAATGTTATTGCTAGGGAGGGGTTTAGAATTTGTACAATCATTAACATATAATGGGTTGGCATATTCTTTTCACCATCCTCTCCAAAAATTTGGCATAATGCCCAATACATACCCTGAGCTCTCAGAGTGAATAGGTTGAGAGAGAATGGTTCCATTGTGTTGGGGCCTACAACTGTTAACCCTCCTATCTTTACAAATAATTCTTTCAATGGGCCACTTCTAAGATGATCCCTTTGTGTGTTGTAAACTTGGGCTAGCGACTCAAAGTCAATAGGTTCTAACAAATCGGAGGACTCATTGAGTTTAAACACTTTCCTGAATTCATCTTCATTTATCTCAATCAAGACTGATCTCTTTATGTTCCTGATGCATCTTGCCACAAAGTCATAATTCTGTGCAATCAGGGCTAACAAATCTACATCCATAAAAACACTTGGGACCACAAGCTTTCCTACATCTTGTTCCCATATGCCATTCAAAGGAGCTAGGGAATTCCTCTGCCCAAAACTGACTTTGAAGAGTCCTAAGCCTGACAATCCTATTTCAGGGTCCCTCAACCAATTACCCTTATCATAAAGGCCATCTCCAATTTTTAGACGAGGGTTCTTAGGTACTAGCTCTTTGGCCTTAGCCCCAACATTGGTGGACATGGTTAATTGATCTAAAAAATCATCACAGATATTTTGGTCCTAGTAATTCACCTGCCCTATCAATTCTCTTCTGGGTGCCATTCTGGTCAAACAATTATACCACTAGCAACTAGTACAGACCTCTAATGAAGTAATTCACATAGCAGTATTTGAGAACAAACCAAGAGTTATCAAGAAAAGCACAAGAAACCTAATTATTCACCTGAAGAAAATCGCTCTGCAACAAACTTTGATGAAACAATACTTAGCAATCAAGTTGATGCAGACTCAAAAAGGACAAGTTGGCATTTAAGTTTTAGAAATTAACTCTGCATGCTTTGGCATTATTTTCAGAATTAAATTCACCAAATCGAATTCAAAACTGGCTCCAATGGGTCATAATTCCTCTAAGTCTTTCCTCTATTTCGCTATTTTGCTATTTCATAGAACATAAAACCCGTGCTCTTTTCTTTCGTGAAACAACGCTGGCCGTTGGATCACGAGAACTTGCATCACCTTTATCTTTGTTTGATCTCTTTGCTTTAGTGTCGGGCCCTACCTCCTTTTCGCCACTTCGTGGACTTTAATAGTCGTTCACTTTTCCTTCGCGAGGTCGCACCAAGCGTTAGATAAAACTCAAATCACCTGGCCTTTAACTCCAACCGGGACCGTCAATCCTTTTAATTAACCATGCCTCATCTTGATGGCTAACGATTTTTGCCATTTCGCTGAGGTTAAGTTGCGAGCATCTTAGGGCCACAAAACAATGAGAAGTGTTGGATCAATCTTGAGATGAATGCCTTTTAAGTGGGCCCTTTCTTGTTGATGAGAACCATCTCCACTTTCCTTGATATCTTTTATGATGGAGTAACTGTCTTCAATGAGTCCTTTCTGAAGTTCATCAGCGTTTGCTTTCTTTGATGCCCTTTTTATATCGATGAGACATCGCTTGGTCTCATCGATATTGTTTGAATCTTAGATACTTTGATAGAATGCTTTTAGACTTGTTCGATAACTTATGGGTTATTACGGTATCAATGAAAATGATGATTTCTTCCAAAGAGAGATGGCTTCTATCGATGAAACCATGTGTATCAGAGACATGCCTTTTAGTCTCCTTGAAACTCATTCTCATTGAAATCTTTTTGTTGTCCATCGGGTTTCATGTCGAAGAGACTTTGGACTTCGGTGACTTCTTTTGTCCTCCCATCGAAACTCATATCCTTATCGATATCATTCATCGATGTAGTTTTCTTCTGTTTTATTGATATCACTTTTTTGATGAGAATGCTTCTTTCAGTGAATCTTCTTTATCTTACATCAATGATATTGTTTCTTTGAAAGCCTTTTGTCATCAGTGGAGGCCCACCACTTGGTCACCAAGTTTGTTCTTTGATTTACGTGATCTGGAGGACATGTGTAACCTTTTGATTTGTGATCCCTACCTCCTGGATTGCTCACTTGGAATGCCATGTCATTTCGCCACTTTGTGAAAACTAACTCTCGAGCATCTTTGGGTTGCGAATCAACGTAGGTCATTGATTATTCTTTGAACCACTCACTCTTTACTCGATAGAAAACCCACCACAACCTTTCATGATAGAAGTCCTCATCGTTGGGTCTCGCCAAACCCTTTCACTACTTCGCGATAGATAACTTCCAGGCATGTTGAGTTCGTGAATCCATGCGGATCATCTGATTGACTGAGAGTTGCGCAACAATTACAAGGCTTGATAGTCAATAGAAAAGGCAATTTAAAGGCAAATAAAAATTAAAACATTTAAAAGGACCACCTACGTAAAAAACAACGGGGGGAACACTTTGCATGAAAAAAGGACCCATTACTTAAGTGAATAAAGTAACACGGAAATAGAATTATAAGGGTTTTTTCTCAGACATTTTGAAAGTGACTAAACCTAAACCCTAAACCCTCTTTAGGACCCAAAAGCAATAGAAGTCACAAGGCCATACCAGACCCAAGAATCTCATAGACTTAGCCAATTATGGAAAAGAATACCCATTTTTTAAACAGTGATAACAGTAACCTCTGAACCTTTATCTCTTCCCTCAAAAATGAAACTTTCCATTTGAATTCCTTTCTCATATTGATTAGCTTAATAATATTTGTTGAATTTTTTTTATCGTTAAAAGATTACCTTCCTTTTAGATAAATTAGTTAGATTCTTATTATGTTGAAGAACATTTAGTTAGTTTTCTCCTTCAACTAAAGTAGTTATGTTTTATTTTGAAATGCTCAATTTTTTATCTTAATATAGATCACAATTTATTTTCTTTAAGTATAGAATTAATGGAATATTACATATGGTATCAGAGCAACCAAGTTCGACATTGAACCTCAGGCTTTCCACCTATAAACAAAACTATATACATATGCAGGCGCACCATGGTTGAGATAATATGCATGCGCACTATATACAAAACTATATTCGCAAGTAAATCTTTTATTCAAATCCACAATATGAAACACAGAGTTTTACTGGAAGAACACAAGTAACCTTATCTCCTTTAGATAATATCACAAGCAATTGCCTACAGAAAGATGCAATAATCCACAACATATACACAAAGGAAAGATGACTGATTATATTATGTATGTTCACAAAATGGTACAATAGTAAGCCTGAGGCTATATTCTACTTCTTCTCTAATGATCCTTATTGTTACAAAAATTCCGTCATTTATATGAGGGTATACATTATCACCAAGCATCGTGGCTTTTTAGCACATAACTATTAATTAGCACTTTTGTTAACAAACTGGAAGATAAACAAGTTCAGCATTCCTATGTGTTCAATGTACTTATCATCTTTATACATTAGAACATCATTGTTTAGTGTCCTCATGTCGTTTTCTATCTGGAAATGATTGGATAGAATATTGTTAACACAAAGTGACAAATCTTTGTCTCGATCCAACTCTGCTACTGCTGGATTCTTCTCATCACTAAACTCTTGTTTCCATTGTTCCAACAATACTAACTCACCATTACTGTAAAAAGAGGGCACCCTAGGGGTATTCCCATTATCCAGCCTCTGATGCTCTTTCCTTAATTGATTTTCCAATTCATCATGGGACTTCAAGTGAGCCTCGGCTTCAATTTTATCACCTAGATTCATCAGACTATTGTCATTCATCAAGCCTTCCAACCAAGACCTGAGCCTTTCATGCTCTTTCACAGCTTTGACTGTTCCAGTGTATGTCTTCCAATAGATTTCTGCAACCTGCATCATACTTTTGAATCTATGGTCAACAACCTCGAGAACTAACTTATCCATCTTTTGTTGTTCCTTTTTTAGTTGCCGAGATGTCTTTTCGGCCCTGTTCCTCCAATACATAGCGTCTGTCAAGGCATCCATGGCATCTCTGTCAACGCCATATGTCATCCCTGTTTGACTAGTACCTATATCAATCTAAAGCAATCTTACTTGCAGCCTCTATTTTTCTTCATCAGTTTTCTCATATAGGCTTTTGTATGTACAATTTTCTCTGACCAGAAACTCTATCTGATCTTGGTTTAGTTTAGCAACATCCAAATTTAGTTTGGCAGTTATTTTAGGGTCAGTCTTTCCAACTTGCTGCACCATCAAATGTCCAAAATCTTCTTCTGTATCAACCAATATAGGTCTTTTATCTTTGGGATAGATAGCCCACTATAGAAGAGCCTTCTAATCTAGATCATATCCTGATCCTCTAAAGAGTTTATCAATCTCTTTTGGCATCATTTGCCTACTTGGGTCCTGTTTCTTGAGAAATCCATCAAACAACAAGGCAAAGTTCATGTCCCATCCAAAGTATAATAGCACACCAGCTTCCTTAAGCAATTGTCTTCCCTTCTCAGGTGTCATTTCTCTCATCACAAGATCCATCTCCTCTTGTAACTTTTGAAGCTGATGGTCTTCTTCACTATTTCTCATGTTATTCCTAATTTGAGATCCTTTATGTTGATAGGGGAATGCAGTGAACTCCTTGGAAGCAATGAAGTCACTATCAGCAATGAAAACCTCATGCTCCAGGAATCTGATATCAGCCACTTCTCGGACATTCAGTTGTCCTGTTGCTAAGTCTATCGGTGTATCCTCTACATAACCAGGGGGGTAATCCTCTCAAGGAGTGAATGGAATGATGCCAGATGTGGAAGAAGGAGACATATGAGCCAAAGGCTCTGTATTCCTAATCGTATCAATGTAATCCCTAAAAACATGAGGCGAGACTCCCTCAAGTATTTCCAATTCATGCTCCACAAGTTTGTTGGCCAAATCCAAGGGGTCTTCAATCTTTTGTAGCACGTTCTCATCCATTTTCCTTCTATAAAGCTTCCATTTATAAGCTTGCATTGCTTTCTCAAACTTTATTCGCTTCACTCTGGCCTCTTCTCTACCAATGTTCTTAATGAGGTCAACCTGAAGGTAAGATTTATGCTCTCTAGCCTTCAGCTTTTGTGATGACCGGGCTATCCTTATGTATCCTTAAGGATCAAAATTGGGCCTTGGATCCCCCATAGCCATGCCAAAATAATCCAATTTTGTCTGCAGCAGGCCATAACTCTTTGAACTTTTCACAATAAAATCTGAAAATACTAACAACCCAAGTACAATTGATTGTTTTCCATGGCTTGTCAGATGTTCTATACTCACTATTGACAGTTACCTCACAATTTCCAGACAAGCCACTCTGTTAGGGACTGTAAGTGGTAGTAAGTATGGTCTCCCTTTGAACCCGTATACCTTGACTTGTGTGCAGTTTGAAAAACAATAGCAATCTCCCCAATTATGTTCAATTGAGGGATCTTCAGTGAAATCTTTTGGTCTTAGGAATCTTTGAACCTCTGGTGCAAGGGCATGATTGCACGGGCATCCCAACAGCCAGTCTATATAATGGCTTGACAAAGAACTCCTCAAAATGCCAATATTGATTATTCACATACCTCTGGTCCCATGAAGAAACCCATAGTTGCACTGGTTTCTCATTCCAGCATTTTCATATGTCCTGACACATAACTCTTCTTGCCATAACCCTTCATCTTGGCCCACATACAATAGCATATGCATAAGTAAGCAATAATGCTTGAAATCAACATTGATGACATCCCCCTTTAACTTTTCTAACCCATGATTCAAAACCTCAACCAAATAAGAAGAAAAATCAAAGAAGCGGGGGTCCTTAGACTACAAATCGGCACAAATGACCATGGCTGCAATATCCATCAAAGGATGGGCTTTTATCCCTAGCACTTGGGTAACACAGTAATAGGTATACTTGAAATATGGATGGAAAGAGTTGACATCATAGGGAGCTTTGTCATCCTGACCTAGTGGCACTAAGGACCCTGCATTCCTAGGTCTATGTATAGGGAGTCTCCACATTTTGTAAATGTGCTCTAGGTTAAAATATTCACTTGTTAACTTCTTGAGGTCAATCAATTCTTCAAATCCCCAATCCAACTCGGACACAGTGTCAATAACCTCCTTTGTGATTGCAAGAATTGGCTCACCCGTGTAGTTATATATGGTCCTGGTTTTAGGGTCATAATTGTTTGCCAATGCCTTCATGAGCTCCACATTCACGAATACATTAGCCACAACTAACCTTCCTAAGTTCAATCACCATAAATTGTTGATAGGTTGAGGGGCAACTCTTCTATTGTACCCATATATGAATAATTCATACCCTCTCAACTCTTTCCATATGTCTCCAAGATCCTCAAACCGGTCTTCCAGGCCTTCCTCATCAACTCTAATCTTCTTGGACATCAAACTAGATGATGGGCATTGGTCAATCAGGTCCTGGGCCAAAGAACACCCTTCCCTTTTCTGTCTTTTAGGTTTTTCTTCTGCAGCGATAGGTTCTTTTCCCTTTCTGGTCTTATTAGTTTTAGATGATGATTCCATTTGAATTTTGAAAAAGAGGTCTGTGTGCAAACAACTTACTTGGAATTACTGAGCTTTATCTGTGAATTCGCCCAATTCCTGCTTTCAGTTCGTTGCATGTGAATTCCTTAATGTTGTGCCCTTTTATGGTTAATCCACTACTTATGGCGTATTTAATCAGTTAGTAATGGTGCTTTGGTCAATGGTCACTCGGGCACATGTTTGAATTTAATGGCGATGTGACCTTCCCTAGGATTTGTTTATGATTTTCATGGCAATCAATAATCATTTCGATGAGGATATGTCTTTCGATCATTTGTTTCTTTAGTCCATTGATCTCTTTGTTTCTATCGACAATAATTTTGTTTTGAATATTACTTCGATCAAGTATTTTTTCCCTTCATCAAAATACTGTATTCGGTCAGTATGGCTGTCTCCTCATCGAAACATATCTGATATCCATCCGGTCTTATGTCGAAGAAACCTTGGGTTGTGGTGTCCTCCTTTATTTTTCCATCGAAATACTTCTTTCATTGATATCACTATGCCCCATCGATGAATGAGTCTATTATCTCACCGAAGCTGTTCTTTATTTTCCCTTATTGTTCTTCACTGATAAAGTTACATCGGCAAAACCACGCATATCAAGAACATGCCTTTTAACCTCCTCGAAACCTATATCCTTATCAATATCTTTTATCGATGTAGCTTCATTTTGTTTGAGCGATATTATTCTTTGAATGAAAACACTCCTTTGGGTGGGTCCTTTTTATGTTGCACCGATAGTATTATTTCCTCGAGAACTTTTCCCGTCGATGAAGACCCTCTTTGCTTTCTTCGATATCTTTTGTTGATGAAGTTTAACCTCCTCAAAACCTATATCCTCATCGATATCTTTTATCGATGTAGCTTCTTTTTGTCTGATCGATATTATTCTTTCGATGAAAACGCTCCTATCGGTGGGTCCTTTTTACATTGCACCGATAGTATTGTTTCCTTGAGAAATTTTCCTGTCGATGAAGACCCTCTCTGCTTTCTTTGATATCTTTTGTCGATGAAGTTATTATCTTGGGTGAGTCCTTTCGGCATTTCCTTCCCTCGATGGCTCTTTTATATTGATGATAATTATTTTTTTTTTTATAAAAATGATCATCGTCGAAATTACGACGAATACCAAGCTTTCGACCAATGACTTCTTTGACCATCGGCAGAGTCCATTGGATTGTCAAATTTCCAATGGGCATGGCATCATCAACCAATCTGATGCCAAGTTTTCAACAGTGGATTTTGTCGACACTCCGATGAAAATTCATCGAAATCCGACAAACGGCCGTCAGAAATCAACTCCGAATGTACTAGTGGCCTTAGACCAAAAAAATAATATCAACACATAAGACATCCTTGAAATACATCAATAGGTCCTATTCACACATTTCATTAAAGTTGGTACATAACCTAGATCAACTGGGACCTAGTATAGGTCGACACACCATAGCAATGATCTCCATCTACCAAGTCTAAAACATGATCACCAACAACATCTTGAAACTCCACCAGAAGCTGCACCAACACCACTTATGCAATTCATCAAAGATCTCCATCAAAAGCTCTACCGGTGAAACCCTCACCGGAACTAGAAACCAATCTTCTAAGTAAGTAGGATATCAACCGATCACCAAACCAAAACCAACTAACCAAATATGACTATGAGTATCATGAACAAGCCAATTCCATCACCAAATTATATCGGAGCCTACCAAATCATGTCGGATCCAAGTTAACCAGAAACCACTCAACCTACCGAGACCAGAAGGGTGTCGGTAAAGCATCCAAATAGCTAGTGTTGGCATCAATGATAAAACATCAATGCAATGCATAATCAACTCTACCAAATGGCCAACAATCTCCTCCTTTGGCATTGATGGCAACACTAGATGTGAAAAACATCTAAGTACCAAGAAATTCCAAATAAGCCTCACCCAATGGAAGACTGCCAACAATCTCCCATAGATAGCTCTGAAAATAAATATCTCCCCCTGTGAATAATATCTCTGAATTTATTTTCCTTTTTCACATCAATATCACTCCCCCTTTGACATGAATGCTAGAAATCTGATAAAAATATCAAAGAAAAAACATAAACCACTGAATCACAATGCTGACTACTCCCCCTGAGCAATAGCATCCCACATCAGTGCCAGAATGAATAGTATCTTTGATAATGCATGTTGGACTGATACTAAATCGCATCAAGCAAGTCTCTACTGGAGGGGTAGAAACTCCCAATCTATCTCTTAGGTACTCAAATGATTCCTTGGAGAAAGGTTTACTGAAAATATCTGCAATCTACTCTTTGATGTTCACATAAACCAATCTAACTTCATTTGCTTCCACCTTATCCTTCAAAAAGTTATACTTGATAGATATATGCTTTGTTTTAGAATAAAATACTAGATTCTTTGATATATCAATAGTAGTAGAGTTATCACAGTGAATAACTATTGGTGCATCACAATCCACCTTTATATCCTTCAACATTTTCTTCATCCATAAAACTTGTGTACAGTTAGTAGCAGCAACAACTACTTAGCTTCAACAGTAGATAAAGAAGTGCATGACTCTTTCTTGCTGATCCATGAAACCAACTTCTTTCCAAGAAATAAATCTCCACCGGAACTACTTTTCCAGTCATCAACATCTCCCCACCAATAAACATCTGGATATGGACATAAAGTAAAGTTATCATCCTTAGGGTACCACAAGCCATATTATGATGTACCTTACAAGTATCTAAAAATACTTTTCATCGCCATCTCATTATTTTCTCTAGGATCACTCTAAAATCTTGAAACAATACAAACAACATTCATAATGTTAGGCCTAGTCTAAGTCAAATAAAGAAGACCACCAATCATAGATTTGTATCTTGTAGGATTTACCGGTGCAGAAACATCTTTTCTTGTCAATTTCTCGCTTGTAACCATAGGAGTACTTACTAGTTTAGAATCTCCCATACAAAATTTCTTCAACAATTCCTTAGCATATTTAGTTTGACAAATGAAAATACCTTTGTCAGTCTGATTAATCTGCAAACCTAAGAAAAATTCCATCTCACCAATCATAGACATCTCAAATTCTTTCTCCATATTTTTAGAAAATTCTATGCATAACTTATCTTCACCTCCAAAAATAATGTCATCAACAAATACTTCAATAATCAGTATATCATCATCAGTGACTATATTATATAAATTACTATCAGCACTGCCTTTAGTAAAACCAAGCTTCAAAAGATATTTATCCAACCTTGCATACCAAGCTCTAGGTGCTTGTTTCAATCCATATAAATCTTTCCTTAACCTGCAAACCATATCTGTATCATCTGATAGTAAAAAACCATTAGGTTTCTCAATATAAACTTCTTCATCAACATCCCCATTCAAAAATGCACATTTAACATCCATCTAATAAACCTTGTAGTTTTTATAAGCAGCATAAACAAGAAATAATCTTATAGCTTCAATCCTAGCTATAGGTGCAAAAGTTTCTCCATAATCAATTCCTTCCTTCTGAGAATATCCTTTACAAACCAATCTAGCCTTATTCAGGTTATAACTTGACCATCCTGATTCAATTTATTCCTAAAAACCCATTTAGTTCCAACAACATTTTAATTTTTAGGTCAAGGAACCAAGGTCCATGTATTATTTTTCTCAATTTGATCTAATTCTTCTTCCATAGCTTTCAACCAATATTCATCTTTACATGCCTCAATTACTAATATCGGTTCAACTTGTGAAATTAAACATACCTCATTAATTGCCAGTCTTCTTCTTGTCATCACTTCATTGCTCTTATCCCCAATGATTTGATCTTCTGAATGATTCAATCTCACATACCTAGGAGTCTTCTAACTTTCTATTCCTCTTCCCTATTCTTCAGTTACTGTAGAATTCTCTGATGTTTCCCGAGTAACTTGTTCAACTCTCTATTCCAGTAAAGGCACTATCAGTTCACATATAATCATTTCCACTGCCGGTTCCTTCTCATAAACTCTAATTTGACTTATGTTCATCTCATCTACTTTCACATTATCACTCTCCACAATTCTCTATAATCTCTTATTATAACATCTATATGCTTTTCTTTCATTAGAATAATCAATAAATATGCCTTCATCACATCTAGGGTCAAATTTCCCAATAATATCATCTCTCCTGATATAACATTTACTACCAAAAATTTTGAAATACTTAACTGTAGGTGTATTGCCAAACCATAAATCATAAGGTGTCTTACCAATTTCTCCTGTGATATGTACTATGTTGAATGTATAAACCATTGTGCTCACTGCTTCTCTCCAGTAGTTATGAGGTAGACTAGCTTCCATCATCATTGTTCTAGTAGCATCCAAGATAGTTATGTTCTTCCTTTCCACAAATCTATTCTGATGAGATGTTCGAGGAGCAGAAAATTGTCTTCTTATACCATGCTTGTCACAAAAGTTATTAAACTCATTGAATGTGAATTCTCCACCATGATCTGATATCAAACATTTAATTTTCAATCCTATCTCAGTTTCCACTTTAGCCTTAAAGATTTTAAACTTTTCAGATGCTTTAGATTTTTCTCTCAGAAAAGTAACCCACATCATTCTAGAATAATCATCAATGATTAGCATAAAATATCTATCACCTTGAAAACTTTTAACTCTAGAAGGGCCACACAAATTAGTATAAATAAGATCAAGAACATCATTTGATTTATCTTGTATACTCCTAAAAGAGGTTCTAACCTGTTTACCCATCTGACATTCTTTATATATCGGATTATAGGGCTTCATAATATTAGGTATATCCCTAACTACCTTAGTTGAATTGATCTTCACAATGCAATCAAAATTCACATGACACAACCTTTTATGCCATAGCCAACTCTCATCAATCTGTGTAATCAAACATGTCTTCTCACCGGAGTTCAAATGAAATAAATTACCTTTTTTTTGTGTACCGGTTGCAATCTCCAAGCTAGATCTTTTAATGATTTTGCATTTCCCATCCTTGAACTGTAATTGAAATCCCTTGTCTACCAATTGTCCTACACACAAAAGATTATGCCTCAAACCTTCAACATAATAAACATTGTCAGTATTGATCTTACCATCCAATGATATAGTTCATTTTCCTTTGATCATACATGCCTTGTCATCTCCAAATCTAACTAGACCACCATCAAAATCTTGCAAAGATATAAACTTCCCTTTATCTCCAGTCATATGATGTAACAACCACTATCAATTACCCATTCATCCTTGTCTTCAATTTTAGCAGCAAGTGCCTTCTCTTCAGGTACATTATCTTCCAATGTCGGATCATCTTCCTTGATAGCCAGGAACACCCATTCCTTCCCATTGCTAGATCCACTCGCAGAGCCTTCTGTCGGTTCATCATCTGAATTAGTAATGCCTTCCTCATCTACTATGTAGCATGATTTGTCTCTATTTTTCTTATACTTATACTTGTTCTAATATCTAGGGTTAGGCTTAAATGATCTTCTAACTCTTTCTTCAAATCTTGAATTTCTTTCAAGACATATAGATGCAAAATGACCAATCTTATTACATGCAAAACATTTAAAAGGTGCTTTTCCTTCATACTTACTTCCTAATGGTCCTTTAGGTACTCTTCTAGCAAATAGTACTTCAAGTTGCTCAAACTCATCATCTTCTCTCTTCATATCTTCCAATTCCTTTGCATAAAAATATTTTCAGTCTTGCTTACTAGTTGTAGATGTAGATGCATGAAAAGAAGGTTGAAATTCACAGCTCCAGAAGGTCCAAATTCTTCAAGATAAAAAGAAAATAGTTTCCCAACCAAAGTATCTCTATTGACAGATGTATTATCTATTATTCTCAACTCATTAATAGTAGTAGCCTTCATTTTGTAAGCTAGTGGTAGGGCTCTTAGGACTTTAGAAACAATTTCATCTTCACTTAGAGTTCCACCACAACATTGAATTCCCATAACAATCTCATTTACCCTTTCCATGAATGCAGTAATCCTTTCATATTCTTCCATCTTCAAGTTTTCATATCTCACTCGATAACCATCAAGTTTAGAATTTTCACTATAGGGTCACCTTCATTAAGAATTTCCAACTTATCCCATATAGCCTTTCTAGATGATTTGTTGGTTAATCGCATTATTTGTTGATTAGAAAGTGCACACAAGAGGGCTTCTCTTGCTCTACAATCATTCTCAAGATCCTTATCCAGGTTTGCCAGAGGATGATTGCCAGATCTTGGATTATATGGTGTGACACCATTCTGTGTGATCTCCCAAATCTCCTTGCTAAGACATCTCAGATGAGTCTCCATCTAAATCTTCCACACTGTGTAATTTGTTCCATCAAGCTTCATAATATCCCTTTGAAAGATAGCTCTAGAAGAACTGGATGAACTTGAACTGTTAGTCACCATAGGATCTTTCTCAAGTGGTTAAGCTTTCTAAAGAGAGGACCAAAGCTCTGATACCAATTGTTAGATAGTTCAAATAACTGGAAGACAAATGAGAGGAGGGGGGTGAATCAGTTATCACAGATTACTGGAACAATTAGTAATTTAAACTTTAATACCGAAACCCAAAACATTAATAGATAAACCAATTAAGCATAAACAATAATCACATAATAAATACCATCCACATGACACCAAGATTTGTGCGTGGAAAACCTGGTAAAGGGAAAAACCATTGTGGGAAGCCAACCACAGTCAAATAATACTTCTACAGTAAGCATGTGAACTAAAATTGAGGGGCTTACACATGCAGGAAGGCCTATAGCCTAGAGCTCACCACTCATCACAAAAGGAGCCTCAGTGACTACATATAAATCTAGATTACAATCCGGAGAAGTGTTGAACTGCAAAAGATAACATCTCCTATTCTTGAGTACAGTTCCGGTTAAGCTCAATACCTAAGGACTAAATCTTCTAACATAAACCCAATTCGATCTCCAATGATCAACCAACTCCTCTACCTAAATGATATTACATTATTCACACATCACATTCCTTGACCATGACCTCTTACAATAACCATGATAATCTACAAGGAGATCTCACACCTATATATACAAACCCTTGACCATAAACAATCAGGTTGGCCACTAGACAATAAACCAATTACATAATTACAAACCATGTCGGCCTTACACCAAACAAATAATATCAACACATAAGACATCCCCAAAAATACATCAATAGGTCCTATCCACATGTTTCATTAAAGTCGGTCCATAACCTAGATCAACCGAGACCCAATATTGGTCCATACGCCATAGCAATGATCTCCATCCACCAAGTCTCGAACATGATTACCAACATCATCCTGAAACTCCACCAGAAGCTACACCCAAACCACTTATGCAATTCATCAAAGATCTCCATCAAAAGCTCTGCCTTGAAACCCTCGCCGGAACCAGAAACCAATCTTCTAAGCAAGCAGGATATCAATTGATCACCAAACCAAAATCAACTGATCAAATATGAGTACGACTATCATGAACAAGCCAATTCCATCACCAGATTATACTGGAGCCTACCGGATCATGTCGGATCCAAGTTAACTAGAAACCACTCAACCTATTGGGACCAGAAGGGTGTCGGTAAAGCATCCAAATAACTAGTGTTGGCATCAATGGAAAAAAATTAATGCAACACATAATCAATTCCACCAAATGGCCAACAATCAATACCTAGGGAAAAGATATTTTTTACAATTTTTTTGTCTATTTTTTAATTTTTTCACGTGTGAAACACAATTCTTAATGTTTGATGAAAAACCTACATTCATAGTAAATAAAACATGAATATATTAATGAAATTAAATATATTAAAAATTATACTATTTGGAAAGCTTATAATAAGGACTAAATATTTACAAAAATAAAACTTCGAAATGAATTCATTTGACCCCCCCTAAAGATAACGTAAAAGTGATTTTTTATTAGCATTTTGATAGGTGTGAAAGAGACTCCATTGTAGGTTTGATTTATTTGGCTTGATGATGATGATAGAGTTGTAATAGGTTGATTGATGACTTGATTTGTGTTGTCATTGATGGCGACCATGTTTTTCTAGTTATATAAGTCATCTAGACCAACCGGTAGAGGAAGTAGTTAAACAATGAACCAGTAAACAATGATAGTGCGATGTTCAAGTGACTGATATGGATGATCGGTGAAGAGTTAGGTGTTGTGGTTTGGAACATATTTTTATGACATTGGCATGTGTCTATGATTGTAACTGCATCAATAGATTCAAAGTATTGAATGATTTATGATGGATTTATTAGAGATAGATAGGAAGAATAGAGAACCGATATAGCAGAGTTACTTTGATCAGTAAACCAATAGACTTTTTGTTATATTTTTGAGTTATGAATTGTGTGGACGACATGAGTAAAGTGTATTGAGCAAGATTGAACCTAGCAAATTGTTCCAAGGTTATTTGCCGACTTAGCAGAGTTATTTATAAAAAGATGAATGTTATGTGATGATGTATAAGATGATGGATCTAGAGTGAAGATTTGATCGTGCGGTGAAAGAAAAATTTGTGTGTTGATGTCTAGTTGGTGTTAGAAGAAGAACTGAAGTGGATCTAATTAGGCACAAAGGTGCTAACAATAGATCAGTCACTTGTTGTTCCCTAACTATTGCAGCAAGAAAATCCTCTAACAAGGTCACTCCTAACAAGGTGCGGTAGGATCCTCACATGTCTGAAGGTTAAATCCTTTAATGGGGTGACAAATTAGCTTGTGTTTAAAATACCTTAGCTGGGTAGCTCCTAACAAGCCTTATTGCAATATCTCTTAACCAGGCTAAGACACTCTTAACCGGGTGTGCCCCTAACAAGGTATTTGTAAGACCTTAACCGATCAAATCTCTATACTGCAGATAGTGGAACTTTGTGAGTACTAATTCCCACCATAGTTTTTCCCATTTGGGTTTCCATGTGAAAAGTTATTGTGCTATAGTTTGCATGCTTTATTGGATGTTTGCATATGTGGTTATATTTCTTGCATGCTTATTGATTTTCAAGTTGGTGAGATCAGTTATCAAATTTGTATTGTTTTTGCTTACACTAATTCACCCCCCCCCTCTTAATGCCTTATAAGTATCAGATTTAGAATTAGAGAGGTTCTATCCAAGAAATTTTGATAGAAGAGCCTTTGATCTAACTCTCCTCAACTAATTAATTCAAATGGAACATCTTAAAGCTTAAATCATTATATTTTCTAAAAAAATGTATGATTTCAGTAAAAATCAAGATGCACCAACAAGTGTAACCCAGTATTGTGGGATCACCCACATGTTTTTTTCTAGGTGATCTATGTTGGGAAGGAGAGTATGAATAGTCTAGTTGTATTATGCTAGTTCCACTCATCCTCATGAATATGTGCAAATGATGTATGGTTACAGTGTTAACCATCCTATATAAGAGTTTTTTCCTCTAGTTTCGAGCATGCAACAACCTCTATAAGACATGAAGTGAAAAGGAAAATGAAAATCCATACCTATAACCTGCAAATGCACAAAAAATCACAAAATAAATCAGAAATTAGTGTTCACGTCAAATTCACCAAATGTTGTATGCCTGAAATCATCTTAGTTAATTAGAAATTAATAGGTAACCACCAAACCTATCTAATTAATAGAATTCGAATACAAACAATAGGAAAGAATGTTGAGATCAACAATGAAGAATAAATTAATCAAATCAAACACAATCCATAATTGATAGCATGAAAACTCCTATTACTCTTCTCCTCTTGTGGAATGTTGGTTCTCAGAGTCATGCTTATAAACTTGCAATATGACAACAAGAATTTGAAGATAGTGGTTGATGAAAAAGCGAGATTGATGCTCAATTTATAGAATTTGGAAGGAAATTTGAATGGTCAATATTGATATGCAAACTAATTCGATCAATAGTGGAGATTAATTCAAATAAAATTGATTGGAAAATATTATGATGAGAACTGGTTGCATGATTGAATTGATTGATAAATGACTGAGTTGATTGATCAGTGAACTAAGTAAATTGATTTACTCAAAAAAGTTGATTGGCAGTTAGAAAAAGTGATTGAGAATAGTTAACTAAGTTAACTAATTAGATTAGAGAGATGACTGAATTAATTAATTAGCCTAAAAAAGTTGATTAACAGTTATAGTCGGAGTGAGTGGCAATTAGAATGTTAGCATGTGTTGTAGGAAATTTGTCATGAATTTGTATTTAAATTTGTATTTGATTTAAATTTTGATTTTCAAAAATATCAAATGACATGCACATGAAATAAAATTAGTTGGAAATTAGAATTTGAGAATTTTGAATTTTTGAACTGAGAGAAAAATAAATTAAATAGATTTGAGAAATTTATTTGATTTGGAAGAAATAGTTAGCTAATTAAATAATTTAAATAAATTATTTAATTAAGGAAAAATATGAATTTAATTTAATTAAATGATAAAGACCATTAAATTAAATTAAATAAATCACAATTGATTAAATCATAAAATTATTTAATTAATTTCAAGAATAGTCAACTAATTAAATGAATAAAGAGGAAATAAATAGTTAATTTGTAATGGAGAATAATGAAATGTCAATTTAGAATAATAAATTTATATTAATTAATAATTAAATAAATATCCAATTAATAGAGAAGAAGAATTAGCGTTGTCAAGAATAGAACATTTTTAAGTGTCTACAGTTGACAGTGAGGTTGTGGGTCAAGATTAGTCTAGAGAATGCCCTGCGGTTCTATGATTTGTTGGTTGAAGCATTTCAATTTGTAGGAAATGTTCATTTGGTTCATGCAATGTTCTAGTTACATTTTCTAGTGTTGGTTTGATTAGCAAGTGAAGTTATGTTATTTTGTGCTCTACATGTTCAATTGTGTTGGCTTCTAGGTGACCCAGTTGGTTTATCTTATTTGGATAATCCTCTTTTCATCTAGATATACATTAGAGATTGATTTTTGATATTTCTATGGGTCTCACTATGGCGTGTGTATATTCACATTGATAATTTTTTATTTGGTGATGTCTTTTAAGGCACTTGGTTAGATGCACTTTATTGTTTCTACGTGTTATGTTTGGTGCCAAATTTGGAGGATGTGTTAGCATGTCTAGTTTGTTGGAATTGACTTAGAAGGATGTGTTATATGTGTTTGGGTCCCCCTTATCTAATGGAGTGGACCACAATGTGTGTTTTTTATCTGAGTGGTCGACGTTATGCAATTCATGTACACTCTATCTATGACCAACCTAGTTGAGAATTTAAATGAATAATCTTCTATAGGTAGATGTGAGGATGTATGAGTTGTGGCACGGAATGTGTGAATTGTTGTGAATGATGTGTAAGAATATGTGGTGTAGTAGAAGTGTGAAATTAAATTTATGAAGAGATTTGATGATGATATCTTTATTATGACAATGTTTTGAGATAGTGGTTGAAGTTAGATACATTTTCCATGATATTGGTTCCTTAACATAGTGGTTCAAGGAAAATTTCATGATCAAGAGATATTTTTTATTTCAATTCATCATTTCGGGCTATAATTGTCATAAGAAATTTTGTCCTTTTGGTAGCCTATGCAGTTATTTGTATCTTGCCCTAAGGTTTGCGTGCCTTAGTCTTGCAAGTCCTATCAAGTGCAATGAGCTCCTTGGTCTTGAGCCTGAAATATTATAATTTATTATTTATATCAGAGACGTGATTCTCACCATGGTTTTTCCCTATTTGGGGTTTTCCACATAAATCTGGTGTGTGTGCTTTGTGCTTTCATGTTTCATAATTGCAGTAATAAGTCAATTATGGTTTGAAGTTTAAAAGATCAAAAGTAAATTGTTTTGATGTCCAGACTGATTCACCCACCCTCTTAGTCATGTGGTGTGTTCAAAAAAATATTATTTCTAACCATCTGACACCTTCCAAGGCACATTCCTATACATGGCTTTGAAGCATCATTTAACAATGAGAGAAATTCTATGAATCTTCAGATCTTTCAAACCTAAATCCCAAATTTTTTTGTCAAGATAACATCACTCTCACTTAACATAATGCTTCTTCTTCTTCCTCTTACCATCTGACAACAAAAAAATATCATTATTCTAAATTTCATCAACTTGATAATTATTGGAGGGCGAAACAGGTGAATAATATGAACTATAAGAAGATAATGTTTTTTGGCAAATTTGGATCCTCTTAGCCGGGGATACAAATTGCCTATTCTAATTATCCAATTTAGAATCAATCTTACTCTTCATCCACATCCACATGTCCTTCAAAAAAGGATTAAGTGAAAATTAAATCCCAAGATTTTTAATATACTTGGTGGTACTTGGCAAACACAACTAGAGGGTGTCTTGCCAACCAAGCATGATGGATTTGGAATTAGATTGTTTTGCACCAAAGGCAAATCAAAATAGGTTAAGCTTCTCCATAAGGAAATCCATATTCCCTACATCAAGCTCCAAAAACAAGGCAATTTTATTTGCAAACTATATATTTAAAAAGTCATCCTTATTAGGGAGATAGATACCTTTAATCCAAAGGGTCAATGAAGACTCCCTCAATAGGTAAAATATTGCATATGAATTAATTAAAAAAAAAGTGTGGGGGAAAAGGGGCATCCTTGCCTAATGGACCTCTCCAAGATTAAAAAAATGGTCTCTAATAAGGATTCATTAACATCAATTTGAGCAACAACATCTTTTAGTAGGGTTTTAACCATATGGAAAAAGCTATCAGGGAGTCCAAATGCTTCAAGAGTCATAAACAAGAATGACCGCTCCACTTTGTCATATAGCTTCTCAAAGTCTAAAAGAAATGTAGCAACATTTTTTATTGTATTATCTATCATAGTCCATGGACTCCCAATTGGTTAGGATATTCTCCAAGATGTACCTCAAATGATAAAGATAGTTTGAGAAATGCTAATAAAATACATGAGGATATCTACTAATCTTATAAGACAAATTGATTAAGGTAATAGGATGCCATTTATTTATGAGTTGTCTCCATCTTTAGGGAAAATTTTAATCACTCACTTTTTAATGTTGTTGTCTAGGGTTCCTCTATTAACAACCAACTTATAGATTTGAAGTAGATATTCATTAATACAATCAATAATTTTCTTGTAGAATCCCATAGGATACCCATCAGTGTTGAGAGATTTATCATTATTTAAAACATTAGTAGCATTTTTAACCTCCTCAAGTTTGATTTCTTTATTTAATTTGCTAATATTCTCCTTAGATATTTTCTTAGGAATAAGTTGTTTACAAAATTTTCTTGTATTCTAACTAGTCAAGTCATTGACCTCAAAAGTGAAGAGTTTCTTGTAGAATCCGAAGAAATATTCCTTAATTTTCTTAAGTTCATATGTAATCTTATCTTCCACCAAAACCTTGTCAACACTATCCCTGATGCCTTTATTTTTTATGAATTTAAAAAAGAATTTAGACTTTGTTGGTTGAAAATTTTGTCAACTCGAGATGAATTTATAAAATTGTGGTTTCAACCACAACAACACAAAATTAAATCTCTCGTAATTATTAAGGGAAGGTTGCCCCTATGATTCACTACTATATTCTACTAAAATAAGATACAAATTTCTAACTCCTATTCTAACATGAGCGGTACATCATCTTATCCTATTTTTTCAAGACAGATGCTATTCTTTTCCTCATTTTTTCAGGAAAGAATTTACAACATAGAGCAAAAATAATTCTTACAATTTTTTTGTTACAAATTAACTTAGAAAGCAAGAACAATATAATATAGATAAGAAAATAAGCAAAGTGTCCATAAAGGTGCAAAGTCCTTTGTTGCTTCTCCAGGACTAGAAAGAGTGCTCAAGCTCAGTCTTAAATTCACTACTATCTTATCAATCTTTTTATAATTTATTTTGTAACCCAAAGAGTTAACTAAGAAAACCAAAATAAAGATCAAATTCTTCAAAATTATTCCTAGCTTCATCTTTGATAATTTTTTTGTGAAGTAGTAATATGAATCTCAAAGTCTTCAAGTTGTCATTTCTTTTCCCAAGATAACACAATCAAGCACAAAGTCTTCAAAGTGAAACCTTAATATATATGTATTAGCTATTTCTACTTGAAATATCAATATGAAGCACAAAGTATTCAAAATGATAATATTATCACCAATTCTTGATTCTAACAACAATAGTCAAGATATGACACAAAGTTCACAAGTTAACAATTGCCTCTACACTTTAATGATATTCTCTCAACACGCCTTTTACTTCAGTAAACAAGATTTTATAACGAATATGACATAATAAAATTCTCACCATAAATGCAAATGAATCCAACACAAAGTCTGGATGCCAAAATCTTTTTTCTTATTTCATCAAATTTGTAAAATCACAAGAGGAACACAAAGTTTCACTTTTGCTCTTCACTTTGGCAGAGTTTCAACATATAGATTAAAGATAATAGATGATAATTACATAGAGAAACCTCATATATATAGAAGAGAGGTGCAACATGAAACTAGGAAAGTCACAACAAAGGTAGAGTCCTATTTGACTTAGGACACATTCATTGCCTACGTGAAAAAACTAAATACAAAATTGACACTGAAGGTGTCAATGTCTTATTAAAAAATGTATCTACTTATGAAAACTACTAAGTTTCATGAGACACTACATTCTAATCTTGCTTCATGAACTCCTTGAACTTTTGTAGAACTGCTTTCATTTGTTCCTAGTTAGGTCCTTTAGTATGCCTTGTGATGACCTTGACCCTGGTGATATAATCTCTGAGGCTCATGTAGCATTTCCTGTGTTCCTTTAGAAGTGAGGTTGGATCATCCAGATTCACATGGATATCTACTAGTTTATCAATAGAAGATAGTGAGAAAGCTTGTTTATTGACCTCTTCGCCAGTTAGCAAATTGAATTTTTGGATGAAAATGTCATCATGAAGAGGTTTCTAATTCTCATCAAGGAAAGTACAAGGAAGAGTTTACATTTTCTCAATGATTTCCTTTCCTTTATCATTACATTCCTTTAGTTCCTTTCTCAAATAATTGATAAGGACCTCAATTGTGTTATTTGGTGTTCTAGAATTTCTCTTTTCTCAACATACATATCCCTTGAAACGATCACTCTATTATCAACTAGAACATCCAATTGAAAATATTCTAACTTCAACCAAGAGTCAAAGCCTTTCTCATGTGCTTCTAACTCATTATCTAAAACAAATTCAAAGTTTTATCAATTTCAACTTTTACCTCCTCCAAGTTTTTGACAAGAGTAATTGTTGAACATAGGAGATGTGTTCCTTGACTCAACAGTCTATCCATCCATTCGCCAACTATCCTCCCATGATAATTTACCTATTCAGCTTGTTTGATAATTAGTTCATTCATTGATGGAGTGACTGGCTCGACTACCTCTGATTATTTAGTAATCTTAATCAAGACCGACGCGAGTTGATCAACTTGTTTCTCCAACTAATTTTTCTTTATTCTCTCCTCAAATATTGCCACAAAATGCTCGAATGAAGTTTGAGCATCTTCAATTGTACCCTGATGTGTTTACTTTCCCAAATCAATTCTCTCAATAATATAATTTGTATCTTGTACTTTTTAAAGTCTACGTTAGGAGGAAGAATGGTCATCTCTATATACTTATCTTTGGATGGGTCTATCCTTAACCTAGACAAAGTTTTGGATTTCTTTGTGACCTTGGGCATAATAGTAATCAATTGGCTAAAATGAAAGTCATTAGGAGATATGGCTTGTTTCTTTCTTTTAGGAGCATTAGGCACTAACCATGATGGCAAAGAAACATCTTCATCTACTCTAGAAGTCAAAACTAGAGTTGCCAACTCTTGACACTGAATGTTGGTGGTAACAGTAGGTGGAGTTGAGGTGACGACAACAAGTGGATTGGAAACATTAGAAACTTGAGGAGGAACTTGGGTTTCTGATATAAATTTATCAAAATCTTCTAACATAGAAGATGTGACCTCAAACAAATTAGGAAGAAACATAGTATCTAAGTTGTCATGAGGCGTATAAAGGGTTGTTTCACTTGTGGAAGTAGAAGGAATAACATGTACTTCAGGAACTTGTGAAGGAATTGACACAATAGTACTCAAAGGAATTGCATCAGAGATAAAGACTGAACTAGTAGCTATGATATTACATGATGAAGGAGGAATGCCTTCATGTGTCTCTTGAGATTGGGAAGTACTTGGGATTTCAGGTAATCCATCCTCATCAAATTCTCCTTCTTCTTGCTCTTGTTCATTGTCTGGTTCATCTTCTTCTTGAAATTTTTCATCTTCATTTACTTCTTCTTCTCCCTCAACTTCATCATGAACTTGAGTCTCTTGTGTTGAAGACTCACCTTGAGCTTTACCTTTTCCAACAATAAACTTGAATTTAGGACCCTTAGGAGTTGCGGGATCTTGCCTATTCTTGGTCCTTAATTTTTAAGTCCTTGCCTTAGGGCCTACAACATCTTCTTCAAATGATTCATTTTATGAAGATTTCATCTGTACACCATGTAGGTTTAATTAAATTGTGGTATTATCAAGAATTTTTTGGAACCTAGCCCTTATAGGATTATTCTCCTTTTGGGACCATTGAATGAGAAATAGAGGTAATCCAACTACTTTGTTTCTTTCATATGCAGGATCAAGGATGTCACCATCTTCTTCTAGGTCTTCAAGAACACCAACAAGATCAAAGTTTTCAATTTGTACTACTATCCAATGACAATAATCCATTCTGCAGATATCCTCTTCAGTCTTATAATCAACCCACAATTCTTCAATTTCATGGATATGTGTGTATTTCTTCTTAATCTTATTCTTCATGCCCCTATAATCAAACCAATCACTGGCCTTGAAGAATTTCATGGTCACTCTTCCCATTTCCTCCTCCATGGTGTGAGCCTTGTAGATGGAATTGATAGAATATCTCCCTATAGAGATAGACAATTTCAAACCTATCTTATGAGCTCCAGATTGATGCTCATGGATGGAAATCATTTGACGAGCTATATCCATAACGATGATCTTATCAGATGGATATCTCGGGAGCATGAAAGTTTCCCTATCAAAACACCCAATTCTGATATACGTGAAGGTAGGAAACTAAAGGAAAATGCAACCATACCCACTTACCACCTTCCATGCTTCATCTGACACTCTTTTGTTCTAAAGTTCCTTGTCAAATAAACACATGTAATGAGAAAAGAAAGCATCATTTGCCCTCCTGAAATGATGTAAACTCTCTGAGAGAGTCAACTGAGAGAAGTAATTGTAAACAGGAACTTGACTCCTATCACATATAGATGATAGACCTGGAAAATGCCTTATTGAGGCAGCTTCATAGACAAGATAAGAAGTCATGTAAAATTTCAAGGTGGTAAGCACCTTGGTCAGTTGTTCACATGTGGCATCCGCAATTTGTTTTCCCTAGAAGATCTTTTTTCTTATTATGCCTTATGAAATGGATGTATTGATACATCCACTTGTGGTAGGTATTGGAAGTTGGGAGGCCTTTTACTCTACTAAGAAGAGTAATCAAATCATTAACCTCCTCAATGAAGTCATAACTAGGAAGAGTTTTAGGCCATCTTTAAATTGTAGGCCTAGGTAATTTTAGCCAATTATCATTCATGTTCTTCCTGCATTTCTCTAAATTTTTATCAAAATATGCCACTGTTGATTCCATATCAATATGTGCATATTGTTCAATAGGAGAACATTTGAAAATGGTGTCAAAGAAATCCTCATCAAGTTTGATGAGTGTTTTCCCATCTACATCCTTCACTGATCTAGTGGTAGAATCATATTTATTGGCAAGAGACAATACAAACTCTGGATTTTGAGCTGACATGGGGAAAGCAACCACTAGATGAATTTCACTATTTGCAGAGGGCTCCATCTTGTAGGAAACTGCTGGTGATTTCACCCTCTTTAAGAACTCATCAAGATCCACATGATCAATCTTGGTATCCTTGATATTGTCAATGTTTGATATCACTGATGAAGGCAGAAATACTAGATGTATTTATTGCTTTTAAAATTTCATTGATTTCTTATTAGAAGAAGGCTCTGATATTTGCAATAAATGCACTGCAATATGAAAATACCATTATTGGAAATGATTAGCCACCATAGAAATCTTTATTTGATACAAAAAATTTCATTGATCCATCACATATTGACCAAAAATAACTAATTTATATGTGTGTGTAATAGGTGCAAATTGGACCTATAAGTCGAATTTACACTTATTAAGTGTGAAATCAAACCAAGTGCATTTTTTACTTATAAGTCAGATTTGCACTTTAACAAATTGGCAAAAACCAAAAACTAAGTGTATATTGAGTTTATATTCCTGAAATACACTTAGGAATGAAGAAACAAAGCAACGCAAATTGGGGTTATACTCTCGATTTACATTGGGAATAAAATATCATAGTGTAATTTAGGGTTATACCCCCAATTTACACTTAGTTGTTGAAATCATGCATCAAAAGTTGTGGTCAGGGTTATAAACCCGAACACCATTTAAATAAATATCAAAAGAAAGGGAGGTTGGACTTACAACCTCAACCACCATTTTGGTAGAACAAAGTAATGAAGTGGTGATCGGGGTTATAAGCTCGATCACCATCTAATAAAATGGCAAATACAATAGTGGTGTCGGGCGAGATTATACCCCGCCACACACCATTCGAGAGGAAATGCAAGTTAAAAATGGTGGAGTCAGGTTGTAAATCTGGCTACCATCAGTCTTAAGAGACGGTGGTGGTTGGACTTACAAACCCAACTACCACTATCAAAGTAGGCAGTAAAACTAAAATAGTGGAGGTGGGTTGTATCCCACCACACGCCATCGAGCATGGCTTTGGTGTGTGACGGGGACATATTCCTATCCCACAACTAAAACAAATCAATGAAATCAAAGGAAAAAACAAATGGGGTGAGTCAGAATTAAAATTTGACTCCCCCCCTAAATTGATTAAAAATACAAGCAAATTTGGTATTAACCGTATGCATTGGAGCATAGCTTCAATGCATTCGATCAATAACAAATTTCATTAAAAAGAGGGGAAAAAATAATACATATCTAAATCTCTACAAATTGATTAAGAAAAAGCCGAGCTCCTCCACAAATCTCCAAGAACACAAAAAGATAGAACTAGGAAAATAAATTGGGCAAATAAAGAGGTGGAGAAACCCAATTGGAAAAGAAACCTTCAAAATCATAAATGCAAATCGTTCACATTAATAATGTTAATTGGACCTATAAGTTTGATTGACATTATCAATCTAAAAACTCCCAAAATGCAAAATTGGGTTTAAAACTCGACTTGACATTTGAAAAGTTTTTTAAGTGTAATTTCAGACTTAAACCCCGATTTTGCACTTAAATAGGAAAAACATTCTTTGTTAAAATTTCAAAATTTTAACTCAGAGGAGGGAAGAACTAACTTTGAATAATTGATATTTGAAGACTAATGAGATGACCAAAATGTCTCAATTACTTGATGACTTAAGAGAAAAGAGGGACGAATTGAGCAAAAATTCATAGGGGTCATCCTCTTTTCATAAAAATGAAAACGAGGACAACAAACTCTTTACAATTTTTTAGCAAATTCATTTTTTCCCTTGCCCCAAGGCCTTGAAATTTATTAATATGTTTTCTACTTAAGGAGTCTTTAGTCATTGATAACTCTTATTTTAGCACCATATTAGTAGGGTAATTTTGAAGATATGCCTCAACATTCAGAAGTTTCTCATTAAGAATATTAACCTCTAGTTCTCTCTTGTCCATAGCTCTTTTCTTCCCTATGGTTTGGTAAATCAATTTCCATCCATTAGTATTATGTTCTCATATTTCTATGGGGGATTTGTCCCTTAACATCCATCTAGTAATCTCCCTGAGTGTGAAGATAATATCATTCCAATCTTCATCCTTTACGAGATTTGTGTTAAGCAGAAAGTTGTTAACATCTTTGTGCATATCGTTATTGTTGATGGTGTTTTGATGCACTATCAAATAAGGAATAAAGTATTGAATACTCTATCCTCTCTTGAGTAAAGACTCTCAAATGCTAAATATTTGTGAAGGATCACTTGAGATGACTTCAAGGTTCTTTTATGTTAGGTCTTAACGTGTCAAATAGCCTCAATGGTATTGATGTGATTTTCTGTACCAAAAAGGGGACTTAACAGTTTTTCAATGATAAGATTGATTCAAGCTCAATGGTTTGATGTTCTTCAAATTATTTTGCAATATCGCTCTTCTTTTGTATAGCAAGGAGCAATCCATGGATTAGTGACTTATATTCTACTACGTTGTTTGTACATAGAAATTGTAATCTATGCACTGCAAGATATGCTTCTCCTAATGGACTAATCAACTCAAAGCTATCTCCAGCTCCTTTCTTAGACTTGGATCCATCAAATCACAACATCTAAGATTGATTTTCATCTTGTAGGGGTTAGCACCATTTTGAATGACTATGTGACTCTATGGGTTCCTTTATCATTGCAACTTCCTTTGTCGAAGGAGCTTCTTCCTGATTTTCAACGTTCTCTTGGAGTAATTCTATCTTATTTCCCTTAAATACATGTGGGACCTTCTTGTATACTTTCTCTAAAGCAATTTTGCACATGGAACAGGTTAATTTGGAATGGAAAGCATTATGGATTCGGCACCAATTTGGTAACAATAAGTCTTCGATGAATGCTTTATTCTTTAATTCAATCCGTTGATTTATATTCTTAAGGACAAATCTTTTGAAATTCTCAAACGTGCCTTCACTATCTATAGAGGAATCATCATCACTTTCAATGACATCTTTAGTTGATTGAGTTATTGGCTATATGTCATTGTTATTAGCTAGCCCTTAGAGCATAAGAACTTCTTTAGTTATATAAGTACCCTATCTGGTTCAAGAAAGAGAATTTCATTGTTTTCTCCATATTTAGTTATCACCAATTTCAATCTTGGAGTGCTATCAATCCTGATTTGATTGGGCAACATATTCCTATGTTCTTGTGCTTTGATGTTGTAGAGAGTTGGTTCGGTTAGTATGTTGCATATATGCCGATACAATTTAATGGGTTATGAGATAAGTATATCTAGTTGATTCAGCATAAGTTTCATGATGCTATGAGGTAATTTGATCAATTTATGGATTCCAGTATTGAAGCTAGTTTTTCAGTGTTCAGTGGTTGGCAGAGTTGTGGTATTTGATCTGTATTGCTCTCGAATGATTATATCTTTAGTTGCAGATTTGGGAGAGTGTTTGGGATGCTCTTGTGTGTCCTCAATTCAAATGGTTCATTATTTGGTACTCCTCAAGTTATCTTTCTAAGTTTCAATTGTTGTTGTTGAGTCTTCTTGAGTATTAGTGCGATGATCAATGAAGATTTTGTTAAGTGGTGTTGGTGTAGTTATTGCTGATGGATTTAACATGCTTGTGGGTGTTTCTTGATCATTTCTTATTTGTGTTGTTGGTCTGCATTGATCATTGTGTGTGTTATTGAATATTTTATTAGTCTGGTGGTATTCTTGATGTTATGTTACATATTCGGTGGTGTAGCGTGTTGCGGATGATCTTGGTGTGTTATTCGGTGGTGTTGCATGTTCGAGCTTTTGATTTAGGTCCATGCTATGTCCTTGCCAACATTTTATTGTTTTGGTTATTGATCTATGTATCGTGTGATGTAATTTTGTAATTAGGTCTTATGTGTTGACCCAACCTTGATGTCAAGGTTTATGATTTGTATAAATAAGTGCAATATCCATGTAAGTTGGATGTTTGTGTTGTGTCTATGATATTAGAGAGTATTGTATGTGGGAACAAGTGAATTGATCTTTCGGTAGTGTCAAGTGAATAGCAAAGAAGTGTTGCAGAGCAAACAAAAGTTTTTAACCGAAACTATGATCGAGCATTTGGAGATGCTATTCTTTTAGTTCATGTAAACTGAATTGGTATCCAATCTTTGTAAAGCAGTGAGCCTTCCCTGGGTTGTAGCCCTTTCTTTTATTTTGAGCAATGAGCTCTAGGTAGTGTTCCTGAATGCATGTGCATTCCCCATTGTAATATTTTCACATACTACTGTAGAGTATCATCATATTGTGGGTAGGTTCCCACCATGGTTTTTCTCTTAACCAGGTTTTCCTCATCAAAAATTGTGTTTTATGTGCATTGTTGTTATGGTGTTCATCTTTGTTGTTATTGTTGATGATCAGATTTGAAATTGTGCATAATTTGCTCAAGTTTGGTGAAAACTTATTCACCTCTCCTCTCAGTTTTCCTTCCTTGTTGTTTCCAACAACCCATTCAATCGTCTAGAAAAATCCCTACTTAAAAGCATACCATATCCATCTGGAATGTTGACCACTAAAATATCGATGTAGTTCTGAATCCTTAGGTCAGCTGCTAAGTGCATAGGAATAGTTTGATCCGTATGTCTTTGAGATGGACCTACGTTTCTAGCTTGAAACTATGGGGCAGTCACACCTTTCTTATACTTAGGTGCATCCTTAGGATAAACTTGCATGTTGCTTGCGTTAGGATTTGGCAATGTCAATAAATTGTTGGGAGGAATTGATGTAGTCAAGGGACCTTGCACCCTATTGTTCCCCTGATAAACTCATGGTTGGTTGTTATTAGATGTATGTTGATAATTCTGAACTTCTTTTGTTCCTTCCATGAGGATACTATTTTCAAGCGGGGGAAATAAATAATTTGATTCTACAACTGGCTCATTTTCAGACTCCCCTATTTTCAAGTCATCCTGAACTTCTCAGCTGCACATTTGGAGTGGTGGGGCATGCGTAGTTCCGCAGCAAAGCAAGATAAATCAATGACTTCCTCTGCCATGATGAAGTTCTAATCAACCAAGGGATGTGTTGTCAGCCGATCTATGACTGTTGTCTTAGTTTCTTTTGTTTTTAAGCAAACGGTTTCTTTAACCTGTGGTTAAAGTTAAAGTTTGGGTTATCTTATAGCGAACTATTAGCCTGGAGGCTATTTATGTTAGAAGTTAGTTTTATGTAAGGGTCCAAAAAAGTGTGACTTGGAGGAACAATTTTGATTTCCTTGAATTTCTCTGAATAGATACCTCTGGTATTTGAATGAAAAATGATATTTTCGATGCAATCTTTTAAATCTGTATATTTGATGGATTAGTGATCTCTATTGGGATACATGTTGATGTGTGAAATATATCATTTCATTTACCAGTTCTCTCTGTGTTCTTGAATTCATTGATTTCATTATTTGCAAGTAAATTTATTGTGGATTAAGTGGTGCTGGTCCCCCTTGTCCTGTGAGCCATGAGAGAGAATCGACCAATGTTCATACTGCTATGTGTTTGCTTTATTTTGAGTTTATGAAATGAACATGTGTGGAAGTAGGAGTCTATGAGCTCTTCATTTGAAATAGAACTTCAAGATATTCTTTCAGTTTTGGTTTTGTAAGCATTCTTTCGTGTTGACGAATGAATGCCAAAACCTTTTGCACTTTCTGGTTAAAAGTGTATTCATTTCAAAGTTTTCTGCATAAAAATTCATTGTAAATCTCACGGGGAAATACCCTATAATGCAGAGGATGATCCTATAATCAGTTCACCTAGCTGTTGGTTAATTTTTTTTCCTTTCATAAAGAGGTGTGCATGAGTCATATTGTAATTCAAAATATAATTTAAAGAAAGGGGCAAATCTGTTAACCAACAAAAAGGAAGTGTCAAATTTATTTTAAAATTGTGTCTTCATCTATCAAACATACATGAAACTCATTAGTAGTATTATTGATAAACTATAGTCATGAAATATCATCATGTAGTAATACATAGAAAAAATACTTGCATAAAATCTAGTGGGCTCAAAATACAAAAAAAATACTAGATAATTTTTTGTGTGTTGTTTTAATATATTTGTATATTTATTTTTGAATATTATAATTTAATACTCATGACTATTGAAATTAAACATAAGGAAAATGTTTGAAGGAATAACTCCTTGAAATTACCAAAATTGAGGTTTTTATGAACTAAAATATTGATAGGTGTAACTATTAAAGATGATTATTGATACATGTGAGCATAATGAGATGCCTATAATAGTGAATCATACTAGAATTCTTAGGACCTTCAAAAAAATATAAGGTATCTCATTTAGTGTGTACATGATTTAAGAGTCAATACTATAAACTCGTAGTGTCTAATAATACAATTGGTTTTACTTGTAGTGTTAGGTTTTTCTTCTAAAAATGTTTTTCCCATGTAAATTGTCATGTCACGATAAGATTTTATTTGTGTATTCTTTTCTATAATTATCAGATCTTTTTTAGCATATACCTCCCCTTAAAGTTCATGTAGGAAGTGTTTCTACACCGTTGCTTCCTTTTAGTGATTTAATTATTAATTAAGTAGTGTAATACAAATTCATCGATTTTTTTCTTTTGACAAGAATAGGACTTTAGAAACTATAGATACTATAGGCATTAATATTTCATTGGAAAATTCCATAAGCCCGATGATGGCTTTGCAAATATGTATAATTCTCCCCATGTGCAAGTTGACAAGGGTTATAGTCATCATCGTTATAACATTATTGGACACCTCTACTTTATGTAGCACTTGATATTTATAAAGTGAAGGATGGGGGATCATGTTATGATAAGTGGGTTTCACATGAGTTGGAAACTCCATAGAAGAGTGCTAGAGTTAGGAATGTGCACACCTACCATAGTAATGAGGCCAAAGATGCATGTGAGAATGGATATCAATATTGAGTACTTTAAGTGCATTATGAGGGCCTGAATTTTTTCCTTGTACCATGGTTTTGGTGGCACTTAGGTTTTGAAAACTATTTTTGGTTTTCCATTTTGCTCAATAAATTAGAGAGGTAAGGTAAAAGTTTTATTATGGGTTATAAGTGAAATAATGTGATGATGTTAAAATATTATCAATCTAAGGACTTCGTGATTTGCATTATGTAATGATTTTTATATGATTAATACAAGTTGAACAATCCCTTTGCTTGTGGTTTTTTTCTTAAAAGGATTTCTCCATGTAATCATAATGCTATGTATTCTATATTTTTTTGCTAATTTTAATTTGCTACTAAATGCTTCTCTTTTTTAAATCAATAGCTAATTGCATTATTGAGTGAGCTTAATAAACATGCACAATGTCGTACTTAAGATAAACATATCCAAAGTAATGAAAAATATTACACTAATTGCTTAAAACAAAAGAAAACTTTATAAAAGTTCACATCACTTATTAATGAACTTTTAATTCTACCAATATTTATATTAATTATGCCTAATTTGTTTAACTTATCATTTAAAAAAAATTGTAGTAACAAAATAAAATAAAATAATAATTTATTTAATTACTATAAAATTTATGAAAATAAAAAAAATTCATATGATGAGGTTTTATTATTTAAAAAAAATTAATAAATTTTATTATATAAAAAATTAATTAATTGCAATATCAAATTAACCTAATCAAATATATTAATACTAACTTTTTAAAATACGAAAAAGATTAACCAATAAAAAAATCATTTTACACTGTCCCATTCAGTTTTAAAAAAAGAATACTAATTCTTTTAAGATATCCATAATCTCATTTTTCAACTAGAATTCAGTTACATCATCATCATCATCATCATCACCACCATCACCACCATCAGTTACATTATCATCATCATCACCACCATCATCTTCTTCTTGATCTTTGTTAGGCCAATAAACATAACCGATTTTAACGCGGTCACAATATTCGCCATTGTTAACGTATTGTTGAGCAAATATGGTTTGCAATATGTGAATGGTTTTCCTTTCTTCACCTGCCTCCACTCCCATTATAAACCCTTTTTTTGGTACACTAATTTGGGGCATCCAGGAGTCATATTTTGAGAGCCTTTCTTCATTAACCACGCACGTACATATCGTCCATCCGCCATCACGAAATGAGAAAAATGCACCATCACCAACCAACTTCCTCCTAATCAAAATTTCGCTCCCTATGTAAACATGCTCCGAAACGAGAGCGCAAAAGATGATTCTACTGAGCGAATGCTGGGTTTTATGAAACGAGTGGATCGTCTCCTCTACCTTTTCCCGACACAAGAAATTTATTTCACAGAAACAATGTGTCCCCAATTTTTTTAGATCTGACATGAGCGATGTCCATTTGGACTCAAGTCCTTCCCAATCTGGCGTCCATCTCCCTGCTAGAATTGTAAGCTCCGACGGCAATCTCTGAAATCACAGTGCTCACTATAAATTATTTTCAAAATCCAAAACAGAACATTTACAAATACTTTATTCAGATGCAATGTTTTCATAAATTAAAAAAAATTCGCAACAGAGCGACTAAATTAAAAGGAAATAATCGGCAACTAATGAGAAGCTACACATTCTGTGTTTAATAATACCTGCAACCTTTCAACGACACTTATTATAGGACAGACTGCAATCATCATCTCCTTCAGTCCTTTCAATTCTTCAATACCCCTTATATTCTGCAGCTTCGGACAACCCCCAATGAAGATTCTCTTCAACTCCTTCAATTCTTTAAAACAAATTACACCCTCCAGCTGTGGACAGTCCTCAATCCAGATTCTTCTCAACCCCTTCAATTCTTCAATAGCTTTTATACTCTTCAGCTTTGGACAATAAGCAATCCATATCCTCTCCAGTCCCTTCAATCTTTCAATTGCTGATATATCCTGTAGATCCCGACAGCGGCTAATATAGATCCTCTTGAGACAACTGACATGCCCAAAATTTGGCAACTCTGTCATAGTCTTGCATAATTTTATGTGGACCATTTCAAGTTCTGGCATATAATTGCTCAACACTTTTGTCAACTTTTCACAGTCGAACAGCAGAAGACATTCCAGTGTGGTTACCCCTGTTAAATCTACTTCACTTAGATCTGTCATAGAACAAAGCTTAAGAGATTTCAAGGTGGGACAGAACTGTCCATGAATTGAGACCTTCCTTGTGTCCCCTACCTCACACAGAGATATGGCTTCAAGGCTTCTCATACAAAACCGATCATCAGTTGTCTCTCCCCTGTTGCTTAAAGCAATATCCCCTTCTACAGCAGCAAACGATGCCAGCTTTAAAGTTTTCAGATTGGTGAGTTCTCTTACAGATTTCAGCAACAAATTCCATTCGATATTCAAGTTTGAGAAAAGAGTTTTAAATTTTAGGTGCAAATTCTCCAGATGTTTGAGCGTTCCGAAAGAACTCACTAGTTCGTTTAAATGTGTCATAAGCACATCATGATTGAAGCTTAAATATATCGGAGGATAAAAGTTGCAGTATAGCTCTTTCAACTTGACTGGAACCTGGAATATACAATCAATTTGTTTCAAACTGTTGTATTTTAATGATAAAAAGCTTCCAAGAGCGAACTAATTCCTGATGCTAACAAAATTAAATTTTTCATGAAAAGAAAGCTTTTACCTGGTCATCCCTTTGCCTCAATATCGTAGGTAATACTCTTTGAAGACTTAAAGTGTGCAAATTCTGTAGAGGAATCCATTCAGGAATAGTTAATACTCTTTGACGACTTAAAGAGTACATAGGCTCAAGTTGAAGGCATTGTAAAGAAGTTGATGCCTTTGAACTCCCCAGAAAATATGTTATATCAAGAGCTTCAGCACGTATAAGGTCACGCGCGAAACATCTGAAACTTTTTCCTTTGGAGTCAGGATGGGTGTCTTGGATTCCCTCGAATTCGCTAATATCAATCTGAATTCAAATTTCTTTGCAGTTAGAAAATTGTCATTCTAAGTTATTCGTAAATGTTGTATCAGTTTAAAAAAATAAACCATTTTCAACTAGGAGCATGAATTAAGACCACAAAGAAAACATACACGATCTTCAGGACGCCACAGCCGACGAGGATGGCTCGTTTCATTATCTGCCATTTCTCTCCCTAAGTCACGGAGGTGGTCATGCATTCTCAATTTAAATCCTGGCTCATAATGGCATTTCGAATAGTCCTTCATTTCTAAACAAGTTTCCACTTCAACAAGGCATCTGTCCTTGAGAGTCTGAAGTCCATGTTCAGCTCTCCACCCTGAAGCCCTCCATATACTTTTGGCCCTGTTCACATCTTCCCCTATGAAAAAGCATGCTACATCCATAAATATCTGTTTCTCATCCTCTTCCAGAGCATCATAGCTTATCTTAAGCTTATGTTTTATGTCTTTGTGTACTCTTGCCTCCTTAGCAACATTTAATTGTAACTTCCAATAAGCTTTGTCACTGCCAAAAACATGCCCGCCCATTACTTGAAGAGCAAGTGGTAATCCTCCACACACTTTGACAAAGCTGTCTACCAAATTATCAAATTCACTTTTACAAGATTTTCTATGAAACGCATGCCAGCAGAAGAGCTCTCTGCTATGCTGTTGATTCATTTCCATCATCTTATAACGGACTCTGACTCCGGCCTTTATAAGAAGCCTCTCGTCCCGGGTTGTGACAATCACCAAACTATTGTGATTGAGAGCATCTGTGGGCAATAGGGCATCTAACTGAGTCTGATGATCAACATCGTCTAGAAGCACAAGGAACTTTAATTCTGAGCTTTTTTGAAGGTAATCCTTGATAACAGCAATTCCATCTTCTGTACTACGAAATTTATGCTGATTCCTTTTTCCTTCCAA
Organism: Cryptomeria japonica; assembly: GCF_030272615.1. NCBI lineage: Eukaryota > Viridiplantae > Streptophyta > Pinopsida > Cupressales > Cupressaceae > Cryptomeria > Cryptomeria japonica. Next base: position 38,532,298 of record NC_081412.1, read on the forward strand.
ATCATTATGATGATTTATTTCCCCTCCCAGATCATTGATAAGCTTACTTTGCAGAGAAGTCAGTTTACCTTTGACATGGTTTTCCCGCACATCAAACAAACTAGTTGATCCACTAAATTCTGAATGTTTGTGATTGAACAAATATTTGGCGAGAGTGGTCTTGCCAGACCCTCCCATTCCAAAGATGCCAATTATTTTATCTCTCATCTGTCCATTTCTCTGGCAATGGCTGTAGAAATCTTTCACAAGCTCATCAAGTCCTACCTCATATTTTGCAACTTGGAAAAGAATTTTTCTCTTTTGCTTTTCCTTAACCACGGCAGACACGACATCATCACACAGCTTCTTCAGATCACTGAATATAGGAAAAGCAAAAACAAAAATGTAATTAAAATGGGGTTGTTAGTAATTGAGATTTTTTTTTCAATTATAAATTTAAAAACTTTTTATTGAAGGAAATGTCTATACGCCGGAGTATAATACAACATAAGAAACTGGACTGTCTTGATATTGGAGACTTAGAATTTCATTTGAGAGGAAATTGGAGAATAGAAGTCTTGATGATTTTTGTAAGCACAAAGACATTTGTCAAAATGTAATACCTTCTAGTGTAACTGGGTTAAGAGGCAATTGAAGCCTAACCTAAGCAGGAGAGTACGCGAGTGTCTTTAGGTGCAAGAGGATATTGTGAGAGAACTTTTGGTGTAGGTTAAAAGCTTGGATGATATAATCAGGTGATTAATGTTTGGTGTCATCAATAAAGCTATCCTACAATGAGAAGCAGACCCAGAGATGTAGCTCATATTGAGCGAACTCCGTTATCAAGCTTGTGATCTCTCTTCTTTTCTTACGTCTTATAATTCTCTCTTATTCTTTCCATTTTTGTTTTAATTCCTTCATTAAGTTTTAATTGTGAAATTGAAGTAATTAGTTAATGTCATAAAGTTATAGCTGATTAAGTGAACCTAACTCTGTATTTCAATGGTTAAAAGACATAGCCACACAATTCCGTTTGCAATCGAGATACATCTGTAATTTGAATTAAGCATAATTTAATTTGTAAGCTTTGATTACATATCAAGTTGGTGTTAGAGTAGTATAACAAAAAAACTTGCAAGTGGTGGATGTTAACCAGGTTGAAATTAAAGCAAGGAGAAGGTGCACTTGAAGAGTTTAATCCAGAGATCATATCAAGACAACATACTCGAAGATCAACCATGGCACAACCGGAAGAAGGAAAATTTGTTAATCCTGAACTCATTGAGAATAAAAAACAATTTTGTAAAGCGTTCCTATACATGAAGATGATGGTTGAAGAGTTGTAGAAGGACATGAAGAGGAAAAAGGAAGGCAAGGAAAGAAAGAAGGAGGAAGGTGAATCCTCTACAAAAGATGACAAATGTAAAGGAGTAGGAGGTGGTAGTGACCCTCTTGAACCTCCATCTCCATCCTCTTCATCTTCTTCATCTACTTGTTTTTCAAAGAAGCAACAACCTGTGAAACTAGAATCTAATTCACCTTTGTTAAAGCTTCATGTTAAATTTGAATTGCCAACGTATAATGGAGAAGTGAATGCAGAGAAACTTGATGATTGGATAAAACAACTTGAAGTTTATTGCAGGATCCAGAGGTTTACCGATGATGCTTCGAAGATCCAAATAGCCACTCTTCGCCTAGGAGGCACAACCTTAATTTGGGTGGGAGAGCAGAACTTAGGAAGATCTTAGTCGAGTGTCTTTAGGTGCAAGAGGAGTCTATAAGAGAACTTTTGGTGCAGGTTAAAAGCTTGGATGATGTAATAAGGCGATTAATGCTTGGTGTCATCAATAAAGCAGCCCTACTTTGAGAAGCGGACCCGGAGATGTAGCTCATATTGAGCGAACTCCATTATCAAGCTCGTGATCTCTCTTCTTCTCTTCTGTCTTATAATTCTTTCTTATTCTTTCCATTTTTGTTTTAATTACTTTGTTAGGTTCTAATTGTGAAATTGAAGTAATAAGTTAATGTCATAAAGTTGTAGATGATTAAGTTAACCTAACTCTGTATTTCAACAGTTAAAAGACATAGTCACGCAATTCTATTTGCAATTGAGATAAATCTCTAATTTGAATTAAGCACAATTTAATTTGTAATCTTCAATTACAGATAATGCTTGTAGGAAACTGAAGATATTTCCATTTGATCCTTTAATTGTAAAAAACTTCCAACCAGAAATCCCAATGCAAGATTCGGGTTTCTAAAAGGGATGGATGGGAAGTCTATAAAGATGAAGATATAGGAAGTGATATATATAGAGAGGCATAAATATGTAGCTTTGAGAGATTAGGAGAGATGGAGTGAATAAGAGAGAAAGATAGACAATGAGATATAGATAAAGGGAGAGGGAGATATGGGAGGATTAAGATGAAGGGTGCAAGAGTGAGAGATAAAGCAGGTCATATAGACAAGCGATAGTGAGAGGGAGAGATAGAGGGGGCAAAGTGATAAAGAGATAGATATAGAGATAGGGAGGGAGTAAAAAGAGTGTGTGTGAGACAGAGTGAGAGATATAGACTTAAAGATAGGGAAGGGGAAGGATATGAAGATAAAGAGGGGGGATATATAAATAGATAGAGAGACAGGGAGAGAAATATAGAGTACAGAGAATTAGAGAGAGATGGAAAGATAGCTCAGCTAAACACCAAGCAGACTCTGCATATCGCGGCGACAAGATGGCTATGTGTATTGTGGCAGAGGATATGGCATTCTTTATGGCAGAAGGAAAATAATCTCCCAGTTCAGTCTCTGGAGCATCTACATATCTCCGGATCCCAGCTTGTTGTAGAGAATTATAAAGCGGCAGAGCCAGATCTGTTTTAGTGTCTGGGCCTCGATGGTTAATGAACACATCATACTGTTTTGCAGTCAAAGAAGATTTGATCTTTTTGTTGGGAGGTTCAAGTATCAAAAATGGATCGCGTTCCTCTTCTCCTCGACCAGATGTCGAAGTGGAAGCCATTGACAGAAAATTGATAGTCTGGATATGCTACAAACCCTCCACAGTCGAAAACAAAGGAATTGAGCAGTTGAAGAGGTAAAGGAGTATGGGGATAGAAATAGCCCATAAAGTATTGACCGAGTAGAGAAAAAATTGGTAAGTTGTTTCCACGTTGTTTCCCGGCAAGTTTCCCTGATATTATATTTAATCACATTTTATGGGATCTATAGGATTGCAAATGTTTATTGATAAATATCATTCATTTTCAAAATTTTAATTAAAAGTTGAAAGATCATTTAATAGTTCATTAACTAACATGCATATATTAAATAATAATATATATATATATATATATATATATATATATATATATATATAATACACTAACAATTATCCTTGTTAAGATACCTATTGTGTCTTAGAAATTGATGGAAATGCACCTCAAGAAGAATACCTCTCACAATACACACACACACACATGATTAATTAAATGGAATAGTGTCAAACTATAATTCTCCATCTAAAAGATAGAGGCAAACAGGGCTTTAGGGTGTATATGTCCCTCCCCCTTGATGACATCCTCAAAATAAAGGTCAAGACCCTCCCCCTAGGGGAGTCCTCTCCGTAAGGTGTTGGGTTATCCATACTAGTGCATGCGTGTGTGTGTAACATAGAGCAACATGTAATATATTAAATATAACAATATAATATCATTAATCTTTAATGAAATATATTAACTATTATATTATATTATTATTATAAAAAATATTTAATAATATTATATTTGATAAACTTATAAGGCACTGAGAGGGGGGGGGTGAATCGGTGCAAGCAAAAACCTTATAAATCCAATTACACCTTTTATCCACTTTAAAATCAATAGGCATGCAAGAAATACAACCACATAAGAAAACATCCAATAGAGCATGCAACACATAACAAAATAACTTTTCACGTGGAAACCCAAATGGGAAAAACCACGGTGGGAATTAGTACCCACAAAGATCAACTATCTACCAAATAGAGATCTAACTGGTTATGGTCATACAATTGCTTTGTTAGGAGCACACCTGGTTAAGAGTGTCTTAGCTCGATTAAGAGCTATTACAATAAGGCTTGTTAGGAGCTACCCAAGTTACTGAGATTTGAAAACACAAGTTAATGTGCCACCCTGTTAAAGGATTTAACCTTCAAACCTATGAGGATCCTACCACACCTTGTAAGGAGTGACCTGGTTAGAGGATTTTATCTTGCTACAGCTGTTAGGGAACAACAAGTGACTGATTTGTTGTTAGCACCTTTTTGCTTGATTAGATCTGCTTTGGCTCTACTTCTAACATCGACTAAACATCAATACAGATCTTCTTCTTCCACCGCACAATCAAATTCACACTATATCTCATACATCATCATACAACATACTCATTTTTATAAACAACTCTGCTAAGTTGGCTAAGAACCATTGGAACAATTTCCTAGGTTCATTGAATCTAGTCAATCTTTCTCATCACACTTTCCTTATGTTGGAAAAACATAACACATCACAAAAACATAACATTATGTCTACCAATTTACCGATCTAAGTAATTCTACTCTACCAGTTAACTGTTCTTCTTGACTGTCACCGTTCTTCTGATCTTAACTTGCTTCATACTTTGAATCTATCTATGCGGTTCTAGTCATAGGCTCATATCAATGTCATAAACATGCATACCAAACCGCAACACTTAACTCTTCACCGATCTCCCGTACCATTCGCTTGAACATAGCTTTGTCACTATGTACCAGTTGACTATCATGTTTACCGATTCACTATTTAACTGACTCCACTACCAGTTAGGCTTTACCAATTGGACTAAATGACTTAGATGACTAACAAAACATAGCTGCCATCAATGAAAACAATAAACAAGTCATCAATCAACCTATTACATTAATAACATCACCATCAAGCCAACAATCTCCCCCTTTGGCATTGATGGCAACACTTAGGAAATTTTTTGTCTAAGTGTCACATTAGAAAAATTATGAATTATGACTCAAATACATAACATGACTCCCCCTTAGCAATTGCATGCTATTACAAGAATTTACAACATATATACTACTTCCCTTTTACAAAATTTTGACTCATACTCCTAGTCCCCCTTTGACAACAATGACAAAGGTAAGAAAATACATGAAAAATATAAATGCAATATATAACAAAGTTTGCATTACGAAATATATATAGGAGTTCAAAATGTTTTACAATGTCATCTTCTGAAATACATCTACACAATTAGACTTCAACAGTGTCAAATCATTGTGCCACTTCTTCTTCTTCTTCTTCTTCTTCTTCAATTTTTCAAAAGGATTAGGTTTAGTTACCAGTTATTTTATAGATTTGACTGCAGATGCTCTAACAACCTTAGATTTCTTTCTACTAGCTATAAGTGCTTTCTTCTCACCTTTAGACTATGTTTCTTCTTCATCAACAAATCTCTTTGCTTTCTCCTTCTTCCTCTTACCGGTGACTACCGATGCTTTAGGTGTAGGAGGATTGATTTCTTTCCCCTTTCTTTTGAATTGAATTTTAGAAGGTTTCTCCTTAGCAGTTGTACTTCTTGTTTGTCTACCGGTGCTAGTACCAGTTGGTGCACTAGAGGATTCAACCTTCCTTGCTTCAAACTTAGCTCTAGCCTCTGTAATCACATATTTTGTAAATCCTTGTTCAACAACAAATTGCTCTTCTTTTATGACCATCTTTGCAACAACCAGTTTTTCTAACTCACCATGAACTTCTAATGATTTTTCTTTGAAGGTTCCAAACCTTGTTGCGTTAGGGTCTACCGATTGTGATAATAAATGATCAGCATAAGCAATCAGTATATCAGCTTCAACTTCATAACCCATGGGCATCACCCATGATGTCCTAGGGTTTGCTACCTTCATCTGACATGTGTTAGTGTGCACCATGAAACAAATAGTGTCTTCATACCTTTTGACAACTTGTTCTGGTATCCATTCTCTCGCATGCATCCTCTTCTAGAAGTCTTTAAAATATCCCCAAATAACCACTGTAAACTCATTTCCAATCATCTTGATGTTGTTCTTGATTTGTAACATTGTCGATGTACCTTCTGACCATAGTAAATCATCGATATCGGGAAAGGAGTTCTGGAAATAGATAAACAAACCTATGAATAGTTGTCCAAATTTAAATTTCTTCCATTCACCATTAGATCTCTGTTTCATGAAAGATCTCTGATTCATCATACCAGACCTACACTTAACAACTCTATGCCCATACTTGTTGCAAGTGTAGCAATAACCATTAAAATTTCTAGGCTTATATCCTTGATAAGCATTAGGCCTATAACCATTAAAATAACTAGATAATTTGTTTCTACAAACATTAGCAGTATGACCTACCTTATGACAATTAAAGCATACTGGTTTGTAGGGTTTCTTACTAGTGGTTTTCTTTGTCTTAGGTGCAAATTTATCTTCATGCATGGTGTGCTTTGTACCAAATGGTTCACCTTTCTCAAATGTTGTGTATCCCAAGCCTTGTGTCTTTCCTTTCTACCTCGGTGACTGAATCTGCTCATCAAGCATAGTAGAGCTCTTGTTGTATTTAGCCAATATCTCATTAGCATCAACCAACTCCTTAGTAATATCGTCATTCTTCTTCATAAGACTCTCTCTAAGAGACATAGCCATGTCTAGATCAGCCTTTACTTCTTCTTTTTCTTCTTTTTCCTCTTGAAGGTATGCAGTCAAGGTTCCAACTTCTTGTTTCAGCTTAAAAATCTCATGATCCTTCTCTTTGATTTTGTCTTCAGTACTCCTTCTGGCTTCCAACTCTTGACTCATCCTAATGGTAAGGGCTTCCAAATCTCTCCTTAGATTTGACTTATCATCATTTAGCTTTTCCACCTCATTAACCAATGCATCAATGTTTGCTTCCTCAGATGAACTGCTTTCACTAAGTTCAAACAATTGCTAAACCAACTCTCTCCTCTTAGCCAATGAAGCTTTGTACTTGACCCTTAACTCACCTAGGGCTTCTTTAGATTCTGTAAGTTGGTTAGAAGGCTCCCTATAACTCATTCCTTCCCCCATGTTATCCTTATGGATCCTTGCCAAGCAGTTAAGCCTTAAGGGAATTAGGCTTTGATACCAATTGATAAACTTATAAGGCACTAAGAGGGGGGCTAGATCAGTGCAAGAAAAAACCTTATAAATCTTATTACACCTCTTATAAACTTTAAAATCAATAGGCATGCAAGGAATACAACCACATAAGCAAACATCCAATAGAGAATGCAACACATAACACAATAACTTTTCACGTGGAAACCCAAATGGAAAAAAACATAGTGGGAATTAGTACCCACAAAGATCAACTATCTACAAAATAGAGATTTGACTGGTTAAGGTCATACAATTTCTCTGTTAGGAGCACAACCGGTGAAGAGTGTCTTAGCTCAATTAAGATCTATTACAATAAGGCATGTTAGAACTAGCCCTGTTAGGAGCTACCAAAGTTACTGGGATTTGAAAAAAACAAGTTAATGTACCACCCTATTAAAGGATTTAACCTTCGAACCCGTGAGGATCCTACCACACCCTGTAAGGAGTGACCTGGTTAAAGGATTTTATCTTGCTACAACTATTAGGGAACAACAAGTGACTGATTTGTTGTTAGCACCTATGTGCTTGATTAGATCCGCTTTAGCTCTACTTCTAACACCGACTAAATGTGAAAACAAATTTTCTTCTTCCACCGCACAATCAAATTCACACTATAGATCTCATATCTCATACATCATCACACAATATACTCCTTTTCATAAACAACTCTGCTAAGTCGGCTAAGAACCCTTGGAACAATTTCCTAGGTTCATTGAATCTAGTCAATCCTGCTCATCATGCTTTCCTTATGCTGGCAAAACATAACACATCACAAAAACATAACATTATGTCTATCGGTTTACCGATCTAAGTAATTATGCTCTATCAGTTAACTATTCTTTTGATCATAACTCGCTCCATACTCTAAATCTGTTGATGCGGTTCTAGTCATAGGCTCGTATCAATGTTATAAACATGCATACCAAACCGCAAACTCTTCACCAATCTCCCGTACCAGTCACTTGAACATAGCTTTGTCACTGTTTACCGGTTGATTGTCCTATTTATTAGTTCTCTATTTAACCAACTCCACTACTGGGTAGGATTTACCTGTTGGACTAAATGACTTAGATGACTTAAAAACATGGTTTTCACAACGACAACACAAAACAAGTCATCAATCAACCTATTACATTAATAACATCATCATCAAGCCAGGAATATTATTATGTATATTTTATTAAAAATTAAAAATATTATATTATAATAATATATTACTAATTAATTTAAAATAATATTATTTTTACCATTATAATAATAATTTTATAAAATTAGGATTAGGAATTTGATTACAATTAGGGTTAGTGTAAGGGTAGAGGCTATGATAAGGAAAATGTTTGAAATAGAGTTAAGGTGGGAATCATTTTTAATTAAGGTTAGAGTTTAGATTAGGATTGGATATAAAAACAAGATTCAATTTAGCATTAGAGTCAAATTAATGTTTTTTATTAGAGTAAGCGTTATGCTTGGAAATAGAATTATGATTAGGGTTTCTATTAGGGTTATAGTTCCATATAGAAGTATGGTTAAGATATTAGATGGATTAGAGTTAAGATTAAGGTTAGGGATAGGATTAGGGTTATATTTAGGGTTAGAGTTAAGGTTATGCTAAGAGTTTGAATTAGCATTAGAAATATAATTAAGTTTAGAATTTAGAGAGAGAATTATGATTATGGTATTAATGAATTGTGTTTAGGGTGAGGTTTACAATTAGGTTTACATTTAGGGATAGGGTTAACATTAGTACTCGGGTTAAATTTATGGTTGGAGATAGAGAATAAAAATTAAATGGAGGCAACATTTGTTGTGGAAGGGAAATTGATACAATAATGCTTCCTTATGCAACGAATTCCAAAAACTCAAATACCTAAGACAGTAATAAAGACTTTGTTTTCAAGTTGAGAGATGTTGTATCAATAAATAAAAGGTAAAACACAATGTGAAAGTTCCAAACACAAAATGAAATCTTTTTCGAATTCATTAAAATATAAGTAGATATAATTTATTAGCAATCAGTCAACTCTTTGTATCATTGTATAGCTCTATTCTCTACCCTATTTATTGGAACTATTCTCCATGTTTTATTCTTCTCTGATTATTCCCATGCACCCTACCTTCTATTGTATCCTTCCAATGCATTCCTCTATTCTTATTTTCTACATATTTTCCTTTACACACATCACACTCTCTATCTACCTTTTTTCCTACGTAGAATTACTTTGCTTCTATAGTTTTTGAGTCCTCCCTTCGCACATGACAAATGCCTTTCTCACTTATGACAAAGAAAATGTAAGGGTTTATTTCTGACAAATAACATGCATCACTACATAAAAGATAAGGTTTTAATTTGTGTCAAAGAACATGCATCATTAAATATCTTTAAATATCAATTTTTGAGAAAGAAAAGATAAGGTATGAATTTGTGACAAAGACCAAGTATGACATTGTAGATTGCATAAAAACATCATCATTGTAGAAACATTATCATGAAATCACCATAAAAAATAATTCATCTAGAAGGCATGAAATAAAGCATGCATCTATCCATAATAAACATGTGTAATTTCTGCCAACTAGATATCATACAACTCATAAAAAGCAATATTGACCAAGTGTACAATGATATCATGAATCAAAAGATATATCTCAAGTGGTCATATAAAAAATGATTGTACTTGTCCTCGAGTCTAGAAATAATCACCTTCAGAAGTTGTTAGCCTAGGCTGATGGCTACCTGATGGACTTTCTCTCATTGACCCACTTGGTGGTCCTCATGGAGGAGGTGACCCCATCATATTTACACTCTTTGTTCAACCCCGTCTAGATTTGGCATGGGAATTCTCTAGATAACTACCTGCTCTTTGCTATAGAGGGACAAATTTTTCACATAATCTACACTAGTAATGGATCTCCTTATCAACACAAAGCATGGTCATCATACTGTCATAGTGAGGATCCCAGGTTGTAACCTACTATATATGCTCTATGAGACTCTTTTCCCTACCATATCTCTATATAGTTTTATCACTCTCCACTGTGAGGATATTTCACTCTCTTTGTCTCCCTTAATCTCTAGACCTATCTCTCTTTCTATCACTCTCCCTCTCCTCCATCTCACAATCTCACTCTCTCCTCTCTCGCCAAGTGCTAAACCTATCTCTCTCACCCTTCTCTATATCTCCCCTCTCTTCTCTACCTGTCTCACATACATTTTCTCCTCTCTATCTCACCTCTCTCTCCCTCTCCCCACCTCTCTCTCATTCCCTCTCACTACTTCTCTATATCTCATATTTCTCCCTATATACATCCCTTCACTCCCTCCCTACCTACCCTTCCATTCTTGTCTACTTATCTCACTCTCACCGTTACCCCCCCCCCTCTCTCTCTATTTTTCTTTATAGCTATCCTTTCCTCCTCTCTCTCCCCTTTTATCTCTACTTATATCTAACCCCTTCACCCTCTCTCTATATATACCTCTTTCTTCTTACCTCTATTTCTCTTAATAAATCTCCCTCCATCCCTCTCTGTACCTCTCTACTTATCCATCTATCTCTACTCTTTATCTCCCTTCTCCCTTTCTCTATTTATTTCCTCTCCCACTATCCATCTATCTTCCCTCTCTCTATCTACCTCTATTTCTATCCCTCTCTACTTTTATCTCCACTAACACTCTACCTCCTTCCCTCCATACTACTAGTTTTCTTAGCTCACACACTCTCTCTTTCCCCCTCTCCTTACTCCCCCTCTCTCTCTCTCTCTAACTACTTGTGTAGAGAGTTGAAGCGAGGGAGGATAGATAGCGAAAAGTAGCTAGAGAGAGAGACTATGGAGAGGGATGGAGGGAGGGAGGGAGGGAGAGAAAGGGATGAAGAGGTAGGGGGAGAGAGACAAAGGTGAGATAAATAGTAGTATGGAGGTAGATATTTAGGGAGAATAATAGTGGAGAGGGATGGAAAGAGAGGTAGGTAGAATGAGGGAGAGGAGAGATAAAGAAAGTAAGAGGGAATATAGATGGCTAGATAGAGAGAGGAGATAGAGAGTAGAGATATATGGATAATTAGAGAGGTGAAGAGATGGAAGGAGGGAGCGATGCAAGTGTGAAGAGTGAGGGTGGGAGGGATATTTATATTGAGAAATACAAGTAGATAGGGAAGGAGGGATAGGTATGTATAGAAAGAGGAAGAGGAGATAGATATAAATAGAGATAAAAGGGGAGAGAGAGGATGGAAGGAGAGATATGTAAAAAATAGATGTGGGAAGGGAGTGAGGAGGAGGTATGTAGAGAGAGAGGGGGGGTCTATCTTAAGGTGTAGAGGAGAGAGTTAGATAGAGAGGGGATAGAGGGGTGGTGATAGGGAGAGAGATAGCTATAAAGCTCGGGGGAGACAAAGAGAGTGTGATAAAGAGAAATAGAGAGGCTAGAAGGTAGGGAGCAAGTGAGAGAGAGGGAAATTGATGTAAATAAATGAAGGTATTTGGAGAGAGGGATATGGGAGATAAAGGTAAGTAGATAGGGAAAGGGTGAGAATGAGATAAGTAGAGAAGGAGCATGGGAGGGTAGGATAGAGAGAAAGGGAGAAAGAGAGGGAGAGGTATGTAGATAAGTAGAGGTATGGAAGGAGTAAGGGGATGTATGCAGGGATAGGGAGAGAGGAGATAGAGATAAGGAGAGAGAGGCAAGGAGAGAGAGAGGTGGGGATAGGGGAGAGATGTGACATAGAGAGGAAAGAATGTGTGTGAGGTAGGTAGAGAAGAGAGTGGAGATTCAAAGAAGGGTGAGAGGGAATGTTTTAGAGCTTGGGGAAAGAGGAGAGAGTGAGATAGTGAGACAGGGGAGAGAGGGGAAGAGAGGGGGAGAGGGAGAGTGATAGGAAGAGAGATAGGTCTAGATATTGAGGGAGAAAAAGAGAGTCAAATAGAGATAGAGAGAGGATGATAATAAGAGCTTAGTGATTGAAATTCAACTAAGTTTGAGAAAATATAACATCTAGAGCTTGGGGAGAGAAGAGAGAGTGAGATAGAGAGAGGTAGAGAAGGAGAAGGAGAGAGATAGGAAAATAGATAGGTTAAGAGTTTGGGAGAGACAAAGAGAATGAGATAGATATATAGCAAGAGAATGATGATAAGAGCCTACTAATTAATAAAAATTTGAGCAAGTCTAAAAAATTATAAGATCTACTAAGAACTAGAATCTGCATTATGAAACCATTCGCAAATATCCTGCCAATATATACATAAAATTTTAACTTAAAATATATGAAAGATAAAAAGCAAAGAGCAATTAAAGTGTATGCCCCCACATTAAAGTGATTGTGTACGCCTTACTAGGAGCAATTGATTTTCTTCTTTTCTCTATAAATTGGAGAGATAAGGTTGTTGCAAGGTTGATCAGAATGAGTTGTTTATGTTTTGTCTTGATGTCGACATGCCTTGGTTGTTATTAGTGCCTTATTGGTATAAGAGATGATAAGTTTTCTATGTAGTTGTGCTGAGATATTTTCATCGCATATCTTCTACGTTTTATATCTATTAATGCAATTTGGATATGTTATTAATCTATGTCTAAAGATGTTATACAACAAAAACTTAAGTGGTGAATATTTTCCAACTAGGGAATATTTTATATCGGCATTTGAAAATTGATGAATAAGTTGGACCAAATAGGATGACCAGATCATCCCGAATTTATCAATTTTCGGTCAAATGCATTTCAATTCACCTTTATTTATACTAATTATTTGTAACGATTTAAATTTTTTGCCAATAAAGTTTATGTTTTCACAACAATCTATTTAATATTTTTGCTTGCAATTTCAAAAGTGTGCCTTAATTCACTACCATATTCACCAATAACCATCAATAGTTCAATTTGCATGAGGACCCAATTTGCCTCAATATTTTTGGAAGTGTATCTTAACTCTCCACAGTATTCACCAATACCATTAATCATTCAAAGTGTGGGAGGATTGATTTCTCCAATTCTATTATAAGCCCATCCTGATCGACTATCCATAATCACCTAGTAAATTACAACGTATATATTTTGTCGAGGTTTGATTCTCCCTACATTTCCTTTAGACATGTTAGAATTAAGTGGGATTCACCAAATATCTGCATACCATTTAAAATTCCTACTAAATTTACCAAATATGGATTGTAATAAAATTGTATTAAAGATCAAATTTGTTTTTACACAATTTGGTTGGTTTCGAGCTCTCAATTTAGATCAATAGCCAACTTATAGACATGAACAACCATTGCTACATTGTCTATTACTAGTGCTACTCTCTGAGAATCTAAATGTAAGTGATCATTTATTTGAAGTGCTATAATATTATTAAGCTCAATTTGTTTGCAATTTTTATTTCATTCTTATTGAGTAGGGAGACATTGGACATCTAGATTCTAGGCCCTAGGGGCAATGAATCTTATAGTCTATTATTGCTTCTTAAACAAGTAGATAGTTTTTTGGTTGGAGATGTCAAAAAGGAAGAAGGATAGGAATCTTGAATGTGGTGAAAGACAAGAGAGGCCAACAAAGTGTAGAACCTTAAATTCATACTTTAGCAATGTTTGTGGCAAAAAAGATGAAGGTATATTTGTTGGAATCAAGGATCACTGAGAGGGGGGGAAATCAGTGATTTATCGGTAAATTTTTTTTATGACTTATTCTCAAACCACTCGAAGCATATGGAAGCAAGTAAAATACAGAAACACAAGATAATCAACCACAAAATCATAGGACCAGGATTTTTACATGGAAACTCAAATGGGAAAAACCACGGTGGGATTTGAACCTACAATATTGAACTCCACTATGGCTAGTAGCAAAAAAATATTACAAAAGGGGAATGCACTTTGCATTCAGGCACACTACCTAGAGCTTACAACTCAATTACAATAAGGGCTACAACCTTAGAAGGATCACTGCATTACAAATCATTTACAATGATGAATTACAATGATTGAACTCCAAAAAACAATATCTGGATGAGTTCCAGTTAAGTGCAAAAACTTTGACTATATCTGCTCTACAACTTTGCTCTATTTTCTGGCTAAGTCAGCTACCTAATCAAGAATGTGCACGTGAAATTGCACCAAATAGGTTTGTCGATCACTAATCACTCATATTACATCATACCATAAAGATCTTCTGCATCGGTTTTACATATCCGTAATCACAAAATAAACAATTATCAAATCAACCATACAATGTAACGTGTAAACATGAGTAGACTCAAACTGGATTACCAAAACACATACGAATCACCCAAATGATGATAAAATGATTTCTATAAGTCGGCTCTATCATCCCATGCATGAATCTAACCAAGAAAGAAAAATGAAGTAGGTGAGATACGTAACCAAGAAAGAAAATTCAGTGGCGTTGATGTTCATGTTGCCTGTGCTTCCACGTTATTGCCTTATGATCACCTCTGGATGTAATATTAAAAGGGAGATAGTTGAATTTTGATTATGATTGATGTTTATAATAATAACAAAAAACACATAAAGTTGGTATATCAAACACATCAAGGGTGTTGTTTATAATATAAGAAATAGAGAGGAATCTTGTAGGCTAACAACTATGTAATGTAGGCAAACAGCTAAAATGGTGACATAATTTTAAAAGTAATCTTCTGAAACACGTTACTATTATTTTCTTAAAATTCTTTTTTAAAAATATAAGAAACAAAGAGGAATCTTGTAGACTAACAAAGACGAAATTGGTAAGTTGTTTCCACGTTGTTGCCTGGCAAGAACATGACAACAGTGAAGGCAAAGTTTATCTAGTGTGTTATTGCATTTCAAGAAAATCAGTCACCAACCTGATCAAGTCGTCGATTCCACCATGTGATGACAAAAGCAATGGAAAAAAAAATTAGGCATTCGCACCAAATCACTTTACAAGTCACTATTCGCACCAAATCACTTTACAAGTCATTATTTCTCACACACAAGGCGAAAACTTCAGGTCACTCCAAGTTACCACACCTACCAAAAGAAGACAAAAGTAGTTGGCACATGCATTCACTAAATATAAAAGTAAATATCAGATTGTGACAAATAAAAATAAAATAAAGAACATGCATCATTAAATTTGAAAATAAGGTTTGAATTCGTAACAAAGCTCATGTATCATTAAGAAAAGATAAGATTCGAATTTGTAATAAAGAATTAAATGTATGTATGTATGTAATATATATACACATACACACACAAACATATATTTATATGTATGTATGCAACATGTATGACATTAAATATTATTATATTTAATATTATTAATTTTTAATGAAATATGTTGAATATTATATTATAATATTTATAACAAAATATTTAATAATATTCTAATATTACATATTTTATGAAATATTATAAATATTATATTAAAAATAATATTGTAGCATCTTAAATTGCATCCTTATGCAATTTCTTGTTTGTTTAGGCCTTATTTTAGCGTTCTTGGTCTTTTGTGCCTGACATGCTTTATCCAACCCTACTTAGAATTTCATCCTAGCTTCTCATCTCCATTTTGGATCTTAGGTTTAAGGCTACATTAGAGGGAGCAAGGCACCTAGGGCAACCCGCTCCCAAAAGCGGGCCAATTAGGGTGCAATGGGGTGGCTGCAAGAAGTTGAGTCCCACTTTTGGGCAAAAAGTGGAAGTCTTTTCTCTGTTTTTCAAATTTTCCGTCGATTGATGTCAAAATTTGATGCACTTAGAGATTGAATCTCAAAAAATTTCAGTGATAGAAAATGTAGTTCTTGGAGTCTACTTTTCAAATATGTGATTTATTTTAATACACACATGCTAGAAATTCCTTTTTAGTAGGCATGTTTACAAACCAGTTTTTCAAAATGTTTGTGTTAGGACCATACCACACATGTGTACGACCACCCTTTTTTGATGGAAATAAATGAATTTTTGCAAATCCTTCTGGGAAATGATACCTAAGACACCAAATATTGATAAGAATATTTTTGCTTATTTTTTTATTGAATATATTTTTTTATATTAATTTTTAACTAACTGTAAAGTATATTTTCAAAACATCAGGTGTACGACCACCATAATTTGATTTCATATTTTTCAATTTTTTTTTTTTAAATATTCAAAAGAATTGTATGTAGATTTATGTCATATAATTTATTTTTCTAAAATACTAGAAACAAAAAGGTTATTAAAGTTTTAGTGAACCTTGGTATTTTACGTTTAGGTTCCACTTTTGATTAATAAATAAAACAAAAATAGTAAAAATAATATTATCACTATGAAATTTATATTTCTGAAATCAGGATGCTGAAAACTCTAATGGGTTTTCGTTTCGTAAAAAAATTCAATCAGAAAGGCCCTCAAAAAATTAGGCCAAGGTAGAAATCTAATGTTGTTTTATCTTAGTCATTTTTTTGGAGGTCCAAGCATAGGCTTGGTGGGACCAAGCATATCCCAAAGCAAAAAACAATGCTAAGGGTTGTTTCTCACCCCTAATTTTAACAAATGGGCACCCATATTTTAAATTCAAAAAACGGGTGCCCGTTTCGCTTTGTACTGTTGAAAGCGAAATAGGTACCCGATTATAAAATGGGTACCCATTTCATTAAATAACGGGCAACCATTTCTGAAAAGATCCGTTGGTCCAGAATGTGGTCCACAAGCACAAATCCCAATGATTGAATGATTTTTCAATCATTGCCTGATAGGTACAATCTGCAAAGAGAATGTTTTGATTAATCATTCTCTTTGTTTGTCTTATTGTCTATTTGGTAAGGAGATCGATTTGAATTCAAAATTTGGTGTAGCCATGAGATCAAATCAACGTAGGAAGAGGCAAAGGAAGGTTCTGACAACTGAGGAGATTGCAACAAATAGGGAGAAGGAGGCAATGTGTCAACAAGACAGAAGATCAAGAATGAGACAAGGAGCTTCAAGTTCCACAATCGTTTCAGAAGAGGAGAACATCAATGAGACCATAAATGCTAACGAAGGAAACACAATACAACCATTTAATTTAGGTTCGTCTTCTAATCCATTATTGGATACATGTATGTCTTCACAACCCTATGTTTTTTCTCATGAAGAAATTGGTGATTTGGTAGAAGCAGGTTACTTATTAAATGAAATGCCAATTGAAAATCAAACCCCAAATGAAATTAGAACTCAAGTTGAAACTGAATTTGAAATCCAAATTGAAACCCCAAATGAAACTAGATCTCAACTTGAAACAAAAATTGAAATTGAATTTGAAACTCCAAATGAAATTAAAAATCCACCCACAACTAAAACCAATAATGTGTATGTAGACATGGAAACACCAATTGAAAATGAAACATGTTTGAATGATAATCAAACGAATGAAAATTTTGAAATTAAAAGTGATGTACTAGACAACCTTCCTGGCTTGGTTTCATGGAGACAGATTAGGACACATGCAAATAGATTGTTTAGACATTTTTTTTATAATAAGAAATTTGGGTTTCAATGTCAATTAATGGTACAACTAATTAAAATGACTAAAATGCGAAAAGTGATGAAGAAATTAGGATTTTATGTCAAACCCAAGAAGAAGGACGAGTCTTTAAAACAAGTTGTATCGATTGCTGCTAGCGCCTTTGATACAATTGGAAAGAAAAGTCGTTCTAAAGATAAAAATGTGGCACGATGGGAAATAACAACAAATTTAGTAAGCCAAACAACTTCTAATAAAAGAATGATGAGTAACATAAGTGGATATCTTAATATTCATTGCAAAACTTTGTCAAGAGTTGTAAAAAGAAGAGTTAGTTTTGAAAGTGATCCAGCAAACAAATTGTGGACTTTTAGTGGTAGACTACCAAGGTTTGATATGAAACTTACTGGTGAAGTCAAAAATTTGATCAAAAAATTATGGCATGATAATACAAGAGTATCACCTAATGTTAGAGATGTTCTTAAATTAAGAGTTGGGTCAAAAATTCGTGATCCACATCCAAAAAACCTATTGGACATGACTCAAACTGAATTGTACAAAAAAAAATTGGATGATAAGGTGTTGACTATTACCATTTGTCAAAGGTCTTTTGAAAAGTGTAAACCTTGGTATGTTTGGATTAACAAGGAAAGAGTCACATGTTGTTGCAAAACTCATGTTCAATTTTGCTACCATTATGATGTATTTTGATATATATGTGTTACCATGCATAGTAATGGAATGTTCCAAGAATGTGGTATAAATATACCACCTAAAACTATAAATGAGTTTATATCAAGTTTTTTTTGCAACCCACTAAATGAGCAAAAATTTCTTTTCAATGCATGTGTTTCTGGTGTATGTGATATATGTGGCAATCTTGCATTGTTGGATGAATGTTTGCATGAAAATCTCTCAAATGATTTTAGACAACAATTAGTTGATGTTAAAAGATTTAAAACTATTGAGTATCCACTGAAGGATGGAAAGGTTGGAAAACAATGTGATCTAATCACTGAAAAAGTTAGTGTTCATCCATTTATGAATGAATTTAAGAGTAACATCGTACCTAAATATGTTAAACACACTCAAAATGATAGATGGCTTGATGGTCAGTTTCAAATATGTAAGGATACATTTCCTATTGGTAGTATACTTTTGATTGTTAACTTTGCAAAGAACTACATGCTTGCACCGCAAGATGAGGTCCAATCACAATACTACAATTCAGTGCAAGTATCAATTTTTGTCCATATTGTCTATTGGCATGCACTAGATAGTACAGAAGAGGATCGCAAAATTTTGAGAGAGTACCATTTCTATATGAGTGATAATAAATGACACTCATCTGAGTTTGTCCAGTATTGCTTCAAGACCCTTTTTCAGAATTTGAGGGAGAGAGAAATTCAGATGACACAATATCTAATATGGTCTGATAATTGCACAGGGCAATTCAAGAATGCTAGAATTTTTTATTGGTTGAGTAGGATTCATAAGAAAACTAATATCGAACACATGTGGAGTTTTTTTGAGGCTGGACATGGGAAAGGAGAACATGATGGTGCCGGTGCATGTGTTAAGAGAACCCTTTGCAGAGAGCAACTCAAATTCGAGGAAAAGGCTAAATAAAAAAATGCAAGTGCAATTATGGATTGGTGTAGTGCAAATTTATCCACAGGATCAAGTCAGAACTCTACAATTAGACATTTCTTCTGGCTAGTTAAAAAGGAGAATATCCTTCCAAGATATGATTGTGATACAATCAATGGGTTAGCTAGATGGCATTCATTTAAGAGTTCTAATTCTAACACTTGGACTATATGGACTAGAGAGCTTGCATGTTTTTTCAATTTTGTGTTGTAGATGAATGTGAAGAATGTGAGAATATGGAGTGGGTCGAAGAATGACAACACAAATCCTTAACACCTAGTGAGACACAATATGAAGATGTTAGAATAATGAAGACCCAGATCATGCGTTTGCATCAGAAGATTATGATTGTGTTTCAAACCTCATACAACCTGGTAATTTAATTCAATTTATTGTTTATAACTTTAAATTATATATTTATATGCATTGTCATATAATTTATGATTGTATTTGAATTATAAATTCTAACAAGTTTTATTTCTACATGTACTTAAATTTGTTTTCTAGGGCATGTGTATGTTGTTGGTGCACTTGAGGATAATGATGAGAAAGTTGAGTATTGGCTAGCTAGATGTGTAGAACCTAAGAAAAAGTTGATATGTGATCAAGTAGATGATGATGGTTTTCAGTATCCAGTTGGGTCTATTGTGGTAGTTGGCACATGGCTATGCAAATACTTAACAAGAACGAATGGCTTACCAGCTTATGGAGAGTACCAATCAGAAAAAAAGATTATACACTATTCTCATTTGGTGGTGGCAACAAACATCAAATTAGAAAGATACAAAGATATACCCACTAATAAGGTATTGTGGACACTTTCAGTAGAAGAACATGAGGCAATCATAGATGCATTGCAAAAGAGAGAGGATGCAAATGGTACATTAGGTTGAATCAAATTTATATGCATGTAAGTTTGTGTTACTTGTGTGAACTCTTTTATATTTAATCATTATAATTGTTTTTCTTTGTCCCTTTAACATTGTATTTGTCTACATTTGATACAATTTTATTGTAATCTCTTCATAGATTAATTGTAAGTTCAAAGATAGAATTATGTCTAAAATAGAATTATCAGTTCAAAGATAAGGTTTATTCATAGTCATATAAGAACTATCACTATTCCTTGTACCATTCCTCATTATCATTGTATGACAACTCTATATTTATAGTGTGATTTTTTATTTTACTACCATTCTATTGCCTCCTATCTCTCACTCTCTTTAGCCATCCTCCATTCTATCCATGCTTTTCATACAACTACCATCCACACTTATAAACCTTCAATACACTAGTAAAGTAGTGTGGTCAATTTAAGAGGAAAGTGGATACTATGTAGCTCTTACTCTATTACACATTTTTCATTCGAGGTTGTTACACACTCATTGCCTAATGGCTTTGTTATAGCTATATAAATGAATTATATTATGGAAAAGGAGGTCACAATGTTCACCTACCATCTTTCAATGATAAATGTATAGATATTGTATATGAAGATAAATTCTAACCTAAATTACTTTCATGAACTCTAAGGACTATACTCTTGAATGCTTCTAATCCTTAGCTCTTATATTTCTATCCATTATTTTGACGAGTTAGCTATCATTTTCTTACAATAAGCATGCATCAATACGGGCTTAGAAACAACTAACTAATTTAACTAAATATTTTTGGAGACATAATGAGTCAAATAATGACTATAGCATTAGCTTCCCAATATCTATGTGGTAGGATTTGGGTGTACATGTAAGTATTGAACTCTAACTATTTGAATGTAATGGTTGGAATAGCAGGGCTTCCTTTACTTATTCCAACCCTTCAAAATGTCAAAAGAATTATGCATTTCAAAAAGAAATTGACAAGAAATAATCTATGTCTACTTCCAATCAAATGTCTGTGACATCTAATTTTGTATCACTCAAACATCAAGGGCTAGGAAATTTACAAAGCTTAGCAAATCATTGAATAATGTTCTTCAAACCTTCCTAGTAATTTGGTTAGCCTTAATTCCATCAATCTATTGGATTCCTCTATGAAATTAATTTATAATTAATAATCCTTTTATAATTTTCATATCAAATTTATATGCATGTAAGTTTGTGTTACTTGTGTGAACTCTTTTATATTTAATCATGATAATTGTTTTCCTTTGTCCCTTTAACATTGTATTTGTCTACATTTGATACAATTTTGGTTTCATAAACTACATTGTATTAGTTATCTTCTTCTTAATGTTATTTTGTGCACATTGTAATTGTGTTACAATTGAATTCTAATTTTTTATGATATATTTATTTTATCATAATCTCTTCATAGATTAATTGTAAGTTCTTGATTTTATTATTATTTTAAGAATAGGATGTTATTATAAATTGGGATAATTATTTTATTGAATTATAAAATGTTGCACTATAAGATGATCAATCACAATGTTAAAATATAAAGTGATAAATAGATCACATAACAAGTCATAAATAAAAAGTCCTATATATTATCACATAACAATTCTTGATGACATAATAACAAGTCTTGAAAAAATAATAATAAGGAAATGACATTAAAACAAGTCCAAATAACATAATAACAAAACAACATCACATATATAATCACTAGAGTGTGCCAAATCACATAACAAGACCTGATATCATAATAGCAATGAAATGACATAATAAAAATTCCTATATATAATCACATAACAACAAGTCCTATATATAATCACATAATAACAAGTCCCAGGATAATATAACAAGTGTCATCATAAAAAGTCCATAATACAATAACATGACATGATCTAAAATATATAATCTAAGAACTCGCGTGCATCTCATCTGCAGTCCTCTTCACTCCACGTGAAGGTGGCTGAGATGAATCATCCAGTTGTACGTGGTCCTGAGATGCACCATCCTATGTGTGTGCAGTATCAGTGTCTCCACCCTCCTGTCCAATATTAGTGTCTCCACCCTCCTATGCAGTATTAGTGTCTCCACCCTCCTATACATTATTAAAAGATTTTACATGAGAAGAATATTTAACATGATAGAAAGTTGCTTGCATAATTCACTTATAAAGTAATTAAATACTAAAAATTTAAAATAAATTACCATACGACCGTGCTCTACAATGCCCTCACTGGTACGTGGAGGTCCACTATCATGAACAAGAAAAGTGGTTGTAGTCAAGTCCTACAAAAAAAACATTGTACATCAATTTTGATAATCCCTATAAAAGCCAGGTACACAGTATAAACAAATTAGAAATTATTTTTCTAATCATCACTGCAAATGACAATGTCAACGATTGCATCTGGCTCAATACCATAGCCATACCAATACTGGTAGTGGTATCAACCTAAACACCAAATATAAAGCATGAATCAAACTTGTATATATACATAAATTATAAAGTATATATATAGACTACAAGTTTATCGCAGAAAAGCATACATGTGATGTAGGAAAAGTAACTGATGGGCGAAGGCGTACATGTGATGCACCATCAAACAATCTAGAAGCCTACAATTGCAAAAAATAATGAACATGAATCAAAGTTGTATATAAATTAGTAAGCATATAAACACATCAAGTTAATGGATGAAAAACGTACTAGTGGTATATGATGCTGAGTTTCAGCGGTCCATGGGTCACGTGAAGAACTACCCACCTCGGTGCTATACAAAGCACCCTACAAAATTGAAAAAACATATCATACACATCATTACATTAAAAATTTTATTGTTTATTTTAAATGTACATATCAATACAATGTATCTAGATGAAAGTGCATACCGTAAATGGGGCACCAACATCTCTAGGTATCGAGGTAACATGATGTTGGTTCCTCAATGACGTGGTATGATCCATCCTCTGTTCAGAAAAAATTAAATCATGTTATGGTTCATATGTGTATATATAAGGAATTTAATATTGCACTATAAATTATATAAATGAATTTGTACCTCTATAGGCTGATCATCATCTACCCACAGGAGATCAACATATGAAGAGATGACATCAGCATGTGTAGCCTCCTCGACATCATCATAACTACCATGGGCAGCATCAACATCATCAAAATCACCATCTCCTCTAGGGGCAGCCTCACTCTGTGGACCCATACATACATCCCCGCAGCTCGTGCAAACATGTGCTAAGCTGGGGCAGCCCTAACCTCGCACAACTGTTGTACCGAATTGCTCGACAGGGCACTCAATGAACCAAGAGCAGAATCCACTTCTCGATGATGGGCAGGTGTTGGAACAACTGGTGATGGAAGAGGAACCAATGGATCATCGCACACATGGTTTCTAACCTCGTCGCTCAGTTTTTCTCTTGGCCTATCCTGGGGCATGCCTCTCTCGATCCCCTAAAATGATCAAATATCAAAGTAATTGGGCTTTTTACCCAATTCAAATTTGGCCCATAATTTCTTCAAAAAATACATCGGGGCCTCATGATTGGAGTGTGGTGGATGATCAAACACCATCCACAACAACTCCCAAAAGTGTCTAGATATGCTTGGGTGCCTACACCATCAAATTGAGATCTGTGGCTTCTTTAGATCTATCTCTTCACCCATCTTAGGGTTCACAAAATATTGTTTCAAATCCATTTTTTTATTTTTAATTCATTGACTTGTTTGTATGTTAGGCCATTAGCGTAAAATGCACGCAACCCCTCCCGCCAACTACTATAGCTATCCAAATTGATATCTAAAGCTTGTACAGACTATACAAACCCTTGCATACTATCTGCAAGGCATAACAAATGCGGAGGTGGATGAGGCTCGAGTCTTAGTATGGATATCTCTAATCAAAGAATCGATATTCATCCTAATTGTCTGCCTCAACTGATCGGGTGGAGGTGGAGGTGGAAGTGGAGGTGGAGGTGGAGGTGGAGGGGGAGGGGGTGGAGGTGGAGGTGGTGCTAGACCTAATAGCTCATCTATCTCAAACTCATCCATTCTGTGAAAATAATCTGCATATATATACAAACATGAAAATTTACAATTACTATTGAATTTACATTTCCCCTTCCAAAAAAACTTATAATTAAATACAATTTACCAACTTAAATATAAAAAAAGGAAACTCACATAGATCTATAATATTATTAATAGGTGGGTCTATTTTAATAATAAGCATCATTTAAGAAATATTATCCACTTAAATCAAAGTATAAGAAATATTCTACAAAATAAAACATCATAATGCCCATGCAACTCAAACAATACTTTTTAACATCTAAAGATGCATTAGTATAAGTTCCATCAAAATCATAAAAATAATCATGAGAGACAGAGAGAGAATATATAATGAATAAATGACTCCACTGATTTAGATAATGAAGGTAACTTCCATGGAATTACAATTTAGTACCCTTACAATATTTAACCATTATCGTCAATTAGGCTACCACTTTATATTTTCAACTTGGGATTCGATTCAACTACTCTCTTTTGGTTTTAACTAAATTCATTAAAGTCATAAGTTATATCTATGAACTCGTCAATACATGTACTACTTTGTTGTGTTCTTTTCTAGAATCATTGGATGATTTAGTGATCACAACTAGTAGTACTACACTAAGTTGAAGCTTGAATAAATAGTAGGTTCTCTACTCTTGGAGGAGTTAAAACAAAAAAAAACTATTTTTTTTTTATATTCAATTTTATATTGGTATTTTCTTGTTCAAAGTTGCAACCCACAAAATGTGATTCCAATATTGATCTATATTTGATTCTTATTTTTGTTAAATCTGCCACTAGTGTGATTTATTGTCCTCTTAACTTAAATCAAGCTATGTAAATTTAAAGCCTCGTAACTTTTGATAGAGAGCATATTTTTTCATGCTTCATGTGGCATTGAAAAGGTGGTTCGTAAATCTTCATAGATCACACAATTATTTTCTAGAATATTCCCTCGTATTTTATATTTTATTTTTTGTGATTTCACATTCTAGTCATTTACTTGGACATCTTGGCACTTGAAAATGACCATCTTACATTCTATGAATTTGTTTAATATGTTTTATATGTATTGATTTTATTGATCTTTTAATTTTTTATTTGAGGAGGTATCATAGGTTTCTCTATTCGTCCTTTTGTGGTAAAATTAGAAAGGGATAACTATGATTCTTTTGTAAAATGATATCTTGATAAGTTTTAGGTGGTGTAATCATTTTCCTTTTATGTATGGACTCATACCTAAACTAGAAACACGAGAAATTATATAATCTTGGTGTAACATCATTGACCATGTAGGAGTGATTTGATCTAGTATCAAGATCATGATTCTATGTGTATTGCATTGGATATTGATTTCCCCCACACACTTTGGAATAGACTTTAGGAGATCCATGGAGACCCTCATATCTCTCCATTCCTAGAGGATCCTATTGTAGATTGTTTCATTCCCTTTGTAGATGAAGATCACATACCCTTTGATGGTGATAATTAAGAGGAAATTTATTATATCATAGGTCTTGCATGTTTTGACAATTTAGAGGCTTGTCTCATTCTTCAAGTACTCATCCTATCAAGACCTAATATCCATCTTAAATGTTTTTTATTATTTTAGATTATTATCACCAATTCCATAAACCCAATTGATTTAGTCTAGCTTGGCATTAATCACCTTCTAAACATGACCACTTGGGATTCATATCTTTTGAATATATTATCCTTGTTTGAGGAGTTTAGAATTACATATGTTAAATATTATTTTGATCCTCTTTCATGATAGCTATGCCATCATTGGCAACCCATCATATTATCTTTGGTGCTCATTCTACTTCGATCCTCACAAGATTCTTTATCATCATTTTGTTCCAACATGTGAATATTTGTGAAGTTTTTGGAGACACAAGTCTATTTAGATTTTAATTTTGTATTTACCCAACTTATTATAATGACATTTCCAGTCACCAATGTATTTATTTCTTCCTAAAGGAAAAAAAAAATGTTGTTTGCAAGTAATGGATCATGTTTTTTCTTCAATCTTTCATCATTAGCATGTGACCTACTTCTTTATGGGGAGTTTTGTATTCTCATTTTATCTCTCTTATTAAGGGGGTATTTACTATAAAAAGGAGGTATTGGTTATTAGAGGAAGATAAAAGGATAAAGCAAAGAGAAAAAAAGAAGAAAAATGACATGTTATCATGTTTGTAAATATATAGTATATCTTTAGAGATTGGGCTAAGTAAGGAATTAGTGATGATTAATAGTGATAGTTAGAGTATTATCAAATTTAAGAATCCTATTTTTCACACACAAAAAAACACATTCATATTCATTATCATTTTAAAGTTCAATTTAAACATAAATTAAACATCTAACTTTTACAAAAGAATCTTATAATTAAATATAACATTTAGAAATATAAATTTTAACTTTTAGATTTTTACGCATGATTAAAATAGAGAGAGAGAGGGGGAGAGTAGGTAATTTGAGATACAACGAGTTAGAGAGAGAATAGATAATTTGAGAGATAGAGAGTAGGTAATGATAGAGAGAGGGTAACATGTGAAAGAAAGAGAGGGGGGTAATGTGTGTGTGTGTGTGTGTGTGTGTGTGAGAGAGAGAGAGAGGGGGTAATGTGGGTGAGAGAGAGAGGGGATAATGAGAGATTGAGAGAGAGAGAGAGAGGGGGTAATGTGTGTGAGAGAGAGAGGGGATAATGAGAGATTGAGAGAGAGAGAGAGAGAGAGAGAGAGAGAGAGAGAGAGCATAATGACAGAGATGGTAACATGTATGTGTGTGTGTGAGAGAGAAGGGGGGTTTATTATTGATTTTCATCTAGGGTTTATTATTTGTTAATTTTTTAGGGTTTGTTGTTCGTTTATTTTCTAGGGTTTATTGTTCATTTTTTATCTATCTAGGGTTTAGTGTTAGTTTTTCTGTTCAAGGTTTATTGTTTGTTTTTTGTGTCTAATGTTTATTGTTCATTTATGTTTTTGTTTTTTGTTTTTTTCCTACAGTTTTTACTATTCATGTTTTTTGCAATATTTAAAAACTAAAAACTATTTTAAACATGAAATAAAATAAAATAAAAAATGTTTTTCAAACTTTAAAACACTAAAATTAAAAAATAACAATAAATAACATTTTTTTATGAAAAATAATAACAACAAATTAACATTTTTTAATGAAAAATAATAAAAATAAATAAAACAGAATATAAAAAATAAAACTAAATACCTGGAAGGATGTCAAACATGGTCTGGGGGGTCAGCTGGGATGAAAAAAATGGGTACCCGTGCTCCTCTGAAACGTCTACCCATTTTTGAAATAGTGAAAATGATGGAAAATAGTTTTAAAAAATAAATAAATACATTCCAAAAATGGGCGCATGTTTTCTTCAAATCAGGCGTGCTCCTCTGAAATGTCTACCCATTTTTGAAATAGTGAAAATGATGGAAAATGGTTTTAAAAAAATAAATAAATACATTCCAAAAATGGGCGCTCAGTTTTTTTCAAATCGGGCGCCCAATTTGAAGAAAACATGCGCCCGTTTAGCTTTGGGCACCCATTGCTAAATGGACACTGGTTTTTGAATGGCTCGGGCATCCAAAACAAAATAGGTGCCCGATTTGTAAAAATTGGACACCCATTTCTAGCAGGCTCTTTTCCCAACCCGCAGACTTCTGCGGGATTGGGACCCAACTTTGTGCATTTACCCAATGCTCCTGCATGTTTGGCCCCAAACTTTAACCACTTAATGGTTAGATTGGGTGAATGGGCAATATTTTCTTGTGTCAGCCTGCTCCAAGTTTTCACATGAAAATGCCTAGGAGAGGTATATAAGTAAGGTATCCTCCCCGATTTTGAGAGAGCACAAAAATAGCTTGATGATATAGATACAAAAGGAGACACCAAAAAGACAACTCAATTCCAAGAGCATGAGATCAAGCATTAGGGCATTGAAGATTAGGAGTAATTTTCAAATCAATACATTTGTGATGACACCCATGATCTTGTATTCCTAAATTCAATTATATTCGAGTCAACATCAATGTATCTTCATGAGCATTTCAACATCAAGAATGCCTATGAAGGTATCATATCAATTATTTTTGGACCTAGAGTTTCTTAGAGATTACTGTAGATTTATCTTTATCATATCAAGCTTATCATTTGTCTCCAAACCTCATTTAGAGTCTAATCTCATATCATATCATACCATATAGTTGTTTCCACATTCTAGAATTTGCATTGCATCCTAATCTTGAGTCTCATACATTGTCATATAACTAATCCTAGGTCAAAAATCAAAAGTACAATGACACGTGCCTATTAAGATGAGCACAAGAAAGAAGAGAAATGAAACAACAAGGAGAATTTTATTTGGAAAGAAACCTTAATGATGAAGAACACATTAATGTCAAGGATTAGGAAGAACAAAAATTGAAGCTGATGATGAAGAGGTGGCCCAAGACATGTAGAGGAAGCACTTGATGATCATAGATTCACTACACTATTTAAACAAGTTATCAAATGTAACCCACAACATTATTTCAAAGCCCTTGTTAATGAAGGAATCCAAATAGCTTATGTTTTTGACATATCATGTTACTCACGCTAAATGTTAAAGTTGTTGAATCAAGTGTGTCTAAAAATACTAAGACAAACAATTATGACTTGTTTATTTACAACCAGGTTGCAAACGTTTTACAAAGACCCCAGATCCAACACCTACAAATGATCCTATTTTGGATGAACCTATATCATTAAGACAAAGTTAGACACTCAAGAACAATAAGACATCATCTCACAAGTTTTCAATCGAGGATATATGTCCCTATCCTTTTAATCTAAGTATTTCAATGCTACATTTTCCTAGTCATTGGGAGATACCAACACTTGATAAATATAGAGAAAAATGGGATCCTAAGGATCACTTGAGAGAATTTTGTGTCACTACTTTAGAATTTGTCATTTATGAAACATACCTTATGAGATTATTCCCTCATAGTCTTGGAGGATGGGCTAAGAAATGGATTTCACTACTACCACCAACTATTAAGTCTTTTCAAGAACTGGCTGATAAATTTATTTCACATTATACTTATAACTGTGAATATGAAGTGACCACGATGAACCTCTTTACCACCAAACAAAAACAAGGAGAACTCTTTGTCTCATTTTTAAAAAGATGGAGACAGTTGACCAAAAGAGCACCTTACAATATTCCTAACAAACAACATCTTGATCTCTTTTGTTGAAATCTAGACAAGGACATTGGAAAAGAACTTTTCCTTAAATGTTTAGACTCCTTTGATGAAGTAATAAAAATGGGATTTCAAAATTTTGACAAACCCTTATTGATGATGGCACTATGAAGATAAATAATGATAGAGATTACAAGACAAACTCAAATTCAAACGACACAACACCCTTTTAGGCTAAAAACAAGAATGTGGTTAATGATGGAGTTGTTGATGTGAAATCTGCTAAAACCTCACCACTCATTTATAACCTTAAAGGTTCATTTTCAGACAAGGGAAAAGAAAAAAAAGAGCTATCCTAAATGAAAATTTACACCATTAGGACAACCACTTGAATCGGTATTGAAAGAAATTATTGAAAGTGATCTTATAACACTATCAAAAATAAGAGAGTATAAGACACAAGTCAAAACCCCATGTTTGAATGATAATCACTTTTGTGAGTATCATAGACAAAATGGACACAAAACTAATAGTTGCAATTGAATCTAAAATGTGATACAAGATCTTATTGATGAGAGAAAAATTGCAGTTGATGGACACACCCCTTTTGGTAAATCTGATTGTGAGATGTTCAAACATCCCTTCCCTAAGCATGCAAAGGATAAAGGGAAAGCCATTAAATTTTCTGATGGTGTAAATTATACCCATGCTCAATATTACTATGTCATAAATTACATCAATGAGGTAGATAATCATGTAAATACTTTCATTATAAAAGGCAAAGAACTTGAATGCAATGTCACCACACATAGAGGCATAATTACCCTTCGAGTTCCTAATTCTAAACCTACTACACCAAATTTGAGATATAACCTTATAGAACATTGAGGCACGACACCCACATGAAGTTCTATACTTGAGATTCTACGCTTATCTCTTGAGCATAAAGCTATCCTTGACAAAGCACTTTCTAATGCTACTATACCTACTAACCTACATGTAGATCAATTCCAAGCTATGATAGGACATATAGCCTCCCCTCACAATCTCACTTTCACGGAAATTGACGATTCATCCATGCAACAACCTTATAATGTTCCCTTACATATTAATTTTTTTATACATAAAATTAAGATCAAGCGAACTTTGATAGATGGAGAAGTGGGTGTTAATATTTGTACTTTGAAAGTAATAACTAAATTAGGGTTCTCTAAGAATGCAGTGGACCCAGAAAAGAAAATCACCATCAAAGCTTATGATGAAGAGGAACGTTCATCTAAAGGATGCATTACATTACCAATTAAGGTTGGTCCTGTGGTTAAGGATGTGGTTTTCCAAGTCCTCAATCTCCCTTTGACTTACAATATCATTCTTGGAAGACCATGGATACATGCAATGCCATTTGTTCCCTCTGCATACCATCAACGTATAAAATTCCCACACAATGGTACAAAAATAACTATACCACGAGATACAAATCCTTTTATGTATTCACAATTCCTAAGATTAAACTCACGATTACAAGGAATTGTGAAGCACCCCCTTCTCAAGCATATGTTTATCCTAAATATTTGAAAGCATCCACTTCTAAATCTAATGAGACTTTAAGGTCAAAATACAATTAAAAGAATATGAGGTGGGAGAGTATTCCATGAGTTGTGCACTTTGCATTGGAAAATTACCATTGTCTTCTAGAAATTATGACAAACCACACATGATAGAAACCACATTAGATATTATCACTATGGTCTATAAATTACCAACTAGTTTTACAAAATGGGAAGCACTCTATTACAAAATGAAAAAGAAGATCTCCTCGGCTAGCTATATAAAGATGAGAACATAGAAAAAGGATAGACTAAGAAACCAGACATTAAAATAAAAATTGAATAATATGGAAAAATAATAGAGACAATGAAAAGGTATGGATATGATGATCACAATCCTCTTGGTCTACAAAAGAAAGGTACACTTAAACCGATACAACATAATGGTGGAAGTAGAGCTTCTAACTTAGGCTATGACATGTAGATTGGTAATACCTCACTAATACATTTGGACTAGATTTTTGACTGAGGTTTCCGACGAAGAAGGTATATTGTGACCAAATTTGATTTTTTTTGAAAAAATGTCTGCATTCATCATAATTCCTTTTTCCAAAACAGTGCTCAAGTTCATCGTAATTCCGATGACAGTGACCATTACAAAATAAAAAAAGAGGCAGGGGATTCATTTGTGAATTTCAATCCCGTGTAGGCATCCGTGGTGACTTCAACCCCCAAGAACATCAAACCTGTGTCGAAGGTAATCCCATGCAGGAGGTAGATTCAAATTGCCCTAGTTTTTAATTTCATGTTGCAAAAAATATACATGTGGTGGTTAATTGTCCTAGTTTAATCTCATAAAACCATAGAACTATGATTGAGGAGTGAGCGTTCAATTTTGTAGCAGCAATCGCTTCCTCCCGTATACACGCGTGTTGATTGTTCACATGAGATCACATCTCTTTGCGGCATCGTATCAAACAATTCACGAGCCTTGTCCATGTTTCCACATTTTGCATTCATGTCAAGCAGGGCATTTGCAAGTACAACACCTAACAAAATTCCTCTATCTGTTATGCTTTGATGGATGTCCATACCCTATTCCAAAGCTCCCATTTTTGCATAGGCAGGGAGGATGCTAGCAAAGGTTGTGGAATTTGGCTTTATGCCTTCCAATTTCATTTGCTTGAAAGTGTCTAAAGCCTTTTCGACAAATCCATTTTGTGCATATCCAACAATTGTTGCAGTCCATGAGGTAACATTTCTTTCAGGCATTCTATCAAACAGTTCACATGCCTTGTCTATGCTTCCACATTTTGCATACATGTTTACCAGGGTAGTTACAACTACAACATTTGACAAAATTTCTCTATCCTTTATGCTTCGATGAATGTCCATACCCTGTTCCAAATCTCCCATTTTGGCACAGACAGGGAGGATAGTAGCAATGGTCATGGAATTTGGATTTACACCTACCGATTGCATTTTCTTGAAAGTTTCTAAAGCCTTCTCAACAAATCCATTTTGTGCAGTTGCAACTACATCTGACAAAATTCCTCTATCTTTTATGCTTTGATGGATGTCCATACCTTGTTCCAAAGCTCCCATTTTGGCACAGGCTGGGAGTACGCTGGCAAACGTAACTAAAGAAATGCAATGATCAGCTCCAAAGACATCAAACCACTACTAACAAAACCAAGAGTCTAAAATATGATAGGGAATAGTGTGAGCTGTCCTGAAATAAAATATTTTATTTTCAATTTCAACTAAAACATAATTACTCAACCATTTAATGTTATTAATAAGTGTTTAATTTATGAAAGAGATAAATGGTTGGCCACAAGTACATGAGTTAGTAAATGCACACAAATAAGTGAATTTGATATTCAAAACTATCTACAATGAATTCAATTCTTGTCCATTAGTCATTTATGTTTGCAATAAGCATCTTTCTTTGTTTTTCTTAATCTTTATTCATAGTTATGTGCATATTTCACATTCTATAATTAGGATATCAATTACTATGGATGAACACTAGCATGATGTTTGTGTTGTGGTATAGATGCATGGAAACATAATTATGGGATTGTTATATTATAGAGATCATAAATCTTGATATCGCATATTAGTTCTAGCTCTTCTTGGATTGAGTCTAAAGTTGACATACAGTCATTAAGCCATTATTAGCAGATCTATCCATTTCTAGTAAAGACAATTGAGAAAGTCATTTTCATATTGAGAGTTTCTTATCTGTTTACCTATTGATCATTATTAAGCCGTAATATTTAGGTCTATTTATCTCTCTTGCAAAACCTCTGTAAGTGTCCTAGATTGTCCCTACTACTCACTCTTCAATGAAATAGTGGAGTTCTAAAGATTTGTTACACAAGATGGTGTTGAACGTATCAACAAGGCTAGCATGGAAGGCATGTTCAAGCTTCCACTTGTCCAACTTACAACAAATGTTTTGTTGATAGAAGAAATTCTTGAAATAGGAATACAATCGAAAGACAAGTAAGTACATACAAACCTCCTTAGTTGAAAGTAAAATCTGTGTATAAAAAGAGTACATTGAATCCCAATCCATAAACATAATAGAGATACTGATGGAGACTTCATTGGATGTAGCATGTTGCACCAAAGTTGTTAGAGTATGCTAAGCTAGTACATAATGTTTCCTAAAGCCGCATTAGTATTTTACCCAGATCATTATCTACCAAAACTAACTATAGTAATCCTTTTGAGGATTCATTTCATGGTGCTAGATCTTCATTTAGTTCCACTTCTTGTTGGAGAAAAGAACAGTTATTTCTTGAGGTAGATGAATATCACATCAACAAAGGACAAGACACTTTCTAGAATATAACAAATTCTACTCGAACAAAAGATCATGGGGGTTTCACTAGAGATATTGAATAAGAGATAGACTTCTATTGTTGCATTAAAAGCATTGGCATGTTCTTCATTTGTTGATTTAAACTCTCCGTGAGGCGACCACAACCAACAAAGGTGTAGAAAGTTGTTTGCAATGCATGGATTTTTAGGATTGTCCTTTGAGAAAATAGAATTAAAGTATGGAAGCAGGATCTGCCAGCTCTTGAGGGAATCTTGATGAAAAATAACAGTAAAATATTTGGGCAAGCTTATATGAAAAAACTCATGCTTCTTGACGGGTTTATGTACATAAATAAGCATGAATTAAGTGGTAAAGGGGCTTCTGGAAACAAGAGGGACAAAGAGGCAGTGGAAGTGAAAACTTCTAGTGTTGTCTACTCCATCTCAGAATGGGAATGGCAAAGGTGTTGTAAGAGGAGCTGAGAAGGGTGTTGGAAGAAGTGGGGGTGTTTACATTCCCCCATTTAAGCTGGCTCAAATGATGAAAGATGTGGAAGACAAGATAAATGCATCTAACATCAAGAACATCATTCCAGAGTTGTTTGCAGAGAATCTCATCCATGGGAGGGGTCTATTTTGTAGGTCTTGTATGAAATCCCAAATGGCATCCCCTGGATTTACAGATGTTTTTGTTGTGTTAGTTGTTGTGGTAAATACAAAATTTCCTAAAGTTGGCAATCTACTTTTGCAAAGAATTATTTTGCAGCTTAAGAGGGCATACAAATGCAATGACAAGCACATGTTGATAGCACCAACCAAATTCATAGCTCATTTAGTGAATCAACAAGTTGCACATGAGATCATTGCCTTGGAACTTCTCACCCTTTTACTAGAGAACCCCACAGATGACAGTGTAGAGGTTGTTGTTGGGTTTGTGAAAGAATGTGGTTCTTTGTTGCAAGACCTTTCACCCAAAGGTCTCTATGGGATTTTTGAAAGATTTAGAGGTATTCTCCATGAGGGGGAAATTGACAAACGAGTACAATTTTTAATTGAAGGCATTTTTGCAATTCGCAAAGCTAAGTTCGAGGGTCATCCAGCTGTGCATCCAGATTAGTTAACACATGAAGTTTCCCTAGAAGATGAACTTGATCAAGAAGCTAGTTTTGATGTTTTCAAGCCAGATCTTGATTTCTTAGAGCATGAGGCAACCTATGAAAAACTAAAGAAAGATATCCTTGGAGATGCTTCTTTAGATGAAGCAGAAGGGGAGAATGATTCAGGTGATGATTCAAATGATGATGATGATGATGATGATGATGATGATGATGATGATGATGATGATGATGATGATGATGATGAAGAGGAAGGTGAGGAATCATTGAGAATACAGGATGAGACAGAGACAAACTTGGTCAATTTAAGACGTTCAATTTATTTGACAATCATGTCAAGTGTTGATTTTGAGGAAGCTGGTCATAAGCTACTAAAGATCAAGCTTGAACCTGGTCAAGAGAGAACATACCTTCATTATTATGGTCTTCTTGGGCAAAGATTCTGTATGATCAATAAAATTTATGAGGAAGTTTTTGATAAATGTTTTGTACAATAGTATTCTATGATACACAAACTGGAAACAAATAAACTGCGTAATATTGCAAAGTTTTTGGCCCACTTACTTGGCACAGATGCTCTTCCATGGCATTGTCTTGCTTATATACATCTGATAGAGGAAGATACTACTTCCTCTTCCCATATTTTTATACTAAGATTCTCTTGCAGGAGCTAGCAGAGCAGCTTGGTATATTGTTGAGTAATAAAAGGTTGAACGATCCAATAATGTAGGAGTCTTTTGATTCAATTTCTCCAAAGGACAATCCCAAAAATTCATAGTTTGCTATCAATTTCTTTACTTCTATTGGTCTTGGTGGTATCACTTAGAGTTTACGTGAGTATTTGAAGAATATGCCAAGGCTTGTAGTGCAGCAGCAAAAGTCTATTCATGTGTCAGATGAATCTACCTCTAATGACGATTCTTCTAGTTCATCAGGTTCGTTAGATTCTGATACATCAGACTCAGATTCTAAGAGTGAAACTGTTAGTGAGAGCAGTAAGGAGTGACCAAGAAAGAAAAATAATTCAAAGCATGACTATGAGTATGAAAAAACAAGAAGAAAGAAAAGGTCGAGGGCATCTGACTCAGAGGATGGAAGTGATAGTGAAAAAATCAGAAGGAAAAAGAAAAGGAATTAAAAATCTTTCTAGTCAATTATTCAAGGCTCCAGTACACACCATTTTCTTGGATTGTGACAACCAAAAGAATCACTCCCAAGTGCTTTGGTTTTATAATAGATGATTATAAGATGCTACAATGTTGTCTTATGTATTTTAATAGCCACGGGTTTTAGAGTTTTGTACTTGACAGGTAATGGATAAACAGTGTTAGGAGGAGAAAATATTGAAGGCCAAGTGCAGATTGTGATAATACTAGATCAATGAATCCTGCTATTTATTGAGTATTTCTTGTTTTCCATGTTGTGTGATGTACCATAAGCAAACTAGAAATCTAAATTCAATAAGATGCTTTGTTCAATGATGATAATTTCTATTTTCTTTCTTGTGAAGAAAGACCATGTCAGACAATATCAATGAACAACAAAATAAGGAGACAATTGCTAGATTGTGGTCTAACTTGAAAAGAAAAGGTGATGGAAAATGTTATTGTCCATGCAAAATTTGTAAGGGGTTAAAGACTAGAAGACTTCTAATCAAAACAATGAAGAAACATTGTAGGCTGCATGGTCACATTGAAGGTGGACATGATTATCATCCATTGGTAATTTTTTCATTATATCGTGGCGACAATTTATATACATGATAAATCACGTGATGATGAGATCATGATCACGGTTTATTTATGTTTATCAATTTTATATAGGTCGAGCACCCTGGAGCACATGGTATGGATCAACACAACCCTGAGAATATGGTTTTCGAAGTGGATGAACATGGAGGTGTGAATATCGAAGCTGAAGCTAATGATCCCATGGAAGATGACGATCATGAGCTAGAAAACACAATTGAAGATGATGGTACAAATACATTGATCCATGACTCATTTAGTACTCGTGCAGCTGATCATGATGATGAAGATGACCTTGATGTTGTTCATGATGTCCCTCTACTTGAGAAGGCATTTGAGGCCCTTTATGAAGGCTCACAGGCAACTCTTCTCTCCACTGTATTGTTGTTGGTGAACTTGAAGGTTATGAATGGTTTATCCAACATAACAATGTCACGTATGTTAAGGTATGTCATATATGTCATAATAAACTATAAATCATGTTGTACCATTAATATTCTTTATTATAACATTATATTTTTTGTTGTAGATTGATAGGTGAGTTTTTGTTACCACCATCAAATATTCTACCTCACTCATACCGAGAATTATCTGCCGTTATGAAAGATATTGGAATGGAGTATCAAGCTATAGATGCTTGTCCCAATGATCATATTATATATCACAAACAACTTGAATTTTGAACTAAATGCCCTGAATGTCATATCAATAGATATCGAATAGATCAAATAACAAAAAGGGTTCCTCACAAGGTTCTTCGCTATATTCCCATTATTCCACGTATGCAATGATTATTCAAGTGCACTAGCTTGGCACAATTTATAGATTAACATGCACGCAATAGAAGTTTAGATGACATTATTCAAATGCCTGTGGATGGTTCAACATTTATGGACATAGAGGAAAAGTGGCCACACTTTAAAGAAGAACCTCGTAATCTCAGGCTTTCATTGGCAGCGGACGATGTCAATCCATTTGGAGAGATGAGATCTGTTTACTTAGTGTGGCCTGTTTTTGTTATCAACAATAACATTCCTCCATGGATGTCAATAAAGAGGGAGCACATAATGTTGGCAATGATTGTTCCAGGTATTTTATCATTTAAATATAGTCGTCTAAATTTAATTATAAATATTGCAGTAAAATGGCCATAATAATTATGTAATGTTTTTGTTCATTCGATTAGGTAAGTACCAAGTTAAAGATATGAATGTATATATCGAGCCTCTTATCAATGAGTTGCTGGAGTTATGGAATGGTATCACTATGTATGACATCTCTAGACTAGTAGGTCAAAGACAATTTCAATTCCATGCGATGTTTCTATGGACAATACACGATGCCCCGGGGCTAACACATTTTTGTGGTATGTTATAGTGTTTAAGTTGTGCATGAAGATTATAATTCAAAAAATTATCATATTTAATCCAATTATACATTATCTTGTAGGTCTTCAAACAAAGGGAAAATTTGCATGTCCTGTTTGTGGTCCAAAGATGAAATCTCATCATTCAAAAAGTTTAGGAAAGCAGGTGTTTGATGAGTATAGGCACTTTCTCCACAAAAATCATAAGTATCGAAATATTAAAAAACATCTTTTCAATGGGAAAGAAGAGAATACATCAAAGCCACGAAGAATGACACCTCACCTGTGGAAGTTGGAATATAATAGAATTAATCATCAAGGTAATGCCATTCCATCTATTGGTTTGTCATAAAACATCTTTTCTATTTTGTTTTGTTTATTGATGATGTGATTGATGACCATGAAGGTCGTGAAGGCATAAATGACCACCTTCCTAAGGGAATAAAAAGTTATCCCCGACAATTTAGTAGGTTGCCCTACTACAAGCAGTTACAAATTGTTCATTTGTTTGATAGTATGCATATTGCAAAGAATATAACAGAGACAGTATGGAAAATGTTAGATGGAATGCGTGACAAAGAAAAAATTGTCAAAATATGTAGTGACATTTAGGATTCCAATCATGCAATGATAAATGTCATTCAATCAAATAGCCTTGGAGACCAGATTAATATAAGTGAGCTTCCTTGGTTATTAACGGACCAACAAAGCAATGCTATAAAAGAAGTCATACGAAAAAATCAATTTCCCATAGGATTTGTTGCGAACATAAACAATCTCATATCAAAGAAAAGTGAATTTGGGCCAGGGATGAAAATGCATGATTGGCATACCTTCATTAAGGTAATTCATGTTCTTGTGTTTTTAGTATGTATTTAAGTACTACACGTATGTGTACTTTCATTATGTTACAAAAAAATGAAAAGATAATTTTATAATTGTTGCAGTACGTTCTACCTCTATCTCTCCCAGATGACTTCGACAATAATGTCAAGCAAGTCATATATGATCTTGGAAAATACATGAGGTAAGTAGTGATATTTGTTTAGTTTGTTGTATAGATATTATATTTGCGATTTGTTTTACTTGTTATGTAATATACTTTTTTGCATCTTGAATACCTTGTAGGTGGTTGTCATGTAAAGAAATCCATAAAGACAATATAAAATATTGGAAGAGAAAAATTCCTCATTTAATGTGTGAAATGCAAAAGTGTCTACCTCCATCTTTTTTCAATGCACAAGAACACTACCTCATACACCAAGTTGAGGAGATTGAATTGTGTGGACCTATACACACTAGGTCAATGTGGATGGTTGAGAGGCACTTGAAATTTTTGAAGGCTTTGGTTCAACAAAGAGCACATCCTAAGGGTTCTCTGGTGGAGGGATGTATGGTATACGAGACTATGGTGTACATTTCTGAATATCTTCCTAAGTTTGCAGCAAAGATCCACGTGGATCGCATTTGGGATCCCAACACCATTAACAAATTCGAAGGGGAGTACTTGATGGGGAAATATAGATTGAGGAAAGTGAGAGGTAATTATAAGATGTTATTGTATTTAATTAATTCTTAATCTTCAAAATAAATTGATTGTAAGACGTCTATTTTTTTTTGTACAATTGGTCGAGAGTGGGATGCACTACATTTGTATATTGCAAATAATCTTGATTGGATGACAGTATGGATTGAACACTGTCAACATTCTGGACGCATGTTAACATGGGAAGGTGTGGCTTCATTGGTTAAAGAAGCACATCGTAATGGAGATTCTGCAAAGGGAAATTGATTTAGCATATGGTTTAAGAGATAAACAGGTACGTATAAATTTATTAATCACCCATATGTTTATCAACTCACAATACAATAAATTTTACATGTTTGACATATCGCAGGTCAAACACCACAACGATATGTGCTGCAATGGTCATAAATTTCGCAATAAAAAGTTGGATGACACGAAGAAAACTTGTGATTCTGGCATCACTACAGTCTTTGAGGTGACAAATATTTCATCGAGAAATGACATTCATCCTCAACATTCTCAAAATCGATACTATGGCATTTTGGATGATATACTTGAGTGTGACTTTAATTCCTTCAAATTAGTTTTGTTCATCGTCAAATGGTACAGGCTACGATTGAATAAAAATGATCCTGATAGAACTGTTATTGAACATGATAATGGTTTTATAATGCTAAATACAAGGTCATTTGAACCAGTTGGGGATGAGCCCTATGTTCTTCCAAGCCAATGTGAGCAAGTATTTTACTCAGACGTTCCACATAAACTGGGTTGGTCATTTGTTGTTAGACATGATCCAAGAGGAAGGCCGATAAAGTATAATGTGATGGAAGAAGAAGATACTGAAGAAGTAGAAGATGAAGTGGATGATGATCATGATCAATAGTTTCTCAATGACGATGAAGAAGAAGAAGAAGAAGAAGAAGAAGAAGAAGATGATGATGATGATGATGATGATGATGGTGTTGGTGATGGTGATGGTGATGGTGATGGTGATGGTGATGGTGATGGTGATGGTGATGGTGGCGAAGACGTTGATGATGATGATGATGATGACGACGACGATGATGACAATGATGATGATGATGATGATGATGATGATGATGTTGGTGATTGCTTATTACCTATGTGATGGATTACATGTTTATGATGACACATGATATGTGATGCTAATTGTGATGCTCAATTACATATATGATGACACATCATGTGATGCTTCTGATGCTTATGATACATATGTATTTATTGTTTATCAACTTACAAATGTAGTAATGCTTATGATGCTCAATTGATGGTGTTGATTTCAGGTATAGTCCCTATGTGATGTTGTCATCCTTGGTGGGAACAGGTCATTGACTACAGACATCGTCAACCATTTAGTTGAGGATCTTGCATAGTCTACATAAAGTAAAGGTAAGGAATTAAAAAATTTACAATGATTTTGATGACAACATCTTTTTATTATTTAATACTCTTTTGGTCTACAAAGTTCATGTTGTTCATGTTGTGTACTATGTAATTTCGCTAACATTTTTTATATTTTTTCTTTGTCACAGGCCGACATGGATCCATCACATATTGCAGATAGAGATGTAGCTTGTGACACTTCTACCGAGTAGGTAAAACTCATTGTAATTGTACAAATTAGATAGAAGCAAACTGTTACATTATTATGTTCTTTTTTTTAGTGATTTATACTAATTTTGTAATTGTTAATGATATTCTTGACACAGACGGATGTTCGGGGAAAGGGAAAGGGAGTTGCAATACCTGAGCACCTTTCTATGGATGTGGAATCATTAGGGTTAAGCAATGATGACCTTGAAGATCCCACAGACCTTGTGAAATTCTTTAAAATGCCTCTTATAAAAATTAGAAAAGAGATTGTTGCTTTGGCAGCTGTGCATCCTACCACTGATGAGATACGATAGAGGGTGGAATTATTGTTTAAGACAATAGAAAACTTGCAAGTAAGTAGTAATGAAAGCTTTAATTATAACAAAAGTTCAATAATGGTTTAAATTTTATTCTCTTTTATGTCATTAACTAAAATATGTACGTATTGTTTTTACAACAATTTATCTGCCCTCATGAAAGTCATTCCCATGATCAGGGTGTTGCAGGATCTTCAGGTGATGACAATTTTCTTGTATTATCACTTTCTTGGCTTATCACTCTGAGTACCCAAAACACATCATACTTGATACTGTCAATTTTCAAAATAAAGGTTCATCCTTGTTTACAATTCTTGCACTTTTCATATATTTAATGTTTGATATATTTAATGTATTATTCTTTAGGTGTTGTCAATGTTACTGTGCAAATGCCACTGCCGCCTCATCAGAGATCACCCTCACCTGTATTGCCGACTGCAATGTCGGCAACATGTAGCATGCAGACATCCTCTAGTGCACATCATATTGGCCCGCCCATTGTTGGTAGATCCCTCTTTTGCTCTATCTTCTATCATGTGTCTATTTCCCTTCAAGCGTTCTTTCTTGAATTCTAATGCCATTTCATAGTGGATTCATTTTTTGCAAGAGGAGATGCACATGAGGATGTGCCAGAGGCGACTATTGCTGATAACATACCATCATTTCCTAGATCTTCTTGTATTGCTAGTACGAGAATGTTGCAGGCCACATTGGTGGTGAGCGACAAAGAAATGCTTCCCTTAAAGATACAAAAGGTTCCAAGTACTTTAAAATTATTATTATATATATTCTAATTGTAATTTACTTTATGATCACTCGTTTTGGACTAATGATCCCATGAATTTTTTGCAGGCAATGATATTTTCTATAAACATCTTAGTGACATTGCATTGAAGATATTTGGGCCCACCATACGTAAAAGGTGGTACATCATATGTGAACTAACCCTTATCCACTTTTGATTTCATATCATTGCTAGAATAGTTTTCCTTTGACCCATTTCTTGAAGTGTAATAAATGTAGATTCAATTCATTTCTAAATCTAATAGGTTTGTTTTTGCTTTAAAAGGTGGAATGACCAAGAAAAAAGGTTAAAAGATGAACTGACAAACCAAATGGTTGAGTGGTTTGAAAATGACACCTTTGACAAAACCAAGATCCTTGAAAAAGTTGGCACATATCTAAAGTATGTGAGGGACCAATATAGGACCCATTTGGAGAGGAACCTAAAGTACGAGTGTCCCCCCATGATTCCAATGAGGGAGTGGAAGGACCTGATTTTGGATGCCAAGGAAAGAATTGAAAGGAAAAAAGGAAATACACCACTAGATGCCAAAAGAAGGTACGAGATACTATTAAGAATGTAATTATGTACTAATTAATTACTCTTTATATTTATATAATCTAACATATTTTAAACTTTATATAAACTGAGTGACACTTTCAAGGCAACCAAGACAAGGCAAGAAAAGCACAGGCAACACAAACTCGGCTTTGGTGGTTACATGAAACTTGCTGCACGAATTGTAAGTATCTCATGTAAATGAAATATTGCATCAAAATATTAATAAATTGATCAAACAATGCAAGAAAAATTCACGATACCAAGCAAAAATGTAGGGCTTTGAATTCAATATAGCGCCCACAGAAGATGAAAAGAGAATTGCCTACCAGCAAGGCTATTCAGCCGTGGCTGATCGGCTATGAGAATTGAGTGGGCATACACAACATTCGAGTGCATCCATCACACAGGTAAATATGGTAAATGGAAGTTGTTTCAAATTGAATACTTTACCAATAATCTAATTGATGTTGAGTTCCAACATAAAGTGACTATATTTGTTTTAAATAAGCAAGCAATGATAACAATGTGCATGTCATTGGAATGTAGCCTGCTAATTGTGAAACACCACCTGCACATGAAGGTCCGGATGTGCATCCCAGTAGTGGAGGTATTCATTTGCTATTCAAATTGATTTATTTATCTATTAATACAAGTATGTATATCTTAATTTGTAATTAGAGTAGTAATTAATGTAACCTTTTTTGTTAATATTTTAGAGCATGTAGTTGGTGGTGAGCAAGTGGAGCATGTTCTGGGTACACAACCTCAAGAACATGATGTTCCCCACTCAGGTAAAGAGGACCACTGTTATTGCTTTAAACAAATATAATTGCAATTGGTGTTCAGCATTAATGTAACCTTTAGTATTTCAACTCTAGATGATCTAGAGGGTGTTCAGCACGTTGAGGTTGAGGCTACACAAAATGATGTGGCCCCATCAGGTAAAGAGCACAACAATTATGTTCTCTAAATTAATGAAATACTTGTAACAATAATAATTTTTTTTTTGAATTTAACCCATTTCTTTGTTATTGCAGAGGACCCCCCTTCGCTTCAGTGTCCTCGTCCTCAGTATAGGACTAGGCATACATTGAGATCATGAGCAGTTGGTGGAACATCTGCAGAGGGGGGAAATGATGAAGAAACTGATGTTCCACTTAGTCTTTTCATAGCTTCAAAGAAAAAATAAAGAAAGAAATGATTGTAATCTAACTAATTTGATAATG
Organism: Cryptomeria japonica; assembly: GCF_030272615.1. Classification (NCBI taxonomy): domain Eukaryota; kingdom Viridiplantae; phylum Streptophyta; class Pinopsida; order Cupressales; family Cupressaceae; genus Cryptomeria; species Cryptomeria japonica. Next base: position 38,576,361 of record NC_081412.1, read on the forward strand.
ACTGATTTTTATGTGTTAGTGAATGTAATTATGTGCTAATTAATGGTTATGAATGATATGTGTTAATTAATATTGATGAATGTTGTGTGTTAATTAATGTTAATCAATGTTATGTGTTAATGAATGTTATGTGATATTAATGAATGAATGCTATATTTTATTAATGGCAGAAAGAATTAATGAATGAATGTTATAAGATGTTAATAGGGAATTTAGAGTGATGTTAGGGGGGGGGGGGGAGGGGCCAAATGAGCTTCCACCTTCACGTGGTTAGCCCTGTTAAGTAGAGAATATTAAACTATTCTCAAAACCAAGCGAAGCTCAACAAGGTAACACACTTTTCAATAATTCATTATGTTGCACAGTTAATCTTATTGAATAATGTATATTGAATCTTAATTGCAGGATGCAAGTGGAGCCAACATGAACAACAACACCACAAGTTGTTGGGTATAATGAACTCCCATATTGTCTTGTCTGTACATGAACAATATGAGTTTCTTCTAGTGTTGATATCCAAAGTAGGACTGCAAAAGTTATGAATATGCCTCATCCTTGTAAGTTTTTTTATTACTTGTAAGTAATGAATATGCCTCATCCATGTAAGTTTTTTATTTATTTGTAAGTCATGAATATTGCTCTTTAGTTAATTAAAATTAAATGAAAATATTTAATGAATACACAAAACTATATACATATGCAGGCGCACCATGGTTGAGATGGTCCAACTCCCCAGTCTCACTCTACGACTAAGCTCATGCCATATCTAAATCAAAGACATCTCAAATACATGGTCCGTGGAAAGCTGCAAAACGCCATTTTCATACATAAGCAAGACATACACAATTGGGCAAAATCACCAAGAGAACGGTAAAAAGTGTGTTTGAGATTATATCATGGATGCTTTTAAGGATTGTATCATGGATGCAAAAAATCTCTTCATTAATCCTTGACTCATGATTTCTATAATACTTCTTTAGACTTCTCATGTCATTTGTTGCACTTCTTCACTATTTTGGACTGAGTTTCAACTATGAATTTGCCTTGACTTATGACTATACCTAGCTTTGTCCTATCTTTTTAAGCTTCCTCTTTGAATTGTGGTTGTAGCTTTGATAATACCTTTTTAATGTTGCACTATTTGTAAGGAGGACAACTCCTAATGCATGTTGCAAATTGTGTTCTAGTGACTGAGACTAACCTAATGTGTCTCTGAATGGCATAAATTGCCAGGATGGAGATATAGCAGATGAGTTCAAGATTGTTGTTGTAGAAATTATTTGATTTCTGTGCTTGAAATTTATGTATATACACTATTTATAGTCTACTCTATATTTCCTACTCAACTACTCCTATTGCTTTAAAATGAAATGTGAACTGATGAATTGTATTCTATAGATGACCAGTGCCTTTCTTCGTTGTTTGGGCTACAAAGTCTTTATATTTCTTTAGGAATTATTGAGTAAACTTATGAGATAATTTTTAGATCCACCACCTCTCGATGAGTCTATCAGATACATTATTACCAAGCGTTGTGGCTTTTCGGCATATAACTAGAAACCAACATTTTTTGTTTAACAAACTGGAAGATAAAAAAATTGAGTATTGTCATCTCCTCATCGATACCTATCTGGTATCCATCAGTCCCTTTTTATTTCAAAGAAACCCTAGGATTCGGTGACTTCCTTTAGTTTTCCATCAAAATGCTTTTTCCATCGATATCACTATGCTCCTTCAATGAATGGGTTTGTTGTCTCACCGAAGCCCCTTTTATCCTCTCTTTGTCGTCTTCCACCAATAAAGTTGTATCGATGAAACCATGTGTATCGGAGACATGCATTTTAGTCTCCTCGAAACTCATATTCTCATTTAAATATTTTTGCTGTCTGCTGGGTTTCATGTCAAAGAGACTTTGGACTTCAGTGACTTCTTTTGTCCTCCCATCGAAACTCATATCCTTATCGATATCATTCATCGATGTAGTTTTCTTTTGTTTTATTGACATCACTTTTTTGATGAGAATGCTTCTTTTGGTGAATCTTCTTTATCTTGCATCGATGATATTGTTTCTTCGAAAGCCTTTTCTCATCGATGGGGGCCACCTCTGCTTTCTTCGATATCTTTTGTTGGTGGGACCGTCTCTTTTGATGAGTCTTTTTGCACCGATAGTGTTATATCCTCGAAGACCTTTTCTTGTCGATGAGAACCATCTCCACTTTCCTCGAAATCTTTTATCAATGGAGTTACTGTCTTCGATGAGTCCTTTCTGAAGTTGATTGGCATTTTCTTTCTTCGATGCCCCTTTTATATCGATGAGACATCGCTGGGTCTAATTGACACTATTTGAATCTTAGATACTTCGATAGAATGCTTTTAGACTTGTTCAATAACTTATGGGTTATTACGGTATCAATGAAAATGATGATTTCTTCCAAAGAGAGATGGCTTTTATGATTTAATTTCTCAAATCAAGATATTTTACTTAATTCAGATTTGATGCTCAACAAAATGACTGCACTATCACCAATCTATCTTAAAGATTTGACTACTCTTTAGATTATGATTATGAGTGTCATGATATTTCATGAGACTACTCTATCCCCATATGCAACCCTTTGTTCCCACAAATCAATGCTTTGAACTTGACTGCAACTTTATAGTGATCACTGTCTTTGTACAGTAAGCTTGCTACTTTCTCAACTTTTGATATATTGGAGGCTCCTAGGATGGTTTCTATCTTATAGTCACAATACCTTGCTATAATTTGTAGCTATTGTATGTTTATTTGTTTTCTATGTTTATTTTTTTTCCACTCTTAACTCATAGTTCAACCAAATATGGTTCATCTTGGAATCAATGCACATCGGTTATAATCATTTTATAACCAGTCTCCATGGTTGCAAGACCTGAAGAAGGATTCTTATCATCAATTAGATGCATACTTTTGGGAATATAGAAAGACAAAAATATATATTAGAACTGTATTTTTTGTTGAGTCATAATATGATGTGTTAATTTAGCTAAATAAGGGAACCAATATTGTATTAGGTTTAATTCCATGATGACAGTTGAAGCTTGTTAGAGATAGGGGATTTGTAGCAGTTGGCTTGTTAGGTTATGTCACAATCCTATGAAGGTCCTTGTAAACCGTTAATGTCAGTAGACATGAGACTGTTATATAACGAATTGAATTAGCTAAACCTAGAAGTTTTGTAACCAATGAATCAACTGACTCAAGTGTATGTTAATTACCTTATGATGGTCATTTATGACCATTATTCTTAGTAGACATTAAGTAGTTCGCTAGATAGCTGGTTAGTAAACCAGTGAGTTAGTTGGCTCAAGTGTATGCCAGATGTGGAATATTACATGTGGTATCAGAGCAACCAAGTTCGACATTGAACCTCAGGTTTTCCACCTATAAACAAAACTATATACATATGCAGGCACACCATGGTTGAGATAATATGCAAGCGCACTATATACAAAACTATATTCGCAAGTAAATATTTTATTCAAATCCATAATATGAAACATAGAGTTTTACTGGAAGAACATAAGTAACCTTATCTCCTTTAGATAATATCACAAGCAACTACCTACAGAAAGATGCAATAATCCACAACATATACACAAAGGAAAGATGACTGATTATATTATGTATGTTCACAAAATGGTACAATAGTAAGCTTGAGGCTATATTCTACTTCTTCTCTAATGATCCTTATTATTACAAAAGTTCCCTCATTTATATGAGGGTATACATTGTCACCAAGCATCGTGGCTTTTTCAGCACATAACTATTAATTAGAACTTTTGTTAACAAACTGGAAGATAAACAAGTTCAGCATTCCTATGTGTTGAATGTACTTATCATCTTTATACATTAGAACATCATTGTTAGTGTCCTCATGTCTCTTTCTGTCTAGAAATGATTGGATAGAATATGGTTAACACAAAGTGATAATTCTTTGTCCTGATCCAACTCTGCTACTGCTTGATTATTATCATCAATGAACTCTTGTTTCCACTGTTTGAACGATATTAACTCACCATTACTATAGAAAGAGGGCACCCTAGGGGTATTCCCATCATCCAGCCTCTGAAGCTCTTTCCTTAATTGATTTGCCAATTCATCATGGGACTTCAAGTAAGCCTCAGCTTCAATTTTCTCACCTAGATTAATCAGACTATTGTCATTCATCATGTCTTCCAACCGAGACCTGAGCCTTTCATGCTCTTTCAAAGCTCTGACTATTCCAGTGTATGTTTTCCAATAGATTTCTAAAACTTGCATCATACTTCTAAACCTATGTTCAATGATCTCTAGAATCAACTTATCCATCTTTTTTTGTACCTTTTCTACTTGCCGAGATGTCTTTTCAGCCCTGTTCCTCTAATACATAGCGTCTGTCAAGGCATCCATGGCATCTCTGTCAACACCGTATGTCATCCCTATTTGACTAGTACCTATATCAATCTGAAGCAATCTTGCTTGCAGCCTCTATTTTTCTTCATCGGTTTTCTCATATAGGCTTTTGTATGTAGAATTTTCTTAGACCAAAAACTCTATCTGATCTTGGTTCAGTTTAGCGACATCCAAATTTAGTTTGGTAGTTGTTCTAGGGTCAGTCTTTCCAACCTGCTACACCATCAAATGTCCAAAAGCTTCTTCTGTATCAACCAATATAGGTCTTTTATCTTTAGGATAGATAGACTACTATAGAAGAGCCTTCTGATCTGGATCATATCCTGATCCTCTAAAGAGTTTATCAATCTCTTTTGGAATCATTTGCCTACTTGGGTCCGGTTTCTTGAGGAATCCATCAAACAACAAGGTAGAGTTCATGTTCCATCCAGAGTATAATAGCACACTAGCTTCCTTAAGCAAATGTCTTCCCTTCTCAGGTGTCATTTCTCTCATCACAAGATCCATCTCCTCTTGTAACTTTTGAAGCTGCTACTCTTCTTCACTATTTCTCATGTTATTCCTAATTTGAGATCCTTTATGTTGATAGAGGAATGCGGTGAACTCCTTGGAAGCAATGAAGTCACTATCAGCAATGAAATCCTCATGCTCCAGGAATCTGATGTCAGCCACTTCTCGGACATTTAGTTATTCTGTTGCCAAGTATATTGGTGTATCCTCTTCATAACCAGGGGGGTAATCCTCTTGAGGAGTGAATGGAACGATGCCAGATGTGGAAGTAGGAGACATATGAACCAAAGGCTCTGTATTCCTAATAGCATCAATGTAATCCCTAAAAACATGAGGCGGAACTCCCTCAAGTATTTCCAATTCATGCTCCACAAGTTTGTTGGCCAACTCCAAGGGGTCTTCAATCTTTTGTAGCACATTCTCATCCTTTTTCCTTCTAAAAAGCTTCCATTTATAAGCTTGCATTGCTTTCTCAAACTTTATTCACTTCACTCTGGCCTCTTCTCTACCAATGTTCTTAATGAGGTCATCCAGTAGGTAAGATTTATGCTCTCCAGCCTTCAACTTTTGTGATGACCGGGCTATCCTTATGTATGTTGGCATATGGACACTCCAATGAGATATTGTGTGTGATTGAAGGTTTTGTCATTGATGGCAACCTTGCAATCCTATGACACCGGCAAGACATTATACCGACAAAGCATTAATCAAGAAAGACAGTACACCGACATTAGCAAGATCAATCTACACCGACACCGACACAAAAGATGTACACCGGCACAAAAGAGAACATGTATACCAGCACAGAGGCCGACAGGATTTTTGATATGTAATATTTTGTTTATTATTGTAAGCTGACTTGGCAAATTGTAAAATGACTCTTGTATATAAAAGAGATCATTGTAGACATTTGTAGGATATGGATAGGAAGTATAAAGAAAATTATAAGGCAGACCTAATGTGGGAATTGTAGATCAAGGGTATATGTAAAGAACAGAGCAAGAACCGGTACTGAATCTGGCATTGAAGATGCTATTGTAAAGCAGTATAGAATATTGGATTTGTGTAAATCCTCATTGTAAGTCAGTGTGACTTTTTATTGAGCAGTGTGCTCTAGGCAGTTGGCCTTCCTACATGCATAGGCCCCTATTGTAACTAATATTCTCTTATTGGCCAGTAAGTGAATATTGTGGGTCACAAATCCCACCAAGGTTTTTCCCACACCAGGTTTCCTCATTAAACATCTTGTGTTATGGTGTTCTTTTCATGTCGATGTTTTTGATTCTATTATTTACATTAATTCTTGCATACTGGTATACTGTTACTTTATGTTCTGCATGTTCAATTTTAAGAAAATTACATTACTGGTTAGATACTGATTCACCCCCCCTCTCAGTATCTGTGTGAACCCTAACAATTGGTATTAGAGCTTGGTCCTCTATTTTCAGAAGCCTAATAGCTTGAGGAAGTTCTTGACACCGGTAAAGATGGAAAATCTGATGAAGCAACTTGAAGGAGCTCTTACTGACTATGATGCAGAAACGTTGAAAAATATCAAATTAGAAGATGATTTAAAAGCAGCTCAGGACATTATTTAGGCACTTCAAGAAAATCTTACTGTTACAAGAAATAAGAGAAGAGAACTTTGTGAAAAATTGCAAAATGAGAATGATGAAAAGGAATCACTAAACGATATGATAAGCAAATTGAAACAAGAGATCATGACAACAAAAAATGAAATGCAGGATATGACTATGAGATTTTGCAAAGAGATTGAGGACAGAAAGAAGAATGAAGAAGAATTGACTAGAAGACTAAGTGATGCAGCAAATGAGAACACAAGACTTAGCTATGAAAATGATATGTTGAAAACAGATCTGATGCATACTCAAAATGACTCAAATGAACTAATGAGACAAAAAGAAATCTTGGAAAGGGAATTGGAAACTACAAATCAACACAAAGAAAAAGCTCAGAAGAACTTGGTACCTTATTGAAGAATCAAAAACCCAAAGGTGACACTTCTGGAATTGGATTTGAAGTTGGAGAAAGCTTCGATATTGCAAATACCCAGGATCACAGCAAACTGGTAAGACCTTCTAATACTTACAAATTCAATGGAAAATGCTTTAACTACAATAAATTTGGTCATAGGGAAAATGAATGTAGATCTAGGAATTATCAGAACATCAATCCTCCCACTGGTCAATGCTCCAAATGTAACAAAATTGGTCATAACTCTGAAAATTGTAGAATGAATGTAAGATGTTATGTTTGTGGAAGATTTGGTCATTTATCAAATAAATGCAGAACACAAATCGGCATAGGTTATGGGAAAGCTATTTAGAAAAATAATGTAACTTGTTATGCATGTAACAAGATTGGTCATATTGCCAAATTTTGTAGAAGTAAAGGTACACTGATAGATAACAAAAGTACTAGTTTGAAAGGTAAAGAAAGGTTGAAGAGGTTAAGCAAGAATTCTCAAAGCAATGGATTAGAAAAGGTGATCTAAATATTGGGGATACTCCTCCACTGGTAGAACCAACAAATGCTCCACTGGAAAGACAGAGCAATGCTCCACTGGCAGGATGTTCTTCATCAAATTGAAGAAATTTATCTTGAGGGTTTGGCAATCTAATGACACATGTGCTATTATTCCCTCGGTTAGAGAAAAGAAGTTGAAAATCATTCATTACTGGCAAATAAAGTTAAGCTAATACATTACCGGCAAGCAATTAATGTGGTAGGTAGCAGAAAAGACTTTATAAAATAAGGTTTTTGGCTCCATTTCATTTCACCATGAATTCAAACTTTTAGAGAGCGTGAAGATTTCCAAGCTAAGGCATTCCGAGCAAGAGGCAAAGCACTTCAGCAATCAATCCATCCAAAGGCAAAAAAAGGTATTTATCATCATGGCATCCTCCTCTGCACTTGAATTCATAGAAAACCCTACAGTAGTCGAGGTTCTAAAATGACCTAGGCCCATGTTTCAGCTAGTTCTCGAGGTAGCTAAGAAAGATGACAACACAGGTGCTTTTTCAAAAATTCCAAAAGGTGTTGTTTATGCAAAAGACCCTAGAATGTAGATTCATTGCAACATAGAGGAATTAGGTGATGAAGAAATTAAAAACATGTATAAGTCTATCATATGTGACAATTCTGGAAATGTGAAACCTAAGCATAAAATTGTTGAAACCCTAGGATTCACTGAAATCCTTTGCATTCCTGAATTTCCCAAGGAAGCGGTTAGGATAGTTCTGAGCAGGGTACATGGTTCATTCTTTTGGCTTGACTCAATGCATAAAATTACAAAGGAAGCTGTGAAAGCAGTAACAGGGTTACCTTCCTCCGGTAATAGACCTGACAAAACCAAAAAGGTCTCCAATGACTTAGTAACAAACTTAACTGGTGCAACATCCGAAAAGAGATCATTGAGGGTTAATGATGTGACCAATACAAATGTTAGATTTGTTAGCATGATTTTAGGTTACAAAGCAACTCATGCTAATAGGCTTAACTCAGTTTCTAGTTTATGCATAAAGAATGCTTATGACATGGTTAAGGACAATGTAAAAATTGATATCTGTGAATGGTTAAAGGATGAGTTAATTGACAATTTAGCAAAAATCAAGAAGGATAAGAAAGGAACCTTTAGATTTGGAAAATTACTCGTATGCTTAATGCTACATATAACCAAACAGGCTCCCGATATAGGCAACAAGGATTTTGGATTTGACATACCGGTAGGAAAACAATTATCTAACTTATTCAACAACATGGGTGAAAACAGAGAAAAGAATATCAATGAGTATTTTCAAGCACTAAAGGTCAGAATGAATAAAAGAATCAAACTATCACAGAAAATTGTCAACAAATACAAGGATGATATGTGTTTTGTAATAAAAAAGGATGAGATTTGGATGGAAGCAGTCATCCCAAGGACAATCTGGGTAACAGAGATGGGGTATGAAACAGATGACCACATAGTGGAAACTTATGCCAAAGCACTTCTGGAAGCCCCCAATGAACCAAAGGAAGAAGTATTTTGTAGTGTTGAGACCATAGAAAGTCAAATTCAATCTAAGAAGAGAGCGAAAAAGGTTGAGGCATTTGTGAGGAAAGGATCCAGACAAGTAAAAATCATAAAAGAAGACATATTAAAGAAAACCGACATAACTGAAGATGAGCTAGCAGCCCAACAACCTGAAACTCATCTATCACTGGTAGATACTTCCTCAGAAGGAGATATGCCAGCAACTTTCAAAAGAGTTTTCAGGAAAAGAGACCCCTCACCAGTAACCACTCCTTCACCTAGAAGGACAAGACAGAAGCAACAAGCCATGAGATCTCCAGTCAAGAAAGTCACACCTAAGAAGAAGCTGACCCCCAAAAAGAAGAAGAAGACAAACACTGACTTGGCCCCTCTTGACATATTACTGAATGAGATCACAGAGGATGGTAAATTGAGAAACATAGGGAAAATATATGACACCCTATCAGATGATCAGAAAGGACAAGTTGAGGAGAGTGTTATATTACACATGGACATGTATAAAAAGTTTTTGTTGCAAGTCTTAAATGAAATTCCTGATGAACTATATAAAAGACTTGAGGCCAGAAGGCAAGGAATAATTGAGTTGAATAAGAAAATTAAAATAGAAAAACTACTTGCAGTATACTCGGTTAACTCACCCAAGGAAATTGATGATCTGATAGCTCAAGCCAATCGGACAGTTTTTGCCACTGCACACCAGCAAATTTCACTAATGGCAGGTAGAGTTACAGAAGTTTCAAAGGAAATAGAAAATGGTTGGGATACATTCTTGGTTGAAAAAGAAAATCAAGAAGAATATAGGAATCCCAAGCCCATTCTGGTATATCAGAAGGACAAAGGGAAAGGTAAAGTTGGTGGACCACCAAGTATCAAGATTAGAGACAACTTACCCCTACCTCCTTTAAATACTCCACCAGTAAAAACAACAACCACTGAAGATCAACCGACAGCTGAGAGTATGGACACAGAGGATAATAATCCTAATCTTGAAGTCCTAATACTGTGAATGTTGATACTCAGAAGATCAACATAGTGGTAGATAAGGATACACCAGATAAATCAAGTATAGCCAAAGAGCCTCTGGCAACAGGAAACACAGAGCAACCGGCAGCAGATATAGAGAAAAAGATGGAATCTGAAACACAAATAGAGAAACCAACAGAGCTAAAGGCTCCAAAACAGATGCCACCGGTAAGAAATGAAGCAGAAAAACCAGTGCTTAAAGAAATGCAAACTCAAACAGAGCTACCAGAGGTCAATACTAGCATGGTCACTTCCACTGGTACTCAGTTTGTTGGGTCACCATCAAATGTGACTGAGGTATTACTTGAATCTATCAAGAAAATAACTGATTATAGCTCACTAGCTTATAAAGTGATAGATGATTCAATTCCATTTTTGAAATCAATAGCTCCTAATTGTAATATAGACAATAAAGATTCTTTAGGCCAGTTGGATACACTTTGTAAATATATTTATGGAAATTTTGAGCAAACAAAGGTAGAATCTGTAAAGGAAATTGTAGAAAAAGAGAAACAAAAATTCTTTGAGGAAGGAATAAAGAAGTGTAACAGGGAATTTGACACACTTCTACCGGAACTGTGCAATTTATTGAAAGAGTACAAAACTCTATACAAAGACACCTGTAAGATAAACTTTTTGACCATAGATGTAGACAAAAAGATGAGCAAGGTACAGGAAGAGATCAATAAACTTGTAGATAATTTTGTTAACTCACCCGATACATTATCAATTTTTGAGGAAAAGATAACAAATTTTGAAGAAGAATTGCTCAAATTAGAAAGAGAAAAAGAGAAAATAATAAACAAGGCAAAATTCTTGAGATCTAAACTAAGTCCAAGATTGGACTATTTAGCATCTCCGCGGAAGGAAATCTCAGAGGCACTAACATAGGGAAGCAAAACACCGGTAGAGAACTTGCAGCATCTCATCGATATAGTATACAAAACTGAGACAACAATAAAAGAAAGTAAGAAGTTTATGGATAGAATAAACTTAATTTTGGGAGATATTCTTCAGATAATAACTACCCAACTACAAGGTTGAGGTTATGGATTGGTACAACTACAAAATCTACTAACCTTTGTCATTGATGCCAAAGGGGGAGTAGTAGGATGAGAAAATTCAAAACACAGGGATCACATGCTCAGGGGGAGTTCTCACATTTTTGGTAACTTTTTTTTGGTCTACACATTTTTTGGATATCTTTTGAAATTTCTCATGAGTGTTGCCATCAATGCCAAAGGGGGAGATTGTTGGTATATGGACACTCCAATGAGAGATTTTGTGTGATTGAAGGTTTTGTCATTGATGGCAACCTTGCAATCCTATGACACCGGCAAGACATTATACCGGCAAAGCATTATTCAAGAAAGACAGTACACCGACATAAGCAAGATCAATCTACACCGGCACTGACACAGAAGAGAACATGTATACCGGCACAGAGGCCGACAGGATTTTTGATATGTAATATTTTGATTATTATTGTAAGCTGACTTGGCAAATTGTAAAATGACTCTTGTATATAAAAGAGATCATCATTGTAGACATTTGTAGGATATGGATAGGAAGTATAAAGAAAATTATAAGGCAGACCTAATGTGCAAATTGTAGGTCAAGGGTATATGTAAAGAACAGAGCAAGAACCAGTACTGAATTTGGCATTGAAGATGCTATTGTAAAGCAGTACAGAATATTGGATTTGTGTAAATCCTCATTGTAAGTCAGTGTGAATTCTTATTGAGCAGTGTGCTCTAGGCAATTGGCCTTCCTCCATGTGTAGGCCCCTATTGTAAGTAATATTCTCTTATTGGCCAGTAAGTGAATATTGTGGGTCACAAATCCCACTGAGGTTTTTCCCACATTGGGTTTCCTCGTTAAACATCTTGTGTTATGGTGTTCTTTTCATGTGGATGTTTTTTATTCTGTTATTCATTAATTCTTGCATACCGATATACTATTACTTTATGTTCTGCATATTTAGTTTTAAGAAAATTACATTACTGGTCAGATACTGATTCACCCCCCCCCCTCTCAGTATCTATGGGAACCCTAACAATGTATCCTTTAGGATCAAAATTGGGCCTTGGATCCCCCATAGCCATGCCATAATAATCCAATTTTGTCTATAGTAGGCCATAACTCTTTGAACTTCTCACAATAAAATATGAAAATACTAACAACCCAGGTACAATTGATTGTTTCCCATGGCTTGTCAGATGTTCTGTACTCACTATTGACAATTTCCAGACAAGCCACTTTGTTAGGGACTGTAAGTGGTAGTAAGTATGGTCTCCCTTCGAACCCATATACCTTGACTTGTGTGCAGTCTGAAAAATAATACCAATCTCCCCAATTGTGTTCAATTAAGGGATCTTCAGTGAAATCTTTTGGTCTTAGGAATATTTGAACCTCTGGTGCAAGGGTATGATCGCACATGCATCCCAACAGTCTATATAATGTCTTGATAAAGAACTCCTCAAAATGCCAATATTGATTATTCACATACCTCTGGTCCCATGAAGAAACCCATAGTTGCACTGGTTTTCTCATCCCAGCATTGTCATATGCCCTGACACATAACTCTTCTAGCCATAACCCTTCATCTTGGCCCACATACAATAGCATATGCATAAGTAAGGAATAATGCTTGAAATGAGCATTGATGACATCCCCCTTTAACTTGTCTAGCCCATGATTCAAAACCTCAACCAAATAAGCAAAAAAATCAAAGAAGCGGGGGTCCTTAGACTGCAAATAGGCACAAATGACCATGGGTGCAATATCCATCAAAGGATGGGCTTTTATCCCTAGCACTTGGGCAACACAGTAATAGGTATACTTGAAATATGGGTGGAAAGTGTTGACATCATAGGGAGCTTTGTCATCCTGACCTAGTGGCACTAAGGACCCTGCATTTCTAGGTCTATGTATAGGGAGTCTCCACGTTTTGTAAATGTGCTCTAGGTTAAAATATTCACTTGTTAACTTCTTGAGGTCAATCAATTCTTCAAATCCCCAATCCAACTCAAACACAGTGTCAATAACCTCCTTTCTGATTGCAAGAATTGGCTCATCCATGTAGTTATATATGGTCCTAGTTTTAGGGTCACAATTGTTTGCCAATGCCTTCATGAGCTCCACATTCACGAATACATTAGCCACAACTAACCTTCCTAAGTTCAATCACCATAAATTGTTGATAGGTTGAGGGGAAACTCTTCTGTTGTACCCATATATAAATAATTAATACCCTCTCAATTTTGTCCATATGTCTCCAAGATCCTCAAACCGGTCCTCCAAGCCTTCCTCATCAGCTCTAATCTTCTTGGACCTCAAACTGGATGATGGGCACTGGTCAATCAGGTCCTGGGCCAAAGAATTCCCTTCCCTTTTCTGTCTTTTAGGTTTTTCTTCTATAGCGATAGGTTCTTTTCCCTTTCTAGTCTTATTAGTTTTAGATGATGATTCCATTTGAATTTTAAAAAGAGGTCTGTGTGCAAACAACTTACTTGGAATTACTGATCTTTATCTATGAATTCTCCCAATTCTTGCTTTTAGTTCATTGCCTATGAATTCCTTAATGCTGTGTGCTTTGATGTTGATCCACTACTTATGGCATATTTAATCAGTTAGTAATTGCCGTTTTGGACAACAGTCACTCGGGCACACGTTCAAATTTAATGGCGATGTGACCTTTCGTGGGATTTGTTTCTAATTTTTGTGGCAATCAATAATCATTTTGATGAGTATATGTCTTTCGATCATTTGTTTCTTTAGTCCATTGATCTCTTTGTTTCTATCGACAATACTTTTGTTTCGAATATTACTTCGATCAAGTATTTTTTCCCTTCATCGAAATACTGTATTTAGTCAGTATGGTTGTCTCCTCATCAAAACATATCTAATATCCATCGGGTCTTATATCGAAGAAACCTTGGGCTTCAGTGTGCTCCTTTATTTTTCCATCGAAACACTTCTTTCATCGATATCACTATGCCTCATCAATGAATGAGTCTATTATCTCACCGATAAAGTTACATCGGCAAAACCATGCATATCGAGAACATGCCTTTTAACCTCCTCGAAACCTATATCCTCATCGACATCTTTTATCAATATAGCTTCCTTTTGTCTGATTGATATTATTCTTTCGATGAAAATGCTCCTTTCGATGGGTCCTTTTTATGTTGCACCGATAGTATTGTTTCCTCGAGAACTTTTCCCGTCGATGAAGATCCTCTTTGCTTTCTTTGATATCTTTTGTTGATGAAGTTATTATCTTCGGTGAGTCCTTTCTGGAATTCATCGGTGTTTCCTTCCTTCGATGGCTCTTTTATATCGATGAGACATCGCTGGGTCTCATTGATCCAAATTCAAAAGGTATCGATGAGACCCAGGGATGTCTCATCGATATAAAAGAGCCATCAAAGGAAGGAAACGCCAACATCGGTAATAATTATTATTTTTTAACAAAAATTATCATCGTTGGAATTACGATGACTACCAAGCTTTCGACCGACAATGTAATCGGCTAACATACAGCATTGGCAGAGTCCATTGGATTGTTGTATTTTCGATGGGTATGGCATCGTCGACCAATCCGACGTCGAGTTTTCGACAGTTGATTTTGTCGGCACTCTGACAAAAATTCGTCACAAATCCGACAAACGACCATTAGAAATTAGATCCGAATGTACTAGTTCCTTAAGTACTAAGTGCAACTCAAGTGATGTAGGAGAGTCCTCTAACACAACATGGGTTGAAGAGAAGGGTACCATTGATGACATTGACGATTAAATTGTTGGCATTTATGAGTATGAAGGGTTATTTATATTGAACATTTGGCAGGATTGAGATGGGGAGTGAATCATTTTGGAAATTCAAAAACAACTATTAATCAACTTATTTAACAACATCGCTCAATCATCAACACCAAAAGATGATTCAGAACTTCTTTTTACCTTGCAAAAATGAAGTGATTTTGTTTTTAACCTTTGCAAGAAAAAAGTGAGATCCTTTTTAAAGCACCAAAAAAACATGAAGTTCTTTTTACCTTGTGCAACATGAAAGTTTGAAAAAGTAAAGTAAAACCCTAATCTAACTCCATTAGACCTGCATGAAACATTAGCACCTACAAAACCTTTTTGAAAGATTAGTCGAGATTGTGGACTTAGAAGCCTAAAATTTTCCTTTGTGTTACAAAGATTGGCTCTATGTCTATGACAAATGTGCTAAAACGTATAGAAAATATGCTAAAATAACAACTATATGCACTACAATATTGATTAAAAATGCTAACAAAAGTGTCAAATGCACTACAAAAATGACCTTATATGCACTAGGAGCATTGTCAAAAATGCTAGAAGTATTGTCAAATGCACTAGAAGAGCTTTCAAATGCACCAAAAGTTATGCCAAATGCACTAGAAAATCCTACGTTCTAGGCCTGTGTAAAAATTTGTAACAAAATGTTAAAATCATGAGTTCGAGCCCCATGGTGGGTGCCAAAAATGTGTGCCTAAAAGGTGGTTGTCAATCAATTAATAATAGAATAATAAACATATCAATGAAACATTATATGTAAAGGATCTAATAAATAAAACAAGTTAAATAAAGAATCCTTCCAAGACGTTCCATTGTCCTTTATCTCCAAGGATTCTTCAAGTCATGGTTGCTCTCAGATCATTGAGCAACTGAACTTTAGAATGAAAACCTAAAGAAGGATTGATGAGTTGATAATGATCTATATTCTAGTGCAACTAAGATCTATATAGATTATAACAAAGCTTGTTATGATGTAGATTTTATGCTATGATAATGAATTACTATGCTAATGATAACAATGCTTCTAAATGCTTTAGCTTATGATAGAGACAAAGAGAGACAAAATTTAGATTCTAAGATTGAAACTTGATTACCTTTGATAATGAAGGGATGAGTCCTATTTATAGAAGAAATGGGAAATTGGATGGTTAAGATTGAATTATCTTAACATGGGCTAGGATTGCATGAACCTCAATCCATGTGATACTTTCAATCCAATCCTATGTTGACAAGTGTCAACATGAGAAGGCTTGAGAGGAGAGAGAATGGGAATTAAATGCCTGAAGAGACATAAGGGTTACCCTAGGGGGTTTGGTTAGGGTTAGTTTAGTGGATAAAGCTTTTATCCAAGGGTTAAACTCTTGTGCAAGAGTTAAAGGATAACCATGGTCAAAGAAATGAATACTTGAAGAGAATTCAGGGTTAGATGAATGGTTAAGTTAGAGAAAAAGTCTCGAACCCAAGGTCAAAGATGAGTAGACCTTAAAGGCTTAGGAAGACTTTGGAGGTTAACTTGTGGAAGGGAGAAAGGCTTTAATGCTTTGAGAAGTGACTCCTTCCTAATCCTTAGTTTAGGAATGTGCAAATATTTAGGAGGTGGGTTAAGAGAATTGGAAGGGTTTAGAAGGAATTTTAGAAGAAGGGTTAGTGTGCAAGTGGGCTTTGTAGGAGAATGCAAGTGGGAAAGATTTTTTAGGATTTTCATTGGAATAAAATTCATTTATTTCAATTTATGGTGCAACTTGTATTAGATGGATTTTTAAATAAATATTGATTTATTTAAATGTGTGAAGGGTATTTAATTAAATGTGAAATGGGGTTTAATTAAATAAGTATGATTTATTTAATTTAAATTCTAAATTTGGCTAGATGAATTAAATCAAATAAATTGAATAATTGATTTAATTAATAGAAGAAGGGGGTGAATTAATTATATATCAATTTAATTAATAGTTGGAAAATGGATGATAATTAAACAAATATATAATTAATTTGATCAAGCGGACATAAATAGGTGTCTACATTTTGCCCCTCTTTGAAGTGATGTGTGGCCACACATTGATTCAAAGAAAATTCACTTGTTGATGTTGATAAATTTTTTGATTTGCCCTTGATGTTGATTGTCAGATAATGATATGCTAATTGTCAGATAATGATGCGAGTATGCCCACTGAGGAGATTAATTGAGAAAATTTGACGATTTTTAATTTTTTCAATTTTTTTTTTGATTTTCTAATTTTTTTTTTTTTAAAATTTTTCTGAAATTGATCTCTTGATAAAAATGATTTGATTTTTTAAAATATGATGTGAGAACAACACATATATTCCCTACACATCCATCCATGTGGCATACCCTACTTATATCACCACTTCCTATATAAACCCTTGGGGCTCATTTTCCGACTGATTTGAACATTTGACATTTGGTGATTAGACATTTTGGAGAAAATGGCACCACCCTATACCATTCGACGATTCGAGAGACCAGCAGTGTATGGACCTCCAAGAAAGTTGATTTCGAACTTCCCTTGTTTGAAATTTTTTGATTTGTGAATGATTTTTTTTATTTTTTTTGTTTTCCATGTAGGTTTTCTATGTGCTTTAGTTTTTTTTCTTTTTAGCGC
Organism: Cryptomeria japonica; assembly: GCF_030272615.1. Classification (NCBI taxonomy): domain Eukaryota; kingdom Viridiplantae; phylum Streptophyta; class Pinopsida; order Cupressales; family Cupressaceae; genus Cryptomeria; species Cryptomeria japonica. The sequence goes on from NC_081412.1 coordinate 38,593,830, forward strand.
ATTTGATTTTTTAATTAGTGCATTTGATTTTTACTTTAGCACATTTGATTTTTTAATTAGCGCATTTGATTTTTACTTTAGCACAATTGACTATTCTCTTAGTGCATATGATGTAGATTGTAGTACATTTGAATGTTGTTTTGGCACAATTAGATTAGGTTTTTTGTTGTTGAGTTTGGTAGGATTTAGCGCATTTGATTTTTGATTTGGCACTTTTAATGAATTGTGTAGCACATTTGATAAATGTTGTGGTGCATTTGATAAATGTTGTGGTGCATTTGAAAAAAGTTTTAGCGCATTTAAGATTTGTTTTAGTGCATTTAAGATCTGTTTGATCCATTTGACACCAAGAGTAACTTGGTTGGTTTTGCAAATTGTGATTGATGAAAATGTAATTTTTGTGCATTACTTTGATATTTTTGCCTGAATTGATGATTGATAGAATTTAATTGACTGGATAATTGATGTATGCCAATGATTGAAACTCAAGATTTTGATAATTAGATAAGTTTGATTGATTGTGTGACCTCATGATTGATGAGAGTCACTGATAGGATAGGTTTGAGTGAATGTGTGACCTCATGATTGATGAGAGTCACTGATAGGATAGGTTTGAGTGAATGTGTGACCTCATGATTGATGAGAGACACTGATAGGATAGATTGGATTGATTTGTGTGACCTCATTATTGATGAGAGTCACTGATAGGATAAATTGGATTGATTGTGTGACCTCATGATTGATGAGAATCACTTGATAGGATAGGTTTGATCGATCTCCTAATTGATAAGAGATTATGATATAAACTCTAAATTTGATGAGTGCATGACCGCACCACTAATAAGTTAGATTAACCTCTTGTTGGATAAGAGTTTATGATATAAACTCTAAATTTGATGAGTGTATGACTACATCAATGATAGGCTCTCAAAGAGATTGATTAAGATTTAAAGTGAGTGGATATGATAACTAATTAATTGATTGGTGAATTTGGTTAGGTGGATAAAGAATTGACATTTTGTTGATATCACCTTGCAGGAGGATGCATACATGGTACTCAATTTTCATGGAGAATCTACATCCTATCCCACTTATATCATAATTTGCACTAGGTAGTGTATGACAGGGCTACCAGTTCATCTGTGGGGGTGACATTGGTTCAAATTTGGGCCTAGGAGCACATAGTTGTGTCGTAGCTAATTATAGAGAGAGCAGGAGCAATGGGACAACCTTATCTATATGCTTATGGCCATGAAGTTTTCCAACCGATGCTTGGGAAATTGGACTATTGGAGATGGACTTTTGATGATTTGGACCAAGTTGTATGGAGGCCCTACCTTGATTGTGAGGCCCGATAGGAGGATGTGACAAAGGTCCTAGTTTTGATACAAAGTCCATAAATGATTGGTAGGATGTCATACATTGTGGAGAGATTCATCTTGACTCATGTGTTGAGGTAGTTTGGTTGGACCCAAAGGATGCCTCAAGGTTTCTCCTTGTATTCCCATATGCACAAGGACATAGTAGATTGGCATTTGTCGCTCGATTTTGAGACAACACAAGAAGAGTTCTATGCACTACCTCATTTGGCATGGCATATGGTCCTACATGTTACAGATGGGGGCATGGCTACACAATATGCACAGTACAAGGTTGAGCATCCTTTTCCCTGATTGATAGGATAAGAGAGCCGATACTAGCCTTAGAGGTGGTTGATGATGATGAGGACTAGCTGTGACCTTGAAGGCAGAGAGTATCTAGTGGCTAGGGTCGTGGGAGAGGTGGAGGCTAGATGGGGAGAGGAGGTACAGTGAGAGATGTAGGTCGGGGTGTTTGGAGAGATGTTGGCTGGGGTAGAGAATTATGGATTAGGCAAGATACTGGTGGTATCGAGGGCTATGGAGGGGATGATTCTGATTTAGAGGAGACAAAGGAGGGGAGCCATTAATTTGGAGGAGGTGGATATATATGCCTCCATCATCAACTTCCCTACAATATATCCAAGTGCAAGTGGCTAAGGATCCCCAACCATCACAGTGGCTGACAGTACAGATTATGGTCCCACCTCATTAGTAGCCAGCCCAGATAGCGGCTTTAAAGTCGATGGTATCGGGGTTATAGGGGCAGCTAACGCAAGTACATGCACAAATTACTCAGTTGATGACTAAGCGTGATACCACTATAGAAAGATATGGTTGTGTCAAGGATCTGATATAGACCTTCCAATAAATAATCACCTAGGGACTAACAAGAGATACGATGAGAGAGTTGATATATCAGACATGGCAGCCTAACTACTACAGGGCTCTTTACTTTCAGGCTATGCTACCAGAGAGATGAGCGGAGTCCTATGAATAGAGTTCTAGGCATGGGAAATCATAGCGAGGCACAAAGAGTCGAGGAGACATGGGTTCTAGGAGAGATCTGGGTGGTGGTAGTGCAAGTGTTGGTCCTTCAGGTACAAGTGGAGCTAGGACTACATCTTTTGGGGACAGTCATGCATAGATCTATGTGCCCCGATTTTTATATCATCATGATGTATACATTGATTCATTTGGATAGTTACATGATTCTGACCATTTTTTATGTATCTCTTATTTGGATATGATATCTATGTACCCTTGACAATGGTTCTTTTTGATGATGATATGAGATGCAATGACAATTCTTCTTTGGATTCATATGTTGTACTCATGCTTGATGATTTAATGTTTGTATATGTGATGATGCTTATACATATGATGGTTGCATCAAGATCCTCAAGTGCCACACAAAGCTATCTCTGCAAACCAGAATCTATTGATTCAATCTCCCAGACCTTCCTTAAGTGGTTAGGATTCCTCAGAGGAACTAGGCTCTAATACCAATAGTTGGAATCAAGGATCATTGAGACGGGGAGGTCGGTAAGCAATTTTTCTGACTTAATCTCAAACCACTCGAAAGTAAAATGCAGAAATACAAGATAATCAACCATAAAATCATGACACCAAGATTTTTACATGGAAACCCAAATGGGAAAAATCAAGGTGGGATTTGAACCCACAATATTATCCCACTATGGCTAGTAGCAAAATAATATTACAAAAAGAGAATGCACTTTGCATTCAGACACACTACCTAGAGATTACAACTCAATTACAATAAGGGATACAACCCTGGAAGGATAATTGCCTTACAAATCATTTACAATGATGAATTACAATGATTTAACTCAAAATAGCATCAAACAATGCCTGGATGAGTTTCGGTTAAGTACAAAAATTCTGACTGTATCTACTCTGTTGTTCGACTAAGTCAGCTACCAAATCAAGAATGTGCAAGTGAAACTTCACCAAATAGGTTTCTTCATCACTACTCGCTCATATTACATCATACCATAAAGATCTTCTACATTGGTTTTATATATTCGTAATCATAAAATAAACAATTATCAAGCTAGTCATACAATGTAACATGTAAACATGAGTCGGATCAAACCAGATTACCAATACACATGTTGATCATTCAAATGATGATAAAATGATTTCTATAATTAGTCTATATCATCCCATGCACAAATTTGACCACCGAATCACCAAAAAGCTTGAAGGCTAAAACTGCTCTTCATAGCCTGAAATATTGAAGATAGATTATTGGATCACTTTCTCCACTGGTTAACAAAAACCATGACTACTAGATAGGATTTGCATGAAGAGTTTCCATCAATGACAACTCTAATCCATTAATCAAGCTTTGATATCCACCAAGTGAGTGTCAATTGCCAACAATATCATCACAACTACCACATTCACAACTTACATTGAATATTGAAGAAGGCATGGTGAATGCCATATCTTAGATGACAATTAAGAAGACCTGATAGATAACTAGGACAACGGTAATGAGATAATCGACTTGGTTGATAATATTGTAGATGATGATTATGCATGAAAGGGGAAAAGAAAATCCAAATAAAAAACAAGCCGGGAGTGGGATATGGTGAAGAACTTTCAAATTGATTGGGTGTCAAAGTATCCATTCATTGAACTAGTGGAGAAACCTTTCTGGGATTTGTTGTCTGATAGCTTACTATTGACATAATAGGGGCATGATTTATGAGTAAATTATTGGTGTAGTATGCATAATTTGTGCACTATAAAGGAATGATGGTCAAAAGGATAACAAAGTAGGATAAGAAATCTAATGGAGTCTTTTATATATCTAAAGGTAAGTAAGGCTTAATTATATGTTGCAAGAGTGTTGTTTAATGCATGGGTATTAGTGGGATGAAATCACCTTATTTTATAATATTTTTAAAACACATCTCTACTTAGATAGTAATAACAACTCCTCTATGGATTTATAAAACTCACTAATACATAGGATCCCACTAGATAAAATTATTAAATCAAGAAATTAGTGTACCTACAAAGAGTTAAATATAATTGCTCAGTGATGAGGTCCATTTCACAAGAAAAATGAGTTTGAGTTATTTTTTATCATCAAGATCATCTTGTGACATGAGAGGAGTTCATCTTGTGACATGTAGCTCATCCTTGGTGTATGAATCAATAGTTTAAGTTACTTTTGATTTTTGATCTCAAATTATAGTGCAAGAAAATATTATACACAACCAATTAACTAAATAAATTATAACCTTAATAATAAAATTAGAAAAAATAAGCTCAATTAATGAGTACCAAAGTAAGGTGTGAAAGGTTCATTTTAAATTACATAAAAGGAAGTGTCAAATTGATTAAAAAATTGTGTCTTCATCTATCAAACATACATGAAACTCATTAGTAGTATTATTGATAAACTATAGTCTTGAAATATCATCATGTAGTAATACATAGAAAACATACTTACATAAAATCTAGAGGGCTCAAAATACAATAAAAATATTAGACAATTTTTTGTGTGTTGTTTTAATATATTTGTATATTTATTTTTAAATATTATAATTTAATACTGATGACTATTGAAATTAAACATAAGGAAAATTTTTGAAGGAGTAACTCCTTGAAATTACCAAAATTGAGGTTTTTATGAATTAAAATATTGATAGGTGTAACTATTAAAGATGATTATTGATACATGTGAGCATATGAGATGCCTATAATAGTGAATCATACTAGAATTCTTAGGAACTTAAAAAAAATAAGGTATGTCATTTAGCGTATACATGATTTTTGTAGGTCTTACTTGGAAAGCTAATGTACTGAGAGAGGAGGGGTGAATCAGTACTTACAAACTTTTCTTGAAAAACAATTTTACTGATAAACATAAATTAAGTATTGATGATCTCAAAGATATATAATACTGAAACATAATCATAGAAATGACATACATCAAAATATCACTCCATAACACAAAGATTTTGGTCATGCAGAAACTCTTGGTTAGAGAGAAAAACTGCAATGGGGATGGCACCCACAACTTCACTACTGCAGTAATCAAGATTGCTCAGTTAGAGCTACATGTTTAGCCATTTCTGATAGCTTACCCTTGCTCATAGCATTCCTTGGTAATTGATAAATCAACTCGGTAACCACTTCTGTATACTCTGTCCCTTTAAACTATTCTCTGAAACCTTCTCGGTAACCTCTGATTATCTCTGTCAATCTTATTTCTTCATACTGAACTATTTCATTCCTTTGTGTCTCTTTTCTTGATTGACCTTACATATCATATATCAAATACTCAAATCATTCTATTTATATAGATCTCTAAGATGGTGATTTGTTCATGCTTCGATCATACAAACATGTTTTATTGAATGAATAAACCCAGAAATTATTTCATTGGATATTCTTCCTCAAAATCATACAAAATCTTTAAATGCAATTTCCTATGTAATAACGGTTTCATCTTCTCGAATTATGTAACACATTTCACATGTGTGTCCAGGTTCATTGAATCTAGTAACACGTTTCCAGTTGGTTCAGATTAACTCGGTATTCCTTCTTTTCTACTCGGTAGACATATGAACCTTACTCGGTAGACATTCTGTATATGTCTCGGTTCATAGCTCGGAGTATATCATCTCGGTGACTTGTCTCTCTTCTATAACCGACACTGGTCACCTTGGTGTTTACCGACTGGACTTTTCGGTAGTATTAACCAACTAGACTTTTTGGTAGTATTAACCGACTAGTGTATATAGAGTGACTTTGGGCATAAAACTAATGACAACTTAGTAAATAGCAACAATCTCCCCTTTTGACATTAGTTTGGTAAGTTTGACAAAACTCCTTTCAAAGTCATAACACAAAATCTATATACTTGCAAAATAAACTGAAATGTCAGTATATACAATGTTCAAATACATACTCCCCTTATCAATATTCTGTACATATCTTGATGTTCCATGCTCTTGATGTTCCATGCCCCCCTTGACAATTTCAACTGTACACTCAGTATATATGATAAATTATATACACTCATATACTCGGTATACTCGGTACACTCAGATATTCATGCTTGATCATGTTCGGTACACTCCCCCTTTTTGACAAACATCAAAACTAGTTACCATTTGGTGGGGGCAACTGATCAAAAATAGATTTATACTTAGTACGAGCTTCTGTAAGAGTGTTCTTAAGTGCATCCTTGACACTTTCTAGTATTATATTCTGAGCTGTAATATCAGCTGACAGTGTGATCAAACCATCTAAAGTGCTTCCCTCGACTTGAGTTGACAATTGGGTAGCTCGGTTGATCTACTCTTGAACTGATGACAAATGGGGAATAAATAATGTTTGAAGAGTCATGATATCCATCCTTATTTTATGCTCTTCATTCCGAAGTTCTAACTGTTGAGCCATAAGTGTTTGTAGCCTTTTATAAAAATTCTGAAGAGAATTTGGCTCAGTAGTCAATTTATTTGAGAGATCAGTAATCTCTTTTTCAATGACGTCGGTCTTATTCTTGATATCTTTGATGAAGAATGAAAATGTACATAACTTTTGGAATAAATAAATAATATGCTTGAGTTGAGGGGACAACTCAGCAATGAATTCAATAAGCTTTATTTTACCTATAGCAATTTCTTTCTGCACTTCTTCAATCATCTTGGCAGGTAGCTCTTTTTCCTTCAATTTGCTAAGGTATTCGGATGCTTCTACTCCAGATTCCTCCAATTGAGTGAGTAGTTCATCCAGTTGCACATGGATGACAATATCTTTATTGATGGTAGCTTCAGGTAGCATGTCAATCAATAATGTTTTGACCTTCTGAAGTACTTGGTTCTTCTGCTGAATAGCTATCTATCTTTCCTGCTTTGCTTTGGCTTTACAAAGCTCACTGAATTCTACTAGTTCTTTCCCTTTCAATTTTGTTAGGTCAACATTCAGTAGCACAATAGGCTTTGACAGATCTATTTTAAAACTGTCTTTTTGCTTTCTTCTCCTTTGATGATGATGCCTTTGCCGATTGAATGGGTACAATGGCTTTGGAGACTTGTCCTTCCTTAGTATGTTGCTCGGTAGAGGCAACACTTTTGTCAATTCCTGTAGCCTCTATTGTATCCTTTGGTGTTTCCTTTCTTGGAGTTTCAGTGGCAATTGTCTTGGTGCTTGAAGGTACTTGGGAAGTTTTCTCTCTGGTGGCTTGAGAGGTAGGTTCATCTGGTTTATCCATTTGACCCTATGTACCTTGATCTGTGTCCTAAGGTTTCTCGGCTGAAACTTGTTGGGTGATTAGAAGATAGGACTTAACCTGTTCCAAAATTGATTCACTTGACACTAGTTTGGCATAGGTGCTTCCTTCTATCATCTCTCCTTCCTGTGCTTCAGTGTCTATGACATCCTCATCTGATTGAATAGTGGAAGTAGGATCTTGCTTGGTGATGTCAACTATGTCTACTTCACCTTTTGGCTCTTTAGCCTGAATCCTGAATATCTTCTTCCATTTTTCTTTAGTTTCATTTTCAACTTCAAAATATAGTCCATTCATCATTTTTAAGGCCCTTTGTTTTACTTGAAAATTTATCTGGTAGTTTTTCAAATGATCTCTTATTTCTTCTACCGACATATCTGGAAAGAGATGTACCAAAACTCTTTCTCTATTTGTTTCTCCGAGTCCATAACATATTTCCATCTATTATCAATATGTGAGTATAATGCTTTTGGAAGAAAACCAGCCACTTCCAATGGAACTACTCAGAACTTGAGAAGTGTACAAATTACAGTCTCTTCTATTTGCCTCTTCTCTTCATCTGTTCTAGTATCATATTTTACATATCTAAATGACCCAAATCCGCCATATTCCTTCAATTTTGTACAAAAATTGTCAACACTATGTAAATCTTCCTTTGTGCTTTTTACTATCTGAAGTTTATTTACATCTTCTAACTCTGTGTCACTTGCCTTTTTATTCAAAATTAGTCTTCTAGTCTTCTTTCTATAAGTTTTTGTAACCTTAGGCATTTCTACATTCTTCTGCTTCTTACCGGGTGACGCAACAGATGGTCTAGTGTTCGGTTGCTTCACTGGCAGGGTCGGTGATACCCTGGCTGCATCCTGTTTCTTTCTTTTCAAAATTTTGCCCTTTGGCAACTCGGTGCTCAGTGTAATTGCTGCTTCTTGAGCTTCAGATTCTTCCTCGATCGAAAGTTGATCGCTATTCCTACTTGTTGGCTTAGTAGGTGTGGAGGTAGAACCTTCTCCAAACTTTTCAGTTAAATCCTTGATCATTTTGGTGGCTTTTCTGGCAGCCTTCGGTACTACACTGCTCATTTTTACTTTTTCTTTCACCTCTTCATAGGTGCCATATCTTTTCTCGGTAGCATGCCTTGGAAGTGCTAAAAAGGCATCTATCTGCTATTGAGCAATGTCAAAATCTATCTCATAACCCATAGGTGGTAAAGATTGAGTCCTGGGTTCTACTGCATTGACATAACAATAGTTTGTATCCAATTCAAAACATATAGTATCCTTGTACTTTTCCACTAGCTGAGGTGGAATCCTGTACCTACTATGCATCTTTTTCTAGAATTTGTTGAAGTAACCATCCATTATTATATTAAAATTGTCACCTAGCTGATTGATGAAATCATTTATTTGATGGGTGATAGGTCAGTGTAATTCCCAAACAATGTTACCGACAGATGGAAAGAATTTCTGATAGTAGAAGAACATACACAATAGGAGTGACCCAAACTTTAGTGTGTTATCAATATTATTCTTATTTGGTTGCCTTATTGTATTGAGATTTTCGAGAAGATTCTTCAACAACACTTCACATAAATCAATTTGCATACCCTTTTTAACAATTTTATAGGCCAAATCTATAGCTGCACATGGTACACTATTTTCTCTTGCAGACTGGAAGAAACAATAACCAATAACTATAATAGCAAAATTAAGTTCCGCATTTGTCACATTGTTCAACTTAAGACCTCTACTATTAGACTCAACACCTGTTAATGTTATCAATTCCTTCTATGAAATCATCTTATATGCTCGAGCATGGTCAAATATAGGGTATCCGGTTATCATGTGAATAATCTCCTTGGTGATCTTGAAAGGTTGATCCTCTAACCACATAAAATTGTCATGTACTTGACTCAAGACAAATTTGACCCATTGGGGTTTGAAGACTCGAGGATAGGTTAGGGCTTCGGTGCATAATTTATCATACATATCCTTAATCTTAGTATGACCTAGCTCATCAACTCTACACTTGGTATAAAATCTAACATCTTCGATCAACAGAACCCTATCCGGAATAAGAGAGAATGTAGTTTTCTCATCGGGTTCGAAAGCCACTTTGGGAGGTAAGGTGTATTTCAGTGTAGGCTTCTCAATGGTCTCTACTACAATGGGTTTCTGTACTTTGGGGGCCATTTCAAACTGAAATTCTACTTACGAAATAGCTTAGGGTTTCAAATAACCTAACAAAAAAAAGCTTCCAACTTAGTAAATACTTCGCAAATGTTCACAACTTGACTTGATTGGTTAACTACTAAAAATGCAGTTTAGATTTTGCTAAATACCTTGAATTTACTCTTGGAAATGTTTGATCGTCTTTTGATTCACTTTGCTCTACTCTGCACTTTGAAAACTGGTAAGTGAAAAATGATTGCGCTCAATGCTTTAAATACCTCCTTTTGACCTTATCAGGATTCATGTGGTTAGGTTAAATGGGCATTAAATGCACTTGGTTTCTCTTTACAGACTATCTCTCTTATAAGCTTCTACTGACTAGACAAGTTTAATACTTTTACCAACTTCTCTAGTAAATCAAAAGACTAGATAATTTTTTGAACTTGCTATTGCATCTTAGCTATTCAGATTTTGGAATTAAGTGCATGAATATATAGGAACTGTTAAGATCTAACCTTTGAGAATGCAGTCCCTCCATACCTTTATTGACTAATTCAAAGTAGATGCACCTAACTCGGTAGGTAAGATGCTTCCTTCATTGGTTGACACATTTTCCTTCTTTTTCCAAAATGTTTGTAATTTTCTTCTTATCTCCTCAGTATCTTCTCTCAGTTGGTCTCTACAGCCTTTAGCCATGTGTCCAACTTTGTGACAATGAAAACATGCCATTCCTAGATTTCTCCATGATCTCCGGTTGTGCATTCCAAACCTTATCATACAGTTTGCAGTTATATGTCCATATCTTCCATAGCATTCACACCAAATTCTTGTATTATAATCCCATGGTATTGAAGTATATTGTCGATTGAGATTTGTGTGAGTTCGGTAGCTTCTAGTGTTTTCTCGGTGTGGAGTCCACATATAGTTTTTTGGCTTAAACCAACATTTCTCGGTATTGTGTCCATATCTATTGCAACTTTTGCAAAACCCTTCGTATTTTTCCTTTTGATAATTGTTGACAGACTTTGTTCTACAATATTGCTTAGATGTGTGACCATACTTATTGCAATTGTAACAATAACCATCAAACCTAGTAACATCCAGTTGCTTACCTTTTCTGCTTCAGCAAACGTTGGCAGTATGTCCTAGTTTTCCACAGTAGTTGCAAATAGGCTTCTTGTCCTTGATGTTCTCTTTGTTTCCAGCTTGCTTTGATGATTCTCCTTTCTCGGTAGTGTTGATCCCTTTCTCAGTAGATTTGTTTCCTTTGTAACTGAGTCCTGCAGTTTTGTTGGGTGTTCTCATATTTAGTTGCTCCTCCAACATTCTTGATGATTCATTGCTTTTCCTTAGTGTTTCATTTGACTTCTTTTCTGCTTCTAGTTCATCGGTTAATCTTGATATTTCAAGTTTCAATGCTTGGTTCTCATTTTCCTTTAGAGCAGCTTCATGATGTGCATAATCCAATTGATCAGATAGATTATGTTGAACTACAGTCATCCTTGATATTTCATCATTCTTTGCAGACACCATTGCTTCTAGCTGTTATTTTTCTCCTTCTATAATTCGCTTATTATCTTCAGTTGTTCTCAATGCATCAAGATTTTTAGTCATCTGTGTGCTAAAATACTCATGTTCCCTTCTCATTGCTTTTAGTTGTTCATTAAGTGCTTTGTTCTTTTCTTTTAGTTCTGCAATCATTTCTTCAGATTCTTCTGATATGCTGTTCTCAGATGATGTCTCAATTTGTTCCACCAACTCTTGTGAGTCCTGTAAATCATTAGACAACCTTCTTCTGACTTTCAATGATCTTTGCATTTGCCTTTGCATATCTGAAATCATTTGATTAGCATGATCCAATTCTTCTTGAAGATTCACAATCCTACGAGATTGTTTATAGCCTTCCATTGATAGGATCTTTCTCTTTAGGTTGTTAGACCCTTTACCAAGAATATGGCTCTGATACCAATTGTTAGGTCTTGCTTGGAAAGCTAATGTACTGAGAGGGGAGGGGTGAATCAATACTTCAAAACTTTTCTTGAAAAACAATTTTATTGATAAGCACAAATTAAGTATTGATGATCTCAAAGATATATAATATGAAACATAATCATAGAAATGACATACATCAAAATATCACTCCATAATACAAAGATTTTGGTCACACAGAAACTCTTGGTTAGAGAGAAAAACTGCGGTGGGGATGGCACTCACAACTTCACTACTGCAGTAATCAAGATTGCTCGGTTAGAGCTACATGTTTAGCCATTTCTGATAGCTTACCCTTGCTCATAGAATTCCTCGGCAATTGATAAATCAACTTGGTAACCACTTCTATATACTCTGTCCCTTTAAACTGTTCTCTGAAACCTTCTTGATAACCTCTGATTATCTCTGTCAATCTTCTTTCTTCATACTGAACTATGTCATTCCTTTGTGTCTCTTTTCTTGATTGACCTTACATATAATATATCAAATACTCAAATCATTATGTTTATATAGATCTCTGAGATGGTGATTTGTTCATGCTTCGATCATACAAACATGTTTTATTGAATGAATAAACCTAGAAATTATTTCATTGGATATTCTTCCTCAAAATCAAACAAAATCTTTAAATGCAATTTCCTATGTAATAACGGTTTCATCTTCTCGAATTATGTAACACGTTTCACATGTGTGTCCAGGTGCATTGAATTTGGTAACACGTTTCCACTCGGTTGAGATTAACACGATATTCCTTCTTTGCTGCTCGATAGACATATGAACCTTACTCGGTAGACATTCTGTATATGTCTCAGTTCATAGCTCGGTGTATATCATCTCGGTGACTTGTCTCTCTTCTGTAACTGACACTGGTGACCTTAGTGTTTAACGATTGGACTTTTCGGTAGTATTAACCGACTAGTGTATATAGAGTGACTTTGGGCATAAAACTAATGACAACTTAGTAAATAGCAATAGATTTAAGTGTCCATACTATAGACTCTTAGTGTCTAATAATACGATTGGTTTTAGTTGTAGTGTTAGGCTTTTCTTCTAAAAATGTTTTTCTCATGTAAATTGTCATGTCACAGTATGATTTTATTTGTGTATTCTTTTCTATAATTGTTGAATCCTTTTTAGCATATACCTCCCCTTAAAGTTCATGTAGGAAGTGTTTCTACACGGTTGCTTCCTTTTAGTGATTTAATTATCAATTAAGTAGTGTATGTTGGAATTATGCCTCTAATTCACTTGACCTTTGTTCATATTGATCGGGTTAACTCTGGCTGATGAAAAAGTGTGAAGAAAATCTGTGAACTCTATTGGTATAACCTTTGCCAATGAACTCGACATATCAGAGCTTAGAGTAGCAGGTTTCAAGTCATCCCAATGACCCGACGAAGTCATCTTCAGTCATCGGGGTAACATCGGTTATCAGATGGATGAAAGGATAAAGGACTTCCAGTTTAGATCCAGATCCAACGGTCATCACTTTACCACTATAGAAAGATGCACATATGTTATTTCCTGCGACTTGGTGATCATGGTGGGGCCCGACATAAGTGAGCAGTCTAGGTGAGATAAAGGTCATGCAGATCAGAGATGATTGAATGTCGATCAAGGTTGATCCAATGGTGGTCATTATGTTGCGATGGGAAATTGCTCGTTAGTATATTCCTCGCGTTATGGCGACCAAGTGGTGGGACCTGGCAGGAGAGAGGCTAAGGCAAATTAAAGGCTGAGAAGATCGAAATGATCGGATGGCGATGGCAGAAGATCTGACGGTGGTCGCTAGGTCGCAATGGGAAATTGCTTGTGAGACTTTCCATCATGACCCAGCGACAAAGAAGAATTTCGAGTGGATAGTGAGGCTGTGCTAAGATGTCAGAGCAGGGAACCCAGAACCAATCAAGGGGTGCCACATGGTGGAGCGCAAAGAGAAAGATCGGGCGATAGCTGATTGTTTGCTTTTTCGATACCTGATGGAGTTGACTTGTCTGAGCTGCTATATTTGAATACGAACTAATTCAATTCCTAGATGCATGTGGGATAGTTTTTTTCTCATGAATACAGACCGATGCAGACAATTAGATGTCTGACCGATTGGTGCAAACTGACAATTGAATGGTCGACATGAAAATGAATATGAAGCCAAGAGGAAACTCGAACAAGGTGGTTGTTCTGATGATAAGTCGTATACTGTGGTGTGTACCCGAAGTAATCAGAGTGAACATCTGTGCTATGATAACATACTTTATTGTAAAGATTCTTTGTTGTGAATAAAGTGTTCTTGTTGTCTATGGTGGGTTTTTTCTCGAAAAGGTTTTCCCTCGTAAATTCATGGTGTTTATCTCTGTGTGTGTTTGATTTTTGATATTGTCTCTATTTTGTATATGTTAATCTTAGTATTCTATAAAGTTTTAAAACACACTAGTCTTGTTTCCTCTGCAAATTGACATTAGGGAAGCATTTTTCCACACTATGCTTTCCTTACAAGTGGTATCAGAGCCTGGCCAGTTGTGTTATTCTTGTGGGTAGGGTTGGTTTTTTATGTTAATTTGTTTCAGTGGGAGTCTGTTAGTGTGTCTACTTGTTTACAAATTAAGATGGAAAGCACTTCTAGAAGAATGGATATTGAGAAGTTCAATGGCTCCAATTTTGAGTTATGGAAACTTAAAATCAAGGACCTGCTGGTTGACCAAGATTCTTGGATTGCAGTGAGTGGACAGAACCTTCAAGCATGAAGCAAGAAGATTGGGACTTAGAAGACCGAAAAGCCAGAGGAATCATAAGACTAAGCCTTGCAAACTCAGAACTGTTGAACGTACATGAGGAGAAGACTGCAAGTGATTTGTGGAAGAAGTTAAGAGACATCTATCAGGGAAAAACCTTGGTGAATAAAATCTTCCTTAGGAAGAAGTTATATTCTCTGAAAAATGGATGCAGGAACACCCTTGGTAGATCATTTGAATGCACTTAACATGGTTCTCGCTCAATTGACATTAGTTGGTGTGGCTATTCAAGAAGAAAAACATTGCATGTTGCTACTATGCTCATTGCCAGATTCTTGGAAACATTTGGTGATGGCCATTGGTAGTACTACGACTCAGTTCAAGATGGATACTATGGGCAATACTCTTTTGTCAGAAGAAATGAGAAAGAAGTCTTCTGAGACGAAAAAAGATGCACTCTCTATTCGAGGCAGACTAAAGGACAAAGACAAGAAGAAAGGAAAGAAGTCCAAGTCCAAGTCTCAAGAGAGGTCCAAGTCTCCTGGAAAGAAGTTTAAGGTGAAATGCTAGAATTGTGGACAAAAGGGTCATATTCGAAAAGACTGCAAAGAAGAGAAGAGAAATAACTCTTCTAATAATGAATCTTCTCACAGTGATGCAGATGCCTTTGTAGTAGCTTTGGCAGTGCTTGCTTCTGACAATGTGTGGTTGATTGACTTAGGGGCATCTTTCCATATGACATCTCACAAGGAGTGGTTCTTAAAGTATGAACCGGATGTTGGTGGGAAGGTGTACTTAGAAAGTGACTCAACACTAGAGATTGTTGGTAGAAGAAGAATTAAAATCCAATTTCCTGATGGGAGAATAAAGGCAATCAATGGAGTTTTGCACATACCAAGTTTGGAAAGAAACCTACTTTATGTAAGCAAGTTGAATGATGCTGGAGTCCAGGTAACATTTGTGTTTGGTGGTTGGAAGATGACTAGAGGGTCTATTAGTTTGGCTAAGGGTGAATGTGTTGGTACATTGTACAAGTTAAATGCTAAACCTGTGTGTTGTAATATAGTCACTAAGAAATCTGATAGAACTACCGAGTTGACATATGATGTAAATTCTATGGAAGCTAAACTTCCTATAGAAAAGACAATGCTCTAGAATTATAGGCTTGGTCACATTGGTGAAAAAGGTTTGAAAACTTTAAAGAGTAAAAATATGGTAGAAGGACTTGCTGATTGTAACCTTGAGTTTGATTTTTGTGAACATTGCATATACAGAAAACAAAACCGTGTTCAATTTTATTCAATTCCTCATAAATCTTCTGACATTCTAGACTATATGCATTCTGATGTGTTTGGTCCAGTGGATGTACCTTCTTTGTCTAAATCAAAGGACTATGTATCCTTTGTTGATGATTATTCGAGAAGGACATTTGTTTATTTTATGAACAGTAAGACAGAAGTGTTCAGCCAGTTTAAGGAATTTAAAAACTTGGTTGAAAATCATATTGGAAGGAGAATAAAATGTTTAAGAACTGATAACGGTGGTGAGTATTGCAATATAGATTTTGACAAGTACTATGTAGACCATGGAATCAAAAGACATAGAACAACGCCTTATACTCCATGACAAAATGGAGTTGCTTAAAGGTTGAATCGGTCTCTAATGGAGAAAAACAAGAAGCATGCTGAGTAGTGTTGGGCTGGAACATAAGTTTTGGGCAGAAGTAGTTGCTACAACATGTTACCCGTTGAACTGGTCACCTACAACAACGTTAGTAAACAAGACACCTATGGAAGCATGGTTTGGTAAGAAACCTTCTCTAAGACACATTCGTGTGTTTGGTTCAGAGGCATATGAACATGTGCTTGATGTTAAAAGATCTAAATTAGATACCAAAGTAGTCAAATTTATTTTCATTGGATATGGAGTTGGAGTTAAAGGATACAAGCTTTGGGATCTTGAAACTGGAAAGGTTGTGTACAGCAGAAGTGTATCTTCCGAGAGCTGAAACCTATGTCTTTAGATAAACCAATAAAGAAGGAAAAAGAGAAGGATGTGGTTGAATTTCCACTAGGAGAAGAAGTGACAACTCCAGATGTACCTGGAGATGAGAATGAAGAGAGTTCAAGTAGCTCTGAAAGTTCAAAAGAAGAACAAAATGAAGCCTCACCACAAGTGTTAAGAAGATCCACACGAGAGAGGCGACAACCTGATAGGTATAATTTTTTCAATGTTGAATGTAAATTGTGCTTATTCTTTACTTGTTGATATTGATGAGCCTAAGACTGTAAAAGAAGCCATGGATATGTCAGATTCAGATTCTTGGTTGGAAGCCATGAATGATGAATTGAAATCATTGGACAAGAATGGAACATGGATTCTGGTATCCTTGCCTAAAGGTAGAAAGCATGTGGGATGTAAATGGGTTTTCAAAAGGAAGTATGGTCCAGATGGCAGCATTGACAAGTACAAGGCTAGATTGGTTGTAAAGGGGTATTCTCAAAAGGAAGGTATTGACTATGGAGAAATCTTTTCTCCTGTAGCTAAGCTAACATCTATTAGATTTCTTTTGTCACTTGCAGCCGCATATGATTGGGAAGTTGAGCAAATGGATGTGAAAACAACATTTCTTCATGGGGACCTTGAAAAAGAAATCTATATGTCCCAGCCTGAGCATTTTGTGAAAAAGGGTAAAGAACATTTTATTGGAGTTGAGAAAATACAACACCACAAGAGCCCAAATGATCTCTGCAAGCTGAAAAACCTATTACAAGGAGAAGCAAGGAAGCAAATCATAGAAGAAAGAAATACATAGAAAATATGCTCAAAAAGAGAGACCTCAATATTCAAAAAAAGTGTAATGTAATAATCCTTCTTACAATGAAAAAAATGAACTCAAACTTTAATAGGTCAAGAAACCCTAAAAAGGAAAACCTAGGTTTGCACATAATAATTAATAAAAGTATTAATTATTATGCACCTAAAGTTAGCTTAAGTGTAAAAGAGATAAACAGAACTTAAATAATTAAACAAATATTGTTTAATTAATCAAGTAAATATCTGAATACTCTAACACCCCCCCTTAAGCTAGACTTAGGGAGAAGCTAAAACCTAGAACAACTACTAAAAGCAGGAAAGATGGGTCCCGACAACAAGGCTTGATCAGGTACCCAAATACAATGAAATCTCTATGAACTAGAGAAATAGAGAAAACCACGTGGGAAAAAAATCTACTCCAAAAAGAGATGGAAAAGAACACCACTGAAGCATGAAGAACCTGCAAACACTATCAAAGAATAATTGCTGATCTAAAGAACCTCCACTGAAATAGAACATGACTAGGTAGAGAAGACTGGATATGTATGAGTGCCCTCGAATGACACTACTCGAATCAGAAGGCAAACAAGGCAAACAACTGAAATCAAAGATATAGATGGCATGAAAACACCAAAGCCCAAAGAGTTGATCAATTGAACCGTGAAAGCATTAGAACCAACAACATGAACCTCCCCATAATGCTGAAGAGGGAGAGGGACAGGTACACTAAAAAGAATGACCAACAAGAACTGCACGACGAAGAACCAGGAACATTAAGGGTGCAGAGAAAGTACATAGTGTCATGGAAGGAACACTCACTTGACACACATCATGAGGTGAACGTCATGGAAGGAACATGCCCTAGAAAATGGTAGATGGAAAACATGGAAAACATCAACCCCCTCATGGCACTTTATAAGTAGTGCATGTACAATAAGGCACAAGATGTGCATGATCCCAAGTAAACAATGAATGATGGCACTTTATCTTAGTGAGTTTGCATGAATACAATGCGACAATGATAAGAAGATTGGAAATAGAAAGGAGAACCAAAATAGAGACATCAAACTCAGAGAACAAATCCTAGGACTTGAACAACCAAGATATCCACCAGAGTGCTAAAAAGAAAAAAATAGAATAAAATATGCATGGAGTAGAATCTAGAAATAAAACTCATATGTATGGAAAGTACACAACACACACTTTCCAAAAATATAATTTTTCTAAAAAACGGAGTTCGGATGCTCATTCTATGGCTCCCGGAGTACAAAAAAGAGACCCCACTTTGACTGGAAAAAATCACAGTCAAATAGAAAAATTGGAAAAAAATAACAACATCACAAAGTCCGGCTTGGAACTAGATTTTCAACACCTATTCATTTTTTAAAAAATGACTCTGTATGCCCAAGATATGACCAAAAAACCAAACCCCCCTTCAAAACAAGAGGAAGGGGTAGTCTGGTGGCTAGACAAGCGGAGGTGGCCAATGGGTGGCGCTCTGGTGGTGGGATGGTGGTGCTCTGGTAGCACATCGATGGTGGAGTAGTCATCAGGCAAGCAGAGGAGGTCGCAGGGTGGAGCAGCGATAGTCAAGCGAGCGGAGGAGGCTGTAGGCAGGAAGGCTGGCCGCGGGGTCCGAGGTGTCGACGAGGAGTAGCAGGGAGGTTGGCAGGAGAAAATGGGTCAGGCGGGGGCGGCTCGAAGGATCGGGAGGAGGTGCTAGCGGGGGCCAGAAGGAGATGCCGACGAGGGCCGGACTGACAGGTCTGGCAGGGCCGTATGATGACCAGACTGTCACGTCTGGTACCCTGGAAAAAACCACAACCCCAAAACAATGTTTGAAACCTCCTTTTTTTATTCGCCTTTTTTTGCTTTTGATTTTTTTTTTTCAAGATTTTTGATAAAAAATCAGAATCTGGCTTGCATGCCATACAAAGGCAAAAATATTTTTTTTAAAAATTTTTTCTCGAACTGCGTGGTAGGGTTGTACGACCTGGATCTAGAGAAAAAAAATACTCCTATAGGCTTAGGAACCAAAAAAGGTCAAGTTTTATATGACCATAAGGGTTTTCGGGCCTTCTGAGAACGATGGTGAAGTCTATTTAGGCCCAAAGTGCTCAGAAAAAAGGCCTATCCCTAGGTGCATAAAAAAAACTTTATGAAACCCCAAATTTGCTTCCAATGCAAAAATTTTCAAAACAAGAATAGATAGCTCCAGATCTGAAGCTCTGATACCATATTGGAGTTGAGAAAATACAACACCATAGGAGCCCAAATGATCTTTGCAAGCTGAAAAACCTGTTACAAGGAGAAGTAAGGAAGCAAATCATAGAAGAAAGAAATACACAGAAAATATGCTCAAAAAGAGAGAGCTCAATATTCACAAAAAGTGTAATGTAATAATCCTTCTTTTTACAATGAAAATAAAGAAATCAACCTTTAATAGGTCAAGAAACCCTAAAAAGGAAAACCTAGGTTTGCACATAATAATTAATAAAAGTATTAATTATTATGCACCTAAAGTTAGCTTAAGTGTAAAAGAGATAAAGGGAACTTAAATAATTAAACAAATATTATTTAATTAATCAAGTAAATACCCGAATACTCTAACACATTTGGTATGTAAACTAAAGAAGTCTCTTTATGGTTTGAAATAGTCTCCCAGAATGTGGTATCAAAAATATGATACGTTTGTGTTGTCTTTGGGATTTGTGAGATCGAAAGTTGATCATTGTCTGTACTACAAGGTTTAAGATGATAAGATCCTTATTATTGCTTTGTATGTTGACGACATGTTGTTCCTTGGAAATAACAAAGGTATGATCTCAGACTTGAAGTCCAAATTATCCTTGAAGTTTGAAATGAAAGATTTGGGGTCAGCAAACTACATTCTGGGAATGGAAATCAAGAGGGACAGGTCTAAGAGAAAAATTTGGCTCAGCCAAAGAAAGTACATCACTAGTGTTCTTGATAAGTTTAATATGTCTGATTGTAAACAACAGGTTGTTCCTATTTTGTAGGGAACCAAACTGTTTGTGCATGACAGTATGAAATCTCTAGAGGAGATAGATGACATGAAGAGTATACCTTATGCAAGTGCTATTGGCAACTTGATGTATGCAATGGTTTGTACAAGGCCAGACAATGCCCAACCAATGGGAGTATTAAGCAGATTTATGTCAAACCTAGGAAGACTTCATTGGGATGCTATAAAGAGAGTTTTCAGATATCTGAAGGGTACTTCAGACTTTGCATTATGTTATCATGGTAATCTGAATGATTCAAAGAGAACTCTCAACATTTGTGGTTATGCAGATTTTGATTGGGCATGGGACATTGACAATAGAAGATCCACCAGTGGATACATTTTTGTTATGAATGGTGGAGCAATAAGTTGGATGAGCAAGCAAGAGTCTGTAGTCGCTTTGTCCACTACAGAGTCAGAATACATGGTAGCCACACATGCTTGTAAAGAAGTTGTTTGGCTCAGGCGTTTGAGTACATATATTGGTTTTGATACAGGACAGGTTGAGTTGTGAAGTGACAGTCAGAGTGCTATATGTTTAGCAAATAATCCTACATACCATGCTAGGTCTAAACACATAGATGTGCAATTCCATTTTGTGTGCGACATGGTAGAAGATGGAAAGGTTAATCTGAACAAGGTAGACACTTAGGAAAATGTTGCAGACACATTAACAAAACTGGTGAGCACTCGCAAGTTCAGGTGGTGTTCTAACTCGATGGGTCTCAGTACCCATCCCTCTCTATAATGTTTGGAAAGTGCCCAAGTACTCCAGTGGATTCCTCGTCAAGTGGGAGTTTGTTGGAATTATGCCTCTAATTCACTTGACCTTTGTTTATACTGATCAAGTTAACTCTGGTGGATGAAACAGTGTGAAGAAAATCTATGAACTCTATCGGTATAACCTTTGCCGATGAACTCGACATATCAGAGCCTATGTTGGAGCCTGGAGTAGTAGGCTTGAAGTCATCCCAATGACCCGACGAAGTCATCTTTGGTCATTGGGGTAACATCGGTTATCAGATGGATGAAAGGATAAAAGACTTCTAGTTTAGATCCAGATCCAATGGTCATCGCTTTACCACTATATAAATATGCACGTATGTTATTTCCTGTGACTTGGAGACCATGGTGGGGCCCAGCATATGTGAGCAGTCCAGGCGAGATAAGGGTCCTGTAGATCGAAGATGATTGAACGGATAAAAGTTGATCCAACGGTGGTCGTTATGTTGCAATGAGAAACTGCTCGTTATTATATTCCTCGCAATATGGCGACCAAGTGGTGGGAACCAACAGGAGAGTGGCTAAGGCGAATTAAAGGCCAAGCAAATCGAAATGATCGGATGGTGATCGCAGAAGATCTAATGGTGGTCGCTAGGTCGCGATGGGAAATTGCTTGTGACACTTTCCATCGTGACCTAGCAACAAAGAATAATTCTGAGCAGATAGTGAGGTCGTGCTAAGATGTCAGAGTAGGGACCCCGGAACCAATCAGGGGGTGCCACGTGGTGGAGCGTAGAGAGAAAGATCGGATGATAGTTGATTGTTTGTTTTTTCGATACCTGATGGAGTCAACTTGTCTGAGTTGGTGTATTTGAATACGAACCGATTCGATTCCTGGATGCATGTGGGATAGTTGTTTTCTCATTAATGTAGACTGACCCAGACAGTTAGATGTCTAATCGATTGGTGCAAACTGACAGTTGAACGATCGACATGAAAATGAATATGAAGCCAAGAGGAAACTTGAACAAGGTGGTTGTTTTGATGATAAACTATATACTGTGGTGTGTACTCGAAGTAATCAGAGTGAACATCTGTGTTGTGATAACAGACTTTATTATAAAGATTCTTTGCTGTGAATAAAGTGTTCTTGTTGTCGGTGGTGGGTTTTTTCCCGAAAGGGTTTTCCCACGTAAATTCATGGTGTTTATCTTTGTGTGTGTTTGATTTCTGATATTGTCTCTGTTTCGTATATGCTAATCTTAGTATTTTGTAAAGTTTTAAAACACACTAGTCTTGTTTCCCCCGCAAATTGACATTAGGGAAGCGTTTTTCCGCACTGTGCTTTCCTTGCAGTGTAATACAACTAAAGTCATTGATTTTTTTCTTTTGACAAGAATAGGACTTTAAAAATATAGATACTATAGGCATTAAGGTTTGATTGGAAAATTCCATAAGCTTAATGATGGCTTTGCAAATATGTATATTTCTCCCGATGTGCTAGTTGACAAGGGTTATAGTCATCATCGCCATAATATTATTGGGCACCTCTGCTTTATGTAGCACTTGAGATTTATAAAGTGAAGGATGGAGGATCATGTTATGATAAGTGGGTTTCACATGAGTTGGAAACTCCATAGAAGAGTGCTAGAGTTAGGAATGTGCACACCCACCATAGTAATGAGGTCAAAGATGCATGTGACAATGGATATCAATATTGACTACTTTAAGTGCATTATGAGGGCATGAATTTTTTCCTTGGACCATGGTTTTGGTGGCACTTAGGTTTATGAAAACTATTTTTGGTTTTCCATTTTACTCAATAAATTAGAGATGTAAGGTAAAGGTTTTATTATGGCTTATAAGTAAAATAATGTGATGATGTTAAAATATTATCAATCTAAGGACTTTGTGATTTGCATTATGTAATGATGTTTATATGATTAATACAAGCTGAAGAATCCCTTTGCTTGTGGATTTTTTCTTAAAAGGATTTCTCCATGTAATCATAATGCTATATATTCTATATTTTTTTATTGGTTTTAATTTGCTACTACATGCTTCTCTTTTTTAAATCAATAACTAATTGCATTATTGAGTGAGCTTAATAAACACGCTCAATGTCGTACCTAAGATAAACATATCCAAAGTAATGAAAAATATTACACTAATTGTTTAAAACAAAAGAAAACTTTATAAAAGTTTACATCACTTATTAACAAACTTTTAATTCTACCAATATTTATTTTAATTATACCTAGTTAGTTTAACTTATCATTTTTTAAAAAATTGTAATAATTAAATAAAATAAAATAATAATTTATTTATTTACTATAAAATTTATGAAAATAAAAAAATTCATATGATGAGGTTTTATTATTTAAAAAAAATTAATTAATTGCAATATCAAATTAACCTAATCAAATATATTAATACTAACTTTAAAAATCATTTTACACTGTCCCATTCAATTTAAAAATAAAAATACTAATTCTTTTAAGATATCCATAATCTAATTATCATTAATCATCATCATTACTATATTACTATATAATCATAGAATGTGATCCCAAATATTATGAAAAAAAAAATTATCCAATCAAATTAAAAAACAAAAACAGATAAGAATCTGATCTGGTAAATCGTTTACCTTCCGTATAGCAGGTGGTATGAGGGATTCCTCCTCAATTGCTCTGCAACCTTTGTGCTTTCTCTTTTCCCAGCTTTCATTGAACGATTTAGTCCTTCCAATACAACATCAGATAATGTAGAACCTCCATTACCTGAACTGATATTGAGCAGAGGATTAGTTAGAACAGCGCTGGATGCCCTATTTCCTTTGGAAGAGAGGCTACTCTTTAATCTTTAGTCTTTACAGAGCTGAGATCATCATCATCACCATCATTAATCATTAATCATCATCATCACCATCATCTTCTTCATCGTCATCAACATACTCGGTCAAATCATCAAAATCCATTTCACGCATGCTAGCCCAAAAATCATAATCGATTTCACTGTAGTCACAATATTCGCCATTGTTAACGTATTGTTGAGCAAATATGGTTTGCAATATGTGAATGGTTTTCCTTCTTCACCTGCCTCCACTCCCATTATAAACCCTTTTTTTGGTACACCAATTTGGGGCATCCAGGAGTCATATTTTGAGAGCCTTTCTTCATTAAACACACACGTACATATCGTCCATCCGCCGTCACGAAAAGAGAAAAATGCACCATCACCTAGTTCAACCCACCTCCTAGTCAAAATTTCGCTCCCTATGTAAACATCCCCCGAAACGAGAGCGCAGAAGATGATTCTACTGAGCGAATGCTGGGTTTTATGAAACGAATGGATCTTCTCCTCTACCTGTCCCCTACTAAAGAAATCTATTCACAGAAACAATGTGTCCCCAATTTTTTTTAATCTGACATGAGCGATGTCCATGTGTCCCCAATTTTTAAAAAAAAATTTAAATCTGACGCCCATCTCCCTGCTAGAATTGTAAGCTCCGACGGCAATCTCTGAAATCACAGTGCTCTCTATAAATTATTTTCAAAATCCAAAACAGAACATTTACAAATACTTTATTAAGATGCAATCTTTTCATAAATTAAAAAAAATTCGCAACAGAGCTCGACTAAATTAAAAAGAAATAATGGACAACTAATGAGAAGCTACACATTCTGTGTTTAATAATACCTGCAACCTTTCAACGACACTTATTATAGGACAGACTGCAATCAGCATCTCCTTCAGTCCTTTCAATTCTTCAATACCCCTTATATTCTGCAGCTTCGGACAACCCCCAAGGAAGATTCTCTTCAACTCCTTCATTTCTTTAAAACAAATTACACCCTCCAGCTGTGGACATTTCTCAATCCAGATTCTTCTTAACCCCTTCAATTGTTCAATAGCTTTTATACTCTTCAGCTTTGGACATACAGCAATCCAGATCTTCTTCAATCTTTCAATTGATGATATATCCTGTAGATCCCGACAGCGGCTAATATAGATCCTCTTGAGACAACTGACATGCCCAAAATTTGGCAACTCTGTCATAGTCAGGCATAATTTTATGTGGACCATTTCAAGTTCTGGCATATAATTGCTCAACACTTTTGTCAACTTTTTACAGTCGAACAGCACAAGACATTCTAGGCTTAAGAGATTTCAAGGTGGGACAGAACTGTCCATGAATTGAGACCTTCCTTGTGTTCCCTACCTTACACAGAGATATGGCTTCAAGGCTTCTCATACAAAACCGATCATCACTTGTCTCTCCCCTGTTGCTTAAAGCAATTTCCCCTTCTACAGCAGCAAATAATGCCAGCTTTAAAGTTTTCAGATTGGTGAGTTTTCTTACAGATTTCAGCAACAAATTCCATTCGATATTCAAGACTGAGTCAAACTCGTCTATTTCTAGGTGCAAATTCTCCAGATGTTTGAGCGTTCCGAACGAACTCACCAGTTCGTTTAAATGTGTCATATGCACATCATGATTAAGTCTGGAAATGTCAGAGGATAAAAGTTGCAGTATAGCTCTTTCAACTTGAGTGAAACCTGGAATTTACAATCACTTCTTTTCAAACTGCTAATTTTTTTCAATGATAAAAATCTTACAAGTACGAACTAATTGCTGATGCTAACAAAATTAAATTTTTTATGAAAAGAAAGCTTTTACCTGGTCATCCCTTTGCCACAATATCGTAGGTAATACTCCTTGAAGACTTAAAGTGTGCAAATTCTGTAGAGGAATCCACTCAGGAATAGATGAAAACTCTTCCTGCGTAGAGTGAAGTTGAAGGCATTGTAAAGAAGTTGATGTCTTTGAACTCCCCAGAAAATATGTTATATCAAGAGCATCAGCACCTATAAGGTCATGCGTGAAACATCTGAAACTTTTTCCTACGGAGTCAGGATGGGTGTCTTGGATTCCCTCGAATTCGCTGATATCAATCTGAATTCAAATTTCTTTGCAGTTAGAAAATTGTCATTCTAAGTTATTCGTAAATGTTGTATCAGTTTAAAAAAATAAACCATTTTGAACTAGGAGCATGAATTAAGACCACAAAGAAAACATACACGATCTTCAGGACGCCACAGCCGACGAGGATGGCTCGTTTCATTATCTGCCATTTCTCTCCCCAAGTCACGGAAGTGGTCATGCATTCTCAAAATAAATTCTGGCTCATAATGGCATTTCCAACCCGGATAGTCTAGTTGATCTAAACAAGTTTCCACTTCAACAAGGCATGTGTCCTTGAGAGTCTGAAGTCCATGTTCAGCTCTCCACCCTGAAGCCCTCCATATACTTTTGGCCCTGTTCACATCTTCCCCTATGAAAAAGCATGCTACATCCATAAATATCTGTTTCTCATCCTCTTCCAGAGCATCATAGCTTATCTTAAGCTTATGTTTTATGTCTTTCTGTACTCTTGCCTCCTTAGCAACATTTAATTGTAACTTCCAATAAGCTTTGTCACTGCCAAAAACATGCCCGCCCATTACTTGAAGAGCAAGTGGTAATCCTCCACACACTTGGACAAAGCTGTCTACCAAATTATCAAATCCACTTTTACAAGATTTTCTATGAAACGCATGCCAGCAGAAGAGCTCTCTGCTATGCTGTGGATTTATTTCCTTCATCTTATAACGGACTCTGACTCCGGTCTGTATAAGAAGCCTCTCATCCCGGGTCCTGACAATCACCAGACTGTTGTAAGTGAGAGCATCTGTGGGCAATAGGGCATCTAACTGAGTCTGATGATCAACATCGTCTAGAAGCACAAGGAACTTTAATTCTGAGCTTTATGCTGATTCCTTTTTCCTTCCAAATCATTATGATGATTTTTTTCCCATCCCAGATCATTGGGAAGCTTACTTTGCAGAGAAGTCAGCTTACCTCTGACATGGTTTTCCCGCACATCAAACAAACTAGTTGATCCACTAAATTCTGAATGTTTGTGATTGAACAAATATTTGGCGAGAGTGGTCTTGCCAGACCCTCCCATTCCAAAGATGCCAATTATTTTATCTCTCATCTGTCCATTTCTCTGGCAATGGCTGTAGAAATCTTTCACAAGCTCATCAAGTCCCACCTCATATTTTGCAACTTGGAAAGGAATTTTTCTCTTTTGCTTTTCCTTAACCACGGCAGACACGACATCATCACACAGCTTCTTCAGATTACTGAAAATAGGAAAAGCAAAAACAAAAATGTAATTAAAATGGGGTTGTTAGTAATTGAGAGAATTATTTTCAATTATAAATTTAAAAACTTTTTATTGAAGGAAATCTCTATACGCCAGAGTGTAATACAACATAAGAAACTGGACTGTCTTGATATTGGAGACTTAGAATTTCTATTGAGAGGAAATTGGAGAATAGGAGTCTTGATGATTTTTGTAAGCACAAAGACATTTGTCATAGTGTAATACCTTTCAGTGTAATTGGGTTGAGAGGCAATTGAAGCCTAACCCGAGGAGGAGACTACGCGTGTGTCTTTAAGTGCCAAAGGAGATTGTGTGAGAACTTTTGGTGCAGGTTAAATGCTTGGATGATGTAATAAGGTGATTAATGTTTGGTGTCATCAATAAAGCCGTCCTACAATGATAAGCGGACCCGGAGATGTAGCTCATATTGAGCAAACTCTGTTATCAAGCTTGTGATCTCTCTTCTTCTCTTACGTCTTATAATTCTCTCTTATTCTTTCCAATTTTGTTTGAATTCCTTCATTAAGTTTTAATTGTGAAATTGAAACAATTAGTTACTGTTATAAAGTTATAGCTGATTAAGTGAACCTAACTCTGTATTTCAATGGTTAAAAGACATAGCCACGCAATTGGGTGAACTCACAATAATGGTTCCCACTTTTTTGCCACTTTTGACACTAAGATGAACATTTTTAAAATAATCTTCAACTTCCAAGAACTATAGCTTTTAAACAATTAAAAATTTGAAGATGATGTAAATTAGTGATTTGTAGCATTTTGTTTGTAGATTCTATATATTTTTTTTTCAAATTTTATTGAAGGATTTTTAAAAAAAATTCCATCTCCCTCGAAAAGTAGTTTTTTACAACAAACTACATTTTTTAAGAGTGATGTGCCTCCCGAAACACATAACTTTTTTTCTATAAATGATAAAAACTCAATTCTTTCGAATTTTGGTTTGTAACATCAATATCCAGAGCTTGCAATTGGTTTGATAGTGATATGTTCAATATTTTTCATTTTATAAAGTTTTGAAGTCTGACTAGTCATAATTCAAAGATAGGTTTAAGTTTGAACACATAACTTGTTCTATATATATCGAAATTCAATTTTTTTTTTTTTGTTAGAAAGAAGACATCAATACCTGGGGCTTAGATATTTTTCAGAATTTTTTTGAATTAATTTCCTATTTTTCCCAATGCGTTGAACAGAGAAGTTCATGTTTGGCGAAAAACCAATATTCCATAAAATTAAAAAAACAAGAACATAATAAATTCAAAATATAATAAAATTATACTCTTTGGAAAGCTTGCTCCAAGTACTACCATCTAATATTTTTGGGTTATCAAGATTATTTCATTTGTACCTTGAACCAGAGGTCCGAAGTCAGAAATTTCTCAGAACTCTGAAAATATTTGGGAGAAACCTCTAACAAGAGGGTTTGAATGAACCCTGGTTCGAGTGAAGGGGGGTTTGTTCAAACCATGAGGGGTTCGAGCGGATCCCCCTTTGCTCGAACCCACATGCTAAATTTTGACGCACACTTTTTCGTAATGGCCGAGTTCGAACGAACCCGACATTTTCTAACTATCGGCATTCATTCAAACCCTGTCGATCCAATTTTTTTTTGTTTTGTACATTTAATTAGAGTCGTATTAATATGCATAATTTTTTTCATTTTTTAACACATAAATGATTAAAATAATTTGCATTTTTGGATGAAAGAAAATATTTGAAAATTATTTTCATGGCAATAATTTGAAGATATTTGAAGATTTTTTTAAAAGCATGGGGAACAAGAAGAGAAGGCAAAATAAGACTTCAAGGAATTATTCTCCCGAAACAGAACAAAGATATCGAGATCAAAGAAGACAAAGATATCATGATGCAAGTATGTATTTTTATTTTTATTTTTATTTAATTTTATATGTATTACGTACCAAAAATTGTGTTTATTTGTTAGTATTAATTAGTTCAATATTTTTTATCTAATATTTTTCATGAAAATTAATTTAAAAAATCTTAATTAAATTAATTTAATTTATATAATAATTTTATCTTAATTAATTCTAAATGATGTTATTTTTATTAAATTAATTGGAAATAGTGGGATTAAAAATAATCTCGTTTTAATTGGAAAGCATAATTAATTTGAAATAATATGTGTATTTGCAAATTTCAAATTCCATTAACTTGCTTGTTGTGTAATTGACTTTTTCTCCTATATAATTAAGTCCATTTATAATATAGATAAGACCTATTAAGTCATAAAATTAATAAGACCTATTATGTCATAATTTAGGTTCTAACTTATATTGAATATTTAAGACATGTACTTAATTTCATGTGATAGGTCCTTTAATATCACATGATATATCTGTCTTAAGGGGACTCAAGTATATTATTGTGAAATATTTTTGCATACATGGTCATATTAATTAATAATAAAGCCTATTATGTGATAAATTAGGACTTATTACATTGATTATAGGTCTTAAATGTGACATAAATTTAGAACCTATTATGTCATATGTAATTTAGGTTCTATTTATATGACTTCACATATGCAAAAACATTTCACATTATACTAAAGAGTCCCCTTAAGATAGGTATATTATGCAATCTCATATTAGGACAGGTATTACATGTGATATTAGGAGGTCTATTATGCAATAATAGGTCTTAAATACACATGTGACATTATAGTCCACCTGTTATGACATAATTTTTAAACGTCTTACTAAATGTCTTGAAAATTTGGTTTCAAATTAAACTTGGAATTTCACGTTGCATTAAAAATATTCTCCGTCATCTTAAATTATGTGCAAAATGGGCTCGAGAAGAAGGGAGTTCTGAAGCGAGAGTCGAGGCAAACGAACCTGTTGAAGAACACAATATAGTTGATGAACATAGGGAGGAGCTTGTCCAAGTTGAACCAATGGAGGTTGAAGGAGAGGGGTCAAGCTCCTTACCTCCTACCATTGGTATGGATGAGCATATTGTGGATCTACCTAAAAAGGTGAAGAGAAATATTTCTTATAAAAATTTATATCATTTACTTGAAATGAATGTGGATGAGTTGAAACATCTCAGTGAAGAACCTAGACGTACTAAAAGGAGGTCAATGAATAAAAGTGCAAAAGAAATAATGTCTCATTTCAACAATCTTGATATTACACTAGAAAAAGTTCAATTGTTATCAATTGTACTTACTCGTAAAGACTTAATAGATCCACTTAAATTGTTGGGTATAGATACAACAAGTCAAAAGAGGAAAAC
Organism: Cryptomeria japonica; assembly: GCF_030272615.1. Taxonomy (NCBI): domain Eukaryota; kingdom Viridiplantae; phylum Streptophyta; class Pinopsida; order Cupressales; family Cupressaceae; genus Cryptomeria; species Cryptomeria japonica. The sequence continues at coordinate 38,624,413 of NC_081412.1, forward strand.
TTCTCAGCTACAAAAATCTATTGTTGATAATGTTAAGAAAGGTTTGGTGAACATTGGTAAAAAATCTCGAACAATAGATAAGACCATTTCAAGAAGAGTGATGTTGATATCTTTAGTAAATGAAAGATTGCCTCAAAAAAGACAAATCTCTTCACTCTCATTTGAGTTTGGTTTTAGTAGAAGGACAATATCAAAATATGTTAAAAGGAGAAAGAGTTTGGATGGTACTACCTTAGAAGGGAATTGGACAATTATGTGTAGAGCTTCTCGTTCTGATAGAATTGAAGATGTTGTTAGGAACTTTGTGACAAGTTTTTGGAATGATAATACTCGTCCTTCATCAAACAGTAGAGATATTATCAAGCAAAGGATTGGCCCTGATCGTTATGATCTCCATGTAAAACATTGGATAGACACAACAAAACATGAATTGTATGTGTTGTTTACTAAAACAAACCCTCATTTAAAGATTGGAGAAACCATGTTTGAATGGTTAAGGCCATATTATGTGAAGTTAAACAAAAATTTCAAAACTTATTGTTTTCATTATCACATCGAATTTGATCTATACTATCAGGTGTTTTGAAAGATTAGAGAAGATAGTGATGGTTATAAAAATGCTCCTCCTAAATGAACAAGTCAATTCATAGCATCCATCTTATGTGATAAATCAGATGATAATGCAATCGGTCAAATAAATTGCATAAGAGGAATTTGTGGAACATGCGGGGACTTGACTAAATTGCCTTTGAGAGATGAAGATACTGACATGAGGAAGATGGTAAATTGCAAGAGTTACAAGTACAAAAAATTTGAAACAAAATTTGGAAAGGAATCTACAAGGTTAGATTATGTAGAAGAGGAAGTACCTATTGGAACATTTATGGAAAATTTTCATAAGTTGATAAAACCATACATATTCCATGGATTTTTTGCCAAGTGGCAAGCAGAACAATTTAAAAGATTAAGAGACACTTTCCCACTTGAAACTATTCTATCCATAGTGGACTTCGCAGAAAATTAGTCTTTTGCACATCAAAAAGAGATTCAACCAGAGTATTACTTTTCAAAACAAATCACTATTTTGGTGTCTGTGTGTTATTGACATGCACAGATGAATTTGGATGGTGTTGATAGTACATTTGAAAATTGTTTCATTAAGAAAGAGTACCACTTCTATATCAGTGATGATAAGGAGCATGACACACTTTTTGTACAACATTGCTTTAAGAAGTTTTTTGAATATTTGAAAGAGAGAGGCATAATAATAGTTAAACATTTTGTTTGGTCTGATGGATGTGCGACACAATTCAAATCTTTGAGGCCATTTTATGTACTATGTAGATATCATTGAAATGAAAAAATACCACATGTTTGGATTTTTTTTTAGAGTGGTCATGGAAAGGGTGAACATGATGGTGCAGGAGCCTGTATCAAACGTGCTCTAAGAAAGCATCAAATAAATTACACAAGAGATCATATAGACAATGCACATGATATTGTTGAATGGTGTAAGAAAAACTTTGAGCAACCTAATTATCCCAGTGAATCATCATCGAGAACATACAGACCCATTCCATATAGAGTGTTTTGGGAGATAACTGGTACGTGTTCTCTTTTAGTCTTTTATTTTAATTTTTTTAATTTTTAAAAAAATGTTCCTAGTTCAAATGTTTCAATTTAACAACTTGATCTACATGTACATGTTTGTGTACACTTGTACATTTTGCAGATGTGGATAGAAGATCAATGCATGGATGCAAGAGAGTGGAGAGGACAAGATCTTTGCATTGTGTCATGAGTACAGATAATCGCCCATAGACATTATACACTAGGGATTATTCATGTTTTTGTTCTGATTGAATTTTGGAAAACTATGTTGATTGCAAGAACCAAGAGCTTGGATATGTTAGTGAATGGAAATTAGTGTCGCTAGATGTTTCTGACACATACGAGGATTCAAATGAGGACAAAAACTTTGAAGACATTTCTTTGATTTCTGGTGATTATGATCATATTTCAAGATTGATTAAAAAAGATACATATGATGTACACACACACACACACACACACACACATATATATATATATATTTCCTTAAAAATGACATGTTTAGAATTTATTTAACTTGTTTCAAATTGCAGGAGATATTTTTGTAGTCATAGAAGAAGATGAAAATATAGAAGGTGTTAGTTATTATTTATTGCCTTGCACAGAAGAGAGAAAGAAGTTATCGAAATCTGAAATGAGTGATGGAATGTCATTTCCCACAGGTTTGAACTGATTTGAATATGTATGTACAAATCGCTTACGTGCAAATTTTTAATTTTTCACGTTTCTTATATACATGTACATGCAGGCTCAGCTGTAGTGCAAGGGACATATTTCAAACAAGTTAAAATTGTTCAACATGGGATTCATTTCACTGAATACCAAATTGACAACAAGGTATATCAATATAGCCACTTGGTCATTGTTGTTAGCCTAATTCTTCAAACAGTTCCACGTCACGGGCGGTCTCAAAAGTCGAGACTAGATAGTGAAGATCATGACAAAATATTAAGTGTTATTGAAGAGTGTTCTGAACCACTTGATGTGGTATGAACTATATATATTTAGTAATCCAAAGTACATGTGGTTCAACCCATGAATTGAATTAATACTTGATAAATTAGAACTTAACTTGTTTTGAAACTTGGATAAATATTTTCAGATCTCTCTCTCTCTCTCTCTCTCTCTCTCTCTCTCTCTCTCTCTCTCTCTCTCTCTCTCTCTCTCTATATATATATATATATATATATATATATATATATGGCTTACATGTGGACCATATATTTCTTAAATTTAAATACATGAAATTTTCAATTATATCAAATTAGGATGTATGAAGTTAATCTGTATACATATGTTAAAAATAATATTTACGTGCATGTATGTAAAGTAAATTGGGACATGTTGATGAGTTGAAAATGTGTTAAAAGGCGGGCGATGTATGCAGTTGATTAGGATGTATATCTAGTAGATATCTAATTCTAAATGCATGTATATAGTACTGTATCTAATTCTAAATGCATGTAATTTGTAAGTTGTTAAAATAATTTAATTAAAAATGCATATTTAAATTAGAATGTAGTGTAAAATTGGTATATGGAATTAGGACATACATACATGCAATATAATTAAAGAGCACCACTAAGTGATGTGTTGTGAACTATTTAACTTGTATACATACCTAGAAGTACATACCATGTGAACTATTTAGTACATGGTATTAAGTTTAGTTTGTTCATTTGATATTAATTAAAAAGTATGATTTTTATATTGTTCATGGCTCGCACAGTGGAGTAAAATTAATGCATATCTACTGTATAGTTTGAACATGTTCTTTTAAATTAATGCATATCTACTGTATACATACATTACATGTAGTAAAATTTAAAATTTAAAATTTAAAAATTATAAACATATCAATATTGTTTTAATCTATAGATACATGTAAATTCAGTCACACACACACACACACACACACACACACACACACACATATATATATTTGAAAGTTTTAGAGAACGTGTGCATTCTTCATCAAATATATTTAAAGTGTACATAAGTATATTTATAACATGCACATGCATTCAATCATATATATAATTATCTGAATACAAATGATGCGATATATTTAATCTAGGATCAAATGCATAAACTATACATGTATATATAAAGTATAATCTGAGCATACATGCACATGATATATATAATCCAGTCCATCGAACATAAAGTACATATAATCTAACATCTACACATGTGCATGAAATATATAATCTAACATGTACATGTGCATGAAATATATAATCTGATCAAACACAAACCAGATATAAAGTATAATCTAGTCTAAACTTCATACATGCATGAAATATATAATCTGATCAAACACAAACTAGGTATAAAGTATAATCTAGTCTAAACTTCATACATGCATGAAATATATATAATCTAATCAAACACAAACCAGGTATAAAGTATAATCTAAGACACTTGAGAAATTACAGTAGTGTCCTCTTTGGGTGATAGTTTCCTCTAGTGCCCTATTTCATTATTTTTCATATAGTTCAGCCTTCCATCTATTTCTTGAGGAAAATTTATATACAAATCTAGTTCCCCTCAGCATAAAGCATCTTCTAATATTTTTATTTTATTAGAAAGAGTCATACCATGAGGTTTATGACACCTCTTTCATTTTGGAAGATTTTAATCGCTTGTATGTGACTTATAGTTAGTGTGGGGTTTTGTACATCCTAGTTAGGAAAATTCTTTTGAAAGGTTTTCCCTTATATTTAGGTGTTAGTTAAGCTCAAGTTGTTCTATGGATTAAATATGAATGTTTCCTCATCCTACTCCTTACTAAAAATGGTTGGTTGATCATTTATTCAAGGTGAGTTATCTCTTAGTTGTTCAATTATTTGTGTATGTTTTTTTGTGGGTGTTGTAAGAATTTCTAAGTGTGTTTTCTTGTAGATTTGGGGACATAATTACAATCTGCATTATTCTTCTCCTATTAATTTTGTATGGTGGTCACCATAGTATAAATCCATTACTTTTCTTAATATTCATAATGGATTTATACTATGGTGACCACCATAAGAAATTAATAGGAGAAGAATAATGCAGAGTTTAATTATGTCAATAAATATTTTTTAATATTTTTGTGTGTGTTTGTATAGTTAAATGTAGCCATTGTAACAAGTTTGAAAGTGGTTATGTATTATGTGTTAGGAAACCTATTATAGTGAATTGTAATTTAGTTTATGAAATAAATAAAGTCAAGAGATCTTTTAATATCACAAGTTGACACACCTAGGACAAAACTGAAAACCACTTTTTTTTTAAACAACAATGAGATATGAAAATAACATGTCACACTTGCAAAACTCCATGGAAACTATTTTAAAAGATCTCTTGACTTTATTTATTTTATAAACTAAATTACAATTCACTATAATAGGCTTCCTCACACATAACACATTTTTCTCTAAATTTTTTGACAAATTGTTTGTTATATTGAACTCCATATCTCAAAAAAATAGAGGTCATTGTATTTTTGTAATGGGCATATGATTATAAAATTATTAAAAATCTGTAATATGTTCAATCCTAAGGGGAATGTCATATGTACACTAGGATGTTATAAGGGGTCATATGTGGTCCAAAGGGGTCACACTTGAGGACCACATATGACCCCTTAGGACATATGTGATGGACTAAGGGGTATGTCATTCACACTAGGATTTTATAAGGGGTCATATACGGTTCTAAGGGGTCACACATATGTTATAACACATGTGTGACCCCTTAGGACCACATATGACCCCTTAGGACACTATGTGATCCTAAGGGAAATGTCATATGTACACTAGGATGTTATAAGGGGTCATATGTGATCCTAAGGGGTCACACAAGTGTGACCCCTTAGGACCACATATGACCCCTTAGGACACTATGTGATGGACTAAGGGGTCATATGCGGTTCTAAGGGGGCACGCATGTGTGTTAGAACAAATGTGCGACCCTTTAGGACCACATATATGTGATCCTAAGGGTAATGTCGTATGTTCACTAGGATGTTATAAGGGGTCATATGTGGTCCTAAGGGGTCACACATGTGTTAACGCATGTGTGACCCCTTAGGACCACATATGACCCCTTAGGACACTATGTGATGGACTAAGGGGTCATATGCAGTTATAAGGGGTCACGCATGTGTGTTAGAACACATGCATGACTCTATGTGGTCCTAAGGGGAATGTCGTAAGTTCACTATGATGTTATAAGGGGTCATATGTGGTCCTAAGGGATCACGCATGTGTTAATGCATGTGTGACCCCTTAGGACTACATATGAACCCTTAGGACACTATGTGATGGACTAAGGGGTATGTCGTTCACACTAGGATTTTATAAGGGGTCATATGCGGTTCTAAGGGGTCACGCATGTGTTAGAACACATGTGTGACCCCTAGGACTACATATGACCCCTTAGGACACTATGTGATCCTAAAGGGATGGTCGTATGCACACTAGGATGTTATAAGGGGTCATATGTGGTCCTAAGGGGTCACACATGTGTGTGACCCCTTAGGACCACTGTGTGTGACCCCTTAGGACCACATATGACCTCTTAGGACACTATGTAATGGACTAAGGGGTATGTCGTACACACTAGGATTTTATAAGGGGTCACATGCGGTCTTAAGGGTCACGCATGTGTTAACACATGCGTGACCCCTTAGGACCACACGTGACCCCCTAGGGTCCACTATGCGATCCTCTATGGTCCTAAGGGAATGTATAGTGTCATCAGGGGCATATGTGGTCTTAAGGGGTCGTAAGGGGTCATGCTGTGTGTGTAATAGGATGTGAAAATGGGTCACATTTTAGAGGATTTATTTTGTTTAATTTGTTTAAATTTGTTATCTAAATTTTCTAATGTTTTATTAAATTAAAATTTATTAATTTTTCTAACGTTTAATTTATTATATTTAGATTTGTGACATTTTTCTAATTTTCTTTTTTTGCTAATGTTTTTCTAAGTTCTAATTTACTACCTTAGTTTTCTAAGTTTTTCATAACAATTGTTTAAAATGTTGAAAAAAAATAAAATATATAGTTATGTAATTTTAAAAACAAATTGACAAATTTCAATCAAAACAATAAATTATCAAACATTTTTCTAAAATAATGAAAAACAATAAATTATCAAACATTTTTCTAAAATGCTAAAAAACAATAAATATACAATTATTTAATTAAAAAAATAAATTAACAAACAAATCATTTATTAATTTTTGAATAAATTTAATAAAAAAAGACATTATTAAACAAAAAAAAAGGGTTATTTTGTGCACCTGAAATAATGTAGGTCGAAAGCTAAAATGTGAGACATGCTAGCTGCTGCAAATAGAGCATGGTGATGTGATGCTGACGATGGGTTCAATCTAACCCCCACTGGACAAAAAAAGACAAGTTGGAAAATGACAGTTTAACTGTCGAAGTCGGAATTTATGCAAGTTTGAAAAAACCAATAACAAATTGGGTTTGAGCGAAGGGGGGGTTCGCTCGAACCCAAAATCCACTCGTGGTTCGAGCGAACCCACGTCCAATGGCGGGTTCGCTCGAACCCTGAGGGGGGCCTCGCTCGAACCACACTACTTTGTTCGAACCCCCCCAAAAAATAATTTCCCAGCTTTCACCAATTTCCTTCTGTGTAGGGGAAAAAGCGAGACTAGGCTAACATGCCCTAATCCTACCTTTTGACACACATTGTGGAATACGAAAGAGCCTAGAGGTATCACACAATTGGCTACTTCTTTTTGTGGAAGAGAGAGCCATGGGCTACCTATTAGGATTTCTATTCCTTTGTTGTAATTGAAAGATAAAATGATGCAAGTTCAATTCCTAACCCCAAAGTGCAAGTATGAACTAATAGCAAGATTGCATAATTGAGTTTAAACAATGAAAAGCTGTAAACACAAGGACAAGACAAGAATGCAGATACGTACCCAGAGTCAAAATCTGAGTGAAAATGTTCGGGACGGGGGTGCGGGTGCCACTGTCCTGATACTATTCTGGAAATTGCTCCTGAAACTGTTGTTTTGCACTTTGGAAAACTGTCAGAAATGCTGTCTGTCAGAAGGACCAGGGCGCCTAGCGCCCCTGTCCCAGGGACAAGGGCGCCTAGCACCCCTGTCTTGGCAGGACCAGGGCACCCCACGCCCTTGTCCTGGTCTTTTTCTCTGAAACTTGGTGTGGAGTTCTGTCTCAGTCTGCTTCCGTCGGATCTGCAACTTGCAGCGTCGTCCGAATCCCAAAATCTGCACTTATATCTGAAAAGGTATGGTGGGTAGCTATATAGGGTTTTGCCTTAGTCAAACTCCTGCTTTGGTGATTTCCACCTCCATGAATAGCCAAGTTGTATTGTAAAAGTAGTGTGTGCAGATCTTGTGTGTGTGCAAGATCCTAAAATGCAAGTAAGCAAACTAGAGCAACCTAGAAAGTAAACCCTAATTGCTTGTAAATGATAATGTAAATGCTCCAAACCAAGATGCAAAGTGATCTAAAGCATGAATACAAATGATATAATGAAGCTTATGCAAAGACATGAAAACAACATGAAATCATACCCAACCCCAAGGGAGGGGTACAAGCCAATCTTCAGTCGGTGGTCCCTTATTGCTCTTCAATGCCTTCAAAGCCCTAAATGGATGAATGAAATTGATGAATGCTTGATGGATGGATGTTGAATGTTGTTGAAGTCTTCAAAGATCTGCTCTTTCACTGCATAGAAGGTCCCCTGAAACCAAAAATTCTGGATCCTTTTAAATGAAGAAAGAGAGCTCTTATATATGAAACCCTAGGTCTTAATTTCAACTTTTGGCCGACCTAGAGATTGAATCTCCCGCCAATTTCTTGGGGTTAAGCTTTATTTTATGATTGGATCGCGCTCCTAAAATTTTGAGAAAAATGTCCGGGACCATGTGCACTCCGGGCGCCATGGTCCTCTCCAAGTGCCATGGTCCCGACAACTTTTCACCAATTTTTCAGGGCCATCGAATATGATGATTTTAGAGAGAATCCCGAAGTTACAAGTGATTTTGAGATGTTTTGACCCCCGAAATCAAGCCCCCAAGTTTGAAATAGGACCTAATTAGGGTTTTTGATTAAATGATGTATTGGAGGAATAAAATGAAAAGGGCACACTTTAATGAAAGGGCCCAACTTTATGATATGGGAGATGATGAAATAGAACCTTAGACCTAATTAATTTAATTAATTAAGTGCTAAAGGGGAAATGCAATGCAAAATGCAAAATGCGCCAAGGTGGGAGCTAAACCAAGTGTGAAATTGTACCCCTTTAGCAAGTGCATACAATTTATGACGCTACACCTTCGTTGGCGAAAGTGGAAACCATTAATGTGGGATTACCCAATTCCATTTGTGATCGAGATAAATTTGTAATTTGAATTAAGCATAATTTAATTTGTAAGCTTCAATTACATATCAAGTTGGTGTCAGAGTAGTTTAACAAGAAAACTTCCAAGTGGTGGATGTTAACCAGGTTGAAATTAAAGCAAGGAGAAGGTGCACTTGAAGACTTTAATCCAAAGATCATATCAAGGCAAGATACTCAAAGATCAACCATGGCACAACCGAAAGAAAGAAAATGTTTTAGTCTTGAACTCATTGAGAATGAAGAATAATTTTGTAAAGCGTTCCTAGACATGAAGATGATGATGGAAGAGTTGTACAAGGACATGAAGAGGAAAAAGGAAGGCAAAGAAATAAAGGAGGAGGAAGGTGAATCCTCTACAAAAGATGACAAAGGTAAAGGAGTAGGAGGTGATAGTGCCCCTCCAAAACCTCCAACTACATCCTCTTCATCTTCTTCGTCTACTTCTTTTTCAAAGAAGAAACAACCTGTGAAACTAGAATCTAATTCAACTTTGTTAAAGCTTCATGTTAAATTTGAATTGCCAATATACAATGGAGAAGTGAATGCCGAAAAATGTGATAATTGGATAAAACAACTTGAAGTTTATTGCAGGATTCAGAGGTTTACTGATGATGCTTTGAAGATCCAATTAGCCACTCTTCGCCTAGGAGGCACAACCTTAATTTGGGTGGGAGAGCAGAACTTAGGAAGATCTTAGTCGAGTGTCTTTAGGTGCAAGAGGAGACCATGAGAGAACTTTTGGTATAGGTTAAAAGCTTGGATGATGTAATAAGGCGATTAATGCTTGGCGTCGTCAATAAAGCAGTCCTACTTTGGGAAGCGGAACCGGAGATGTAGCTCATATTGAGCGAACTCCGTTATCAAGCTCGTGAAATTTCTTCTTCTCTTCTATCTTATAATTCTTTCTTATTCTTTCCATTTTTGTTTTAATTACTTTGTTATGTTTTAATTGTGAAATTGAAGTAATAAGTTAATGTCATAAAGTTGTAGCTGATTAAGTGAACCTAACTCTGTCAACGGTTAAAAGACATAACCATGCAATTCTATTTGCAATTGAGATAAATCTCTAATTTGAATTAAGCACAATTTAATTTGTAAGCTTCAATTACAGATAATGCCTGTAGGAAACTAAAGATATTTCAAATTGATCCTCTAATTGTAAGAAACTTCCAACCAAAAATCCCAATGAAAGATTCAGGTTTCAGAAAGGGATGGATGGGAAGTCTATAAAGAGAGGATCCATTGCTAAGTAGCAGAAAGGCCAAACAAAAAACTCTCCAGATATTCAAATCAAACTAGTACTCTGAACAACACTTGAGATGAAATTATCAAAAAGGACTGTGAAATACTTTGCAATAGTCGAATTTAGTGAATTTGAAAAAACGAGCACCATTGAAATATTTGGATCTCAAAATAGGAATAGTAATAACATTTTTGGCAGCACTGAACAAAAGACGTCTTCATTTCCAACCATCCAACTATTTTCTATTTTTATTCTAAATTGAATTTCATACCGATTTGGCATTCCTTCCATTAAAAAAGAGCGAAACCAAGTAAGAATCAGGAACAGATTTCTGAAAGTAAAACATCTTGTTCCATTTTTAGTCTTTCTTATCCAACGTTTTCTCTACGGTGAAGTACTAAAGCTAAAATAATAAATACAAAACAATTTTTAGATTAATTAAACAAGTTTTAGAAAAGAAAACTTAACCAAATATAGAGAAAATGTGTGGATGAAAAGCGAATGAAGATGTCTTACTCATTTTGTTCCTTGATTTCGTAGCCCTTGATTCCTGAAACGTTCTGCAGGCATTCTTTCCACTGTTGAATGTCCTCCTCCTCCTTCTCTTCGTGCTTTCTGTTTTAGTGTCTGGGCCTCGATGGTTAATGAACACATCATACTGTTTTGCAGTCAAGGAAGATTTGATCTTTTTGTTGGGAGGTTCAAGTACCAAAAATGGATCGCGTTCCTCTTCTCCTCGACCAGATGTCGAAGTAGAAGCCATTGACAGAAAATCGATAGTCTGGTTATGCTAGAAATCCTCCACGGTCGAAAACAAAGGAATTGAGCAGTTCAAGAGGTAAAGGAGTATGGGGACAGAAATAGCCCATAAAGCATTGACCGAGTGGACAAAAAATTGGTAAGTTGTTTCCACGTTGTTTCCCGGCAAGAACTCGACAACCGTAAAGGTTAAGTTTATGTAGTGTGTGCTTCCACGTTATTGCTGTGTCGAGGAAAATCAGTCGCCGAGTCGAGGAAGACATGAGTAGTTGTCTGTGTTTAAGAAGATTAGGTTTGAATTGTAGCTGGTGTGCTTACCAAGATTAAGTTTGAATTGTAGTTGGTGTGTTTACAAAGATTAGGTTTGAATTTGCATCAAAGTACATGTACATTAAATATAAGTAACTAGCAATTGCATCTTAGTGTGCAATGGGTATGCCGAAAGAAGTGTGCAAGGTGAATTAGGAAAAACATTGGTCTTTTTTTTTTCTTATAATTGGGTAATACACGAGGTCACTCGTTAGGTCATACTGTTGTTTGTGCAAAAAAATTCTCATTGGAGAAGTGATAGCTTCAGATTAACTATGCATGCACTTACAACGATCCAATCATAATTGAAACAAAACCTTTAAATTGAGAAGAAAATCAAGTTTCATTACCAACAACATATGATGAGAGCCAAAGAGAGTTTGAGATAGTGCTAGAAGGACGGAGAGATAGAGGGGGGAAGAGCGAGAGAGAAATGGGTAATGAGATAAAGATAGAGATAGAGAACAAGAAGATAGAAATATGAATAGAGTTACAGACAGAGATGGAGAATCAGGAGAGGAATATGGAGAGGAGAGAGATATGGAGAGATAAAAGAGAGAAGGGAGAGGAATAGATGAAAATGGAAAAGAAAAATAAAAAGAGAGAAAGGGAGAGATAAAAAAGATAGAGATAGTAAGTGATATATAAAGAGAGGGAAAGATAAAGATAACTAGATAGAGTTAGAGGGATAGATGAAAGAAGTGATAGGGAGAGATATATAGAGAGAGGAAAGGAGATACAGATAAATAGAGGTCTAGAGAGAGAGAGAGAGAGAGAGAGAGAGAGAGGAATGTCTAGAGATATAAGGGAGAGATGAAGATAGAGTGAGAGAGGAAGAGGGAAAATAGATAGAGAGAGGTAGAGGGAGATAGAAAGATAGAAAAATAGGGAGATATAGAGTAAGAGATAGAGAGAGATTTGTAAATGAAGAGGGAGATATACATATAAATATATGGTCAGATAGAGTGGGAGATAGATATCTAAGGACATATAGAGAGAGGGGGAGAGGGGGGGAGGGAGAGAGATAATGAGATTCAAAAACAAAGAGATCTAGGGATAGAAAAATAGAGATGGAAAGAGGGTGAGAGAAATAGGGGGAGGTAGAGGGAGAGATGAACATATATTGGAAGAGAAATAGAGAGATGTATAGATATACAAGAAGAGAAAAAGAGATGGATAGAGATAAGGAGATAGATTGGGGGATAGGGAGTGAATGAGGGAGGGAGAGATGGGGAGGAATGGAGAGGAGGGGGAGATAGAGAGAGGGAGGTCTAGGGGACAGAGAGAAAGAGGGAAATATAGATAGATAGAGAAGGATATAGAGAAGGATAGGAAGATATAGATACATATAGAAAGAGATAGAGAGAGGAGTGAGAGAGAGAAATAGAGAACAAGAGATATCGTACAAGAAAGATAGAGTGAATAAGAGAGAGAGGTGGAGATAATGATATATAGATTCAGAGGGGGATATAGATGTATGGAGATAGAGATAGAGGGGGAAAGAGTGAGAGAGAAATAAGTGACAAAGACAAGTAATAGACAAAAAGGTTGACCTTAGAAAGAGGGGGAGTGATAGGGAGGGGGCAATATAGAGAGATAAAACTGATAGAGATAGGAAGGGAGAAATAGGGAGTGTATGTGTATACACATTAGAAAGAGTAGAAGCAAAGAGATATAAAAAGAGGGTGTAATGGGGAGAGAGGAAGAGAGGGAGAGATAAGATAGAAAGATGGAGAGAGGGATATATAGGGATAAAAAGATATAAAGATAAGGGTAGAAAGGAGAGAGAGAATAGATATAACGTGTAAAATATAAAGGTGGCATGAGAGAAAGGAAGTGATGGAATGAGATGCAAAGGGGGAGAGGGAGACATGAAGATATAAAGATAAAGATATAGGAAGTGATATGTGAAGAGGTAGAGAGGGATATAGAGAGAGAGTAGGAGAGATGAAGGAAGAGGAGTGTATAAGATCTAGAGATAGAGAGATAGAGATAGAGATAGAGATAGAGATAGATATAGAAAGGGAGAGGGAGAAATAGGGAGTATGTGTTTGTGTGAGTGAGAGAGATATAGATATAGAGATAAGGAAGGAGAAATGTGGAATGTGTTTGAGTGAAAGAGATATATAGAGAGGGATCAAAATATATAAATAGACATAGCGAGGGAGAGAGGGAGAAAGATGGCATAGAAGTAGAGATATATAAAAAGAGGGAGCGAGAGGGGCAGAGGGAGAGATACAAAGAGAGGCAAGGAGATATAGATAGCTCAGAGAGAGATATAGATGGAGATAATAATCAAATGACATGTTACCCTTAGTATAACTCTTCAAGGACACAACTATCTATAAATTATTGGTATGCAATGACTAATCAATAGTTAGTTTCTCTCTCTCTTTCTCTCTTGTTCTAAATGTTTAATTTAGGTTTTAAGTTGGAATTTATTTTATTATATAAATTAAAATAAATTTTAAATATTTAATTACTCTACAATAAACAAAATTTTATTAAGACAAAAATACTAGATTAATTCTAATATCTTTTAATTATTATTTGTAATTCCATAAGAAGACATAAATAATTAAAATTAAATTTTAACTTAATAAATAAATAATCTTGAAAAAAGAAGAAGTAGAAGAATTGAAATAAATTAAAAAATAGAATATCTAATAAAAGAGGGTAACATTAAAAATATTCTCATCAAAGAAAATAGTGAATTAAGAAATATTTTAATTCTAAATATTATTATTCTACAACTACTAACATTTTGATAACACAGATAATTATAAATTAAATTAATTTTAGTATTTTTTAACTATTATTTGTAATTTCATAAAAAAAGACATAAATAACTAAAATAAATTTTAAACTTAATGAAAATTAATCATTAAAAGAAAAAGGAAAAGATGAATTAGAATAAAGCTAATTACTTTTCTTAATATTATTTTTTTCTTTATAGAAATTTAATAATATATTTATTTTCCTACTTTTTCTTTTTCTTTTTTAGAAACTTAGAAAAGAAGATAGAATATCTTAGTAAAATAAATAATATTGAAAAAAATATTATTATTAGATTTTTCCCTTTATGAACGTTCTTTTTCTAATTAATTAATATATTTAAATATGTATTTTTTAATTTTTATCATAAAAGATATCTTTTTAAAATTTAATATAAATTGAAATATGTGGTTATGATTAATTCTATAGTCTTGCATCCTTCTCCTCAAATTTGAATTGTTGATTTCACAAAGTGAGGGCAGGTCCCCATGCGGCTGCTTAGCTTATTTTGGCTAGCAGCTACTGCTCAAATTTTATAGCAGTAATTTGTGGAGCTGGTGGCCCTATGAAAGTTGAATTTTGTTGCTTATAAAAACAAGCAGTTATTTTAAATTGTATTTTTAATATAATCTTTAATAAAAATAAAAATTCACCTAAATTTTAGAGAAAAACATGAAAACATAAAAAGAGGAAAAAAAAATTGTGGAGCTACTTGTCATTTTCCTCAATAAGCAGTTGCTGCTTATTTTCAGCCCCCCTTTTTTTCAAAGCTCATTTTTAAGTTTTAAGCAGTGGCTGCTACATGAAAATAGGAAAAGATTCTAATTTATCCTTTCCTCTTAATTAAAAATTTCCATGGGAACACTCCAATTGCTTAATTTTAAGCAGATTTTACATTTAAGCAACAACATGGGGACATGGGGTGAGTGGAAAACTTCATATAGGGTATGCCTTCAGCATAAATATCAGATTGTGAGAAGTAGAAGATAAGGTATGAAAGATAAGTTTGATTTTGTGACAAAGAACCTACATCATTAAATATTAGTGATTATTAATTTTTCACAAATAAAAGATAAGGTTTCATTTTGTGAAAAAGAAACATGCATCACTAGATATCATGACTTCTTTATATTTGAATAGTAAAGAAAATAATGTCTAACTTTAGTCATATGAAATAAATTTTTATAAGCATTAGTTTACTTGATATTATATTTAATCACATTTTATGGGATTTAGAGGATATTCAGAGATTCTAACAAAATAATATTAAAAAATCAAAAAATAAATTGGCCATAAATTTTTATCATGTTTTTAATAGAGTCATTGCAAATGTTTATTGATAAATATCATTCATTTTTTATTTTTCAATTAAAAATTCAAAGATCATTTAATAGTTCATTAACTAACACACACACACACATATATATATATATATATATATATATATAATACACCAACAATTATCCTTGTTAAGACACCTATTGCGCCTTAGAAATTGATGGAAACGATGCCTCAAAAAGAATACCCCACACACACATGCACACGATTAATTAAACGGAATAGTGTCGAACTATAATTCCCCATCTAAAATATAAAGGCAAGCAGGCCTTGAGGGTGTATATGTCCCCCCCTCCCTTGATGACATCCTCAAAATAAAGGTCAAGACCCTCCCCCTATGGGAGTCCTCTCCCTAAGGCATTGGGTTATCCATACTAGTGTGTGTGTGTGTGTGCGCGCGCGCATGCATGTGTGTGTGTGTGTGTATATATATATATGGTAGTAGCGTAGTGCAACATGCAAGATATTAAATATAATAATATAATATCATTAATCTTTAATGAAACATATTAAATATTATATTTATTATTATTATTAAAAAATATTTAATAATATTATATTATTATGTATATTTTATTAAAATTTAAAAATATTATATTATAATAATATATTACTAATTAATTTGAAATAATATTATTTTTACCATTATAATATTATAATTTTATAAAATTAGGGTTAGGAATTTGATTACGGTTAGGGTTAGTGTAAGGGTAGAGATTATGATAAGGAAAATTTTAGAAATAGAGTTAAGGTTTTTGAATCATTTATAAATAAGGTTAGAGTTAAGATTAGGATTGGATATAAAAACAAGATTCAATTTATCATTAGAGTTAAATTAATGTTTTCTATTAGAGTAAGCGTTATGCTTAGAAATAGAATTATGATTAGGGTTTCTATTAGGGTTATAGTTCCATATAGAAGTATGGTTAAGATATTAGATGAATTAGAGTTAAGATTAAGGTTAGGGTTAGGATTAGGGTTATATTTAGGGTTAGAGTTAGGGTTATGCTAAGGGTTTGGATTACCATTAGAAATACAATTAAGTTTAGAATTTAGAGATAGAATTATGATTATGGTATTAATGAATCGTGTTTAGGGTGAGTTTTACAATTAGGTTTACATTTAGGGATAGGGTTAACATTAGTACTCGAGTTAGATTTATGGTTGGAAATAGAATAAAAATTAAATGGAGGCAACATTTGTTGTGGGAGGGAAATTGATGCAACAATGCTTCCTTATGCAACCAATTCCAAAAACTCAAATACCTAAGATAGTAATAAAGACTCTTTGTTTTCAAGTTGAGAGATGTTGTATCAATAAATACAAGGTAAAACACAATGTGAAAGTTCCAAACATGGAATGAAATATTTTCGAATTCATTCAAATATAAACATATATAATCTATTAGCAATCAGTCAACTCTTTGTATCATTGTATAGCTCTATTTTCTACCTTGTTAATTGGCACTTTATTCTTCTCTGATTATTCCCATGCACCCTACCTTCTATTGTTTCCTTCCAAGACATGCCTCTATTCTTCTTTTCTACAAATTTTCCTTTACACACTTCACACTCTCTATCTACCTTTCTTCCTACATAGAAATAGTTTGCTTCTATAGTTTTTGAGTTCTCCCTTCGCACATGACAAATGCCTTTCTCACTTATGATAAAGAAAAGGTAAGGGTTTATTTGTGACAAAGAACATGCATCACTACATCAAAGATAAGGTTTTAATTTGTGTCAATGAACATGCATCATTAAATATCTGTAAATATCAATTTGTGACAAAGACCAAGTATGACATTGTAGATTGCAGAAAAACATCATCATTGTAGAACTGTTATCATGAAATCACCATAAAAATAATGCATCTAGAAGGCATGAAATAAAGCATGCATCTATCCATAATAAACATGTGTAATAGCCAGCCAACTCGATATCATTTAGCTCATAAAAAATAATATTGTCCAAGTGTACAATGATATCATGAATCAAAAGATTTATCTCAAGTCAAAACTTAGTCTAATGGTCATATCAAAACCGATTGTACATGTCCCTGAATCTAGGAAGAATCGCCTTCAGAAGTTGTCAGCCTAGGCTGATGGCTACCTGATGGACCTGCTCCCATTGAACCTCTTGGTGGTCCTCATGGAGGAGGTGACCCCATCATACTTGCACTCTTTGTTCAACCCCATTTAGATTTGGCATGGGAATTCTCTACATAACTACCTGCTCTTTTCTCTAGAAGGACAACTTGCCCACATAATCTGTACTAGTAATGTATCTCCTTGTCAGCGCAAAGCATGGCCATCATACTATCACAGTGAGAATCCTAAGTTGCAACCTACTATATATGCTCTATGAGACTCTTTTCCCTACCATATCTCTATATGGTTGTATCCCTCTCCATTGTGAATCCTCTCACTTGCTCCTAATACTGTTCCACCAATGCCTGCAACTATCCAGCCTAAGGTCTTATAGAGGCCACCTCACCATAATCCTATCTCAAGGTCTGTATAGTCCTGTATAGGAGATACAACTTGAATGGGTACTGCCTTTCACCTTGTGGATCATCCTGTCTCTCAACTGGTGGCAACTCTAGTCCCTTTAGTTGGTTTTGTACCTATTGAGGATCCCTAACGAGTCTCTTGTGCCTCACCAGTCTTTGTCCTCCTCCATCTCCACCATCAACTCCACCCCCACCATCCCCACCTCTATCTCCTTTACCACCTCTCCCTCCTCTACCTCTATCATCTCCTCCATCACCATCTCAACCGCCTCATTATCTCCTCCTCCTAGGTGCACCCTCCTCCTCCTCATCCTCTAGTCTAGGGGGTATCTAACTCAAACCAGTCAATCTAGGGAATGGATACTCTATAAAATATTGTGCATACTTTGTTGTCATCCATGTGTGTGCAATGTGTGTCTACATATCCCATGCTTGATATGGAATGAATATAAAATCTACGCAAGCCACATCAATAGATACAATAGGACCCCATTGAGAAAACTCTTTGTACATCTAAGCATACTCATCAATACCTTGGGGCATACCTTGAATCCTACCAAACTATCAGAGTACATGGGTAATAATCTATTACTCAATGATATACTACATCTAACCAATAAGCCACTGAGTCTAAAACACATATGGAAACTTTGCACCATCATCCTCCTATGACTCACAATTTAAGTAAGATCGCTAAATAAATGCATTTACATTGTCTAATACATTACTCTAGTACTCGAGCTTTCCCAGCTTGATAAACATAAACATAAGGTTGTCTTGTTCCTTTGAATCACATACAAACAGTTTGTGTCACAACTATATGTTGTCATGCCCAAATGTGTAACAAGGTGACCCTTGCTGAGAAAATCGTCACTCCATCATACACAAACTAATGTAGGCCATGATACAAATGCACTATTAAATACACATGCTAGGCAAAGAATGTTGCAAGATTTTGAGAGAAAAAACAATGCCAAGATCTTAGGAGATAGAACACAATGGGACGATAAAGGATAATCACCTATTCCAAGGTATAATCTTTGTTTTTGTTGATTCTTGATAGTTTCATGGGTGATACTTAGTTTAGTAGAATTTTTAGATTATTTTTTGTTGATCATTATGTTCTACAGTGTTTCCATTTTTCAAGCTCACAATAATATTATTAAACTTGAATGAAATATATTTAATATAGTATTATATTAATATTATTATAATATAATATTTAGTAATGGGTAAGTGCACCAAGATTGTGAACAAAAAGGGTGGTATAAGTGTCCACTTTTTTACTCAAATAAATTAAATTTGAACTTGGATGAGCAATTTGAGACTCGTGCACTCAAAATTTGAAAAGAACACAAGAACAAGAATTGTAGCACTCTAAATCTAGTTATTAAATTACTAAAGTTTTAAAAAATGGACATGATTAAGGGGGTCAACTATTTCCTGCACACAAAAGTGTTTCCATTTTTTTAGCAAAACATAACTTAGTGTCTTATGTGCGTGTCAAAAACATTACAGTTGCATTTAGTATTTTGAAAAAACCTTTGGTAGAAAGATAGTAAAGAGTGAGTACTAGAAATTGTGTTTTTTTTTGTAATTTTTTGTTATGTATTTTTTTATGATATTTCAAAGTGGACGCATCTTGAAAATTAGATACTTGTTTGTGCACATCACATAACTAGCGCCAAAATAATAAAAAATTTAATTTTTTTTGAAATGTAAAGAATGAAGTGTAGAACAATAATATATAATTTATTTCAAATTTAGACAAGTAGTTCAAAAGCTATAAAAAATGGTACACATGTCTCCAAGAACTATGGAAGCATTGGTAAAAGAAATTAAAAACTAATATGTTAATGTTGTTCAAATCTTAAAAAAATATATGGTTAGAAAGCTCAAAAGACATGTGAAATTATGATGATAATTTTACAAATACCCACATAAAGATATTAAATTTCCACAATCCACATGATAATTCTTGAACTATTGCTTTTGGATTAGAACGTGTTAATTTATTTGCATCAACATTTCAAATCACTCTATGATCCATCCTTAGGATAAAATAAGACAGTTGTGGACTTGTGAGTTATAATACGAGGGAGGAAAGACAAAATGAATGAAAAATAATAAAAACAATCAAAGCAACCTATGAATTAATAAATAATGGAAAAAAAAAAAGCTACACAAAAAATGGAAGAAACATAAAGGAGAAAAACAAAAGTAACAAAAAAAATAAACTAAAGCAAACCAAAAGAAACCAAAGAAAAAGTAGAAACAAGATAAAAACAAATAAAATCACTTATAAAATTTAAAAAAAATCCAATGAAAAACTAAAAAAACTAAGAAAAGAAAGACAAGAAGGCAATATAATAATGAAATCATGAGACACAAAGATAAACAAAAAACCAAGATAAGAGAGACCAAAGAATAATAAAACAAAAACCCAAAACTAAACAAAAAAAACAAAAACAAAAAATAAAAGAAACAATGAAAACACTAAAGAGGAAAAACCTTAAAAAAAATAAAAAAGAAAAAGAAAAGAAAGAAAAACACAAAGATCAGCAAGAAAGAAGCAAAGAAAAAATGGGTCAAAAAAACAACAAACAAAATGATAAATGAAATAAAAATTTAAAACAATTAAAATGAAAGCTAAAAACCTAAAAATAAAAGGAAAAATGAAAGCACTAGAAAAAAAAAAATAGACAAGAATTGAAACAAGAAAGGAGATAGAAAGAAAATGAAAAGCCTAAGAAGATGATGGAAGAAAAGAAGAGTCGGAGAAGATGAGAAAACAAGACAAATGGGAAGGAGAGACCTAAACGCCTAAGCGAGAAGGTGAGAAGGCCCACTCCAAGGAGAGGAGAGTAACCAAACAAAAGAGGCTAGAAAGACCAAGGAGACGAGACACAAAAAGACCACCAAGCTAGGAGAAGGGAGGGAAGGGGGGAGGGGGAGAGGGAGAAAATACCAAGGAAATAAGTAAGGGAGGGGACAAGTTGACAAGACCATGTAGGAAAGGGCTCAAGGATGTGGAAGTTAATTTATGAGAAAGGATAACAAGGGTTTCCATGAAGTACTCAAACTCCACCCTTCATCACAGTTGAGGTTGAACGAGTGGTTGTTTATCTCAATGGACTCCTTGAGTTTTTGTTTGAAAACGTAAACTCAAGGAGGATATTTCACTCTTTGTCTCCCTTGATCTCTAGACCTATCTCTCTTTCTATCACTCTCCCTCTCCCCCATCTCACAATCTCACTCTCTCCTCTCTCCCAAATTGCTAAACCTATCTCTCTCACCCTTCTCTATATCTCCCCTCTCTTCTCTACCTGTCTCACATACATTTTCTCCTCTCTATCTCACATCTCTCTCCCCCTCCCCACCTCTCTCTCCTTCCCTCTCTCTACTTATCTATATCTCCTCTCTCTCCTTACATACATCCCCTCCCTCCCTACCTACCCTCTCATGCTCCTCTACTTATCTCATTCTCACCCTTACCACCTCCCTCTCTCTCTCTCTCTCTCTCTCTCTCTCTCTCTCTCTCTCTCTCTCTCTCTCTCTCTCTCTCTCTCTCTCTCTCTCTCTCTCTCTCTATTTTTATTTATAGCTATCCTTCCCTCCTCTTTCTTCCCTTTTATCTCTACTTATATCTATCCCCCTTCTCCCTCTCTCTATAGATACCTCTCCCTTCTTACCTCTATTTCTCTAAATAAATCTCTCTACCTCTCTACTTATCCATCTATTTCTACTCTTTATCTCCCTTCTCCCTTTCTCTATTTATTTCCTCTCCCACTATCCATCTATCTTCCCTCTTACTCTCTTTATCTCCCCTCTCCCTCTCTCTATCTACCTCTATTTCCATCCCTCTCTACTTTTATCTTTGCTAACACTCTACCTCCTTCCCTCCATACTAATATTTATCTCACCTCACACTCTCTCTCTCCCCCCTCCTTACTCCCTCCCTCTCTCTCTCTCTAACTACTTGTGTGGAGAGTTGGAGTGAGGGAGGATAGATAGATAAAACTAGTTAGAGATAGAGACTATGGAGAGGGAAGGAGGGAGGGAGAGAGAGAAAGGGATGAAGAGGTAGGGGAGAGAGAGAGAGACGTAAAATAAATAGTAGTATGGAGGTAAGGAGGTAGATATTTAGGGAGAATAATAGTGAGAGGGATGGAAAGAGAGGTAGGTAGAAAGAGGGAGAGGAGAGATAAAGTGAGTAAGAGGTAAGATAGATGGCTAGATAGAGAGAGGAGATAGAGAGTAGAGATATATGTATAAGTAGAGAGGTGAAAAGATGGAAAGAGGGAGGGATTCAAGTGTTAAGAGTGAAGGTGGGAGGTATATTTATGTTGAGAAATAGAAGTAGGCAAGGAAGGAGGGATATGTATGTATAGCAAGAGGAAGAGGAGATAGATATAAGTAGAGATAAAAGGGGAGAGAGAGGAGGGAAGAAGGGATATGTAAAAAATAAAGGTGGGAAGGGAGTGAGAAGGAGATATGTAGAGAGAGAGAGGGGGGTCTATCTTAAGGTGTAGAGGAAAGAGTTAGATAGAGAGGAGATAGAGGGAGAGTGATAGGGAGAGAGATATATATAAAGCTTGGGGGAGACAAAGAGAGTGTGATAAAGAGAAATAAAGATGAAAGAAGTTAGGGATCAAGTGAGAGAGAGGGAGATTGATGTAAATAAATGGATGTATGTGGAGAGAGGGATGTGGGAGATAAAGGTAAGTAGAGAGGGAAAGGGTGAGTGTGAGATAAGTAGAGAAGGAGCATGGGAGGGTAGGATAGAGAGAAAGGGAGAAAGAAAGGGAGATGTATGTAGATAAGTAGAGGTAGGGAGGGAATAAGGGGATGTATGTAGGGAGAGGGAGAGAGGAGATAGAGATAAGGAGAGAGAGAGGCAAGGAGAGAGGGAAGGGGATGATGAATACTAAGAGGGGGGGTGAATTAGTATGCCAAAAATCTCTCTACTTAAACACTTACACAGTCTAAATATAAACCAGTAAAACAGTCTAATAGACAGAACAATTATCACACATGCAAACCAAAATGTGAATAAAGCATTCACCCACAAAAGAAATACAACTATAACACAAGATATTTGACGTGGAAACCCAACTGGGAAAAACCACGGTGAGATGGGACTCACAAGTCACTATCTGCAGAATAGAAACCAGACCGGTTAAGGTCTTACAATGTTCTTCACTAGAACAGATCCTATTAGGAATCTCAATCTCTGTTAGGAGATAAGTCCAATTAAAGACTACCTTGTTAGAGGATTTTAGATTCATAGAAGTGAACTACCTTGTTAGAGGATTTACAAAGGCTTTGAGGCCTACCCGGTTAAGGGCTACAGACTTGTCAAAGATGTGAGTAATCAACAAGTGTTCGATCTATCTTATAGCACAAACTGCCTGATTAGATCCAGTATAGTTCACTGCTAATGCACTCTGGCATTACTTCAGTCTTCTTTATCTCTTTTTGTTTACAACTCGATCTTCTCAAATAAGATTTCTCTTCAACAACTCAACTACCACCTTAAACCCTAGCCACAACATAAATCCTTTCAACAACAGTTTCAACAACATAAAACCCTAGACATGATGTCCTTTTAAAGGAATCTGATTTCATGTTGGTCCAATAGGATTACATTACAATTTCCTAGGTTCAATGAATCTAGACATACTCAGTAACCTAACACAAAAAGCACCGTCAGTGTGTCGGCACCGTCAATCAATTGATGGGTTGGTAACTCATCACAAAATATCAGTTGGTAACTCATCACAGAGTATTACTGGTTCATAAAAAATACTGGTTTCCGGTTTGGCAAAAATGAAGACTGGTAAGAATGTGTTATGCCGCTTTGCTCCCTTGTACTAGTTGAGATCTTCGAACCGCTTGGGGTTGTTATGCCGCTTCAGACCGGGAAACACATTCTGCAAAATCATTAGTCTAAAGACTAGACTACAACATATCGGTTGGAACAAATACCGGTTGAGCTCTAGCTCATACATATAAAGGGGATCTTAATACAAGTGTGTGTCCATCAATGACAATCACAATATAAACATCAAAAATGCCAACAATCTCCCCCTTTGGCATTGATGGCAACACTTAGGAAAATAAAATTTTGACATCTAAGTGCTTTACAACAAAAACTTGCCATTAACAAAATTGCTCCCCCTAAGCATATACACTATCCCTTAATCAACACAATGTATAGCAATTTTGCATACAGAGCATAATCATTGAGACAGTAGAGCATATAGCATATATCAAGATTTCAAAAACATATACATCTCCCTATTTGTTTTCAAAATACATAGAGTACTTCTCCCCCTGTATCAAAAGATCAAAATTTTACAACCAAAAATAGATACTTCTCCCCCTTTGCCAACAATGACAAAGTACCGCTAAACAATCCTGTTTCCAAAAAAATTTTATGACAACAATGAATAATATTTGTAAAAAACCGATTTATAGTCCTGCAAAAATTGTTTCATGGATAGAGACCAGGACTCAAGTAGGGAGGTGGCCACTTCTTTTTCTGTTTGCATCTGGTATACCTGTTCCTCCATGGCATCAACTATGCTCAGCTCCTGCATGATTGTCAAGGCATCCAGGTTCAAATAACACTTCTGAAGAATTTGCAGACGTGGGAGTAAAACTAGTTGTAGCTCCTATAAATCTTTAGATCGTGTACTAATCTCTTTCTCTATTTTGGCTGGCTGGATCTGGAACTGATGAACGGTTTGCCCATATGTTGCAAATGAATCATAAGGTGTCTTAAATGTGCCCAAGTAGGACTGTAAGTCCATTTACAGCTTTTGCTTCTTGGCTAGCACATCATCGCAGAATAGATGAGGTTGACAGATTTTGCTTAGTAGCAAGTTTCCCTCATCCAAGACATTCCTTATGTCCTTTTGGTCTTTCAGCAGTTTAGTCCTAAGCTCATTCATCCTTTTCACCAAAGCAATGTTAAAAGCCTTTTGGTGCTCTTTCTTGATATTTGCCTCAGCTGCTTCTTCCAGGCTCTATACCTGATCATCCACTACAGTACATAGTAGTTTGAGTTGTGTTAGTGATGATTCAATGGTGGGAAGATTGGTACCGGGGATCGAACCAGTAAGGGTGTCTACAGCCGCCTGAATTATGTCTTGTTCCTTTTTCCTGCGAATGATCTCAAGGCGCTCTTGAGCAACCTTGATGCTTTGCATAAGCTCCGACTCACTTGCAGATTGGAGATCGATAGGACTGGAGACATCAGCCGGTTTGGCTTGACTCCCAGTTGCCTTCGGAATCTCCATTTGAGTGCTCTCCATTTCTTTCGTTGCCTTGTCTGCTTCTGCCTTCTTCCTTTTCTCTACTTCTTTCTTCTGTTCTTGTTCCTTATCTTCCTCTTCTTTCTTTTTCCTGTCTTCTTCTTTCCTCTCCTTCTCTTCTTTCTCTTTCTTTCTTTCTTCCTCTTTTCTTCCTCTTCCTTCTTCTTCTTTTCTTCCTCTTCTTTCTTCCCCTTTTCTTCCTCTTCCTTCTTCTTCTTTTCTTCCTCTTCTTTCTTCCTCTTTTCTTCTTTGTCCTTCTTCTTCTTCTCTTCTTCCTTCCGCTTCTTCTCTTCCTTATCCTCTTCTTCTTTCTTTTTCCTTTCATCTTCGTGCTTCTTTTTCTCTTCATCTTTTCTTTTCTCTACTTCCTCTTTCTACTTTTTCTCATCCTCTTTTCTCTTCTCTTCCTCTTTCCTCTTCTCTTCCTCTGCATCCCTCTTCTTCTTCTCTGCCTGTTCTTCAGCCACTTACTGTGTGTCCTTGGCTTGCTCACTGCCCTGTTCGGCTTGTTGCCCTTGTTTTGTTCCCTCAGAAGGTATGTCCTGAGTGACATCTTCTATGTCTAGGGCATTGACATCAATAGTGTCGACCGGTTTGACAACCGGGTTTCCTTCTTCATCAAAAACTTCATCCGGTTTGGATAAGACCGGTTCTTCTTCCACTTGAAGGTTGGTCATGCGAACTTTGTGAGCTTGAATGGCATGATGCATAGGCTGATGAGTGTCTTTTTCAACATCATCAATTCTTCCCTCTAACAGCCAGAGTCTTCTTCTCCTTGTGAAGAAGAGTCCTTTATTTTGGTCCATAACATCAAATAATTCTGAATTTGAGAGGTCGGGAAATTACTGTGCAAAGACTTTCTCCCTAATCTCCTGTTCTTTTTCTATGGAAATGCGCCATTTATAATCTAATGCCTTATATAATGAATCCGGTGTCTAAGATTTAATATCTGAAGGCGACTGGTCATTCTTATAGAAATAAAGAATAACTTCCTATAGTACTTCTTCTTTCTCCTCGTCATTAAAATCATCATAGTAATCTACTAAATCATGAAGTAATTTTCTCCTAACATTCTTTACTATCCTTTGACAATGTGTCAAAGGTTTATATGAGGAGATATCAATATTTACCAATGCAAACATTGCCGATTCATTCTTCTTCATCTTCTTTGTCTGTCTGGCCTTCTTTGGCTTTTCATCAGACTCGGTCTCTTCAGAGTCTAGTTCATTTGTCTTCGTCTTCCTTTTTCTTTCAAAGAATTTTGTCAATGTCTCCTCTAGTTTCTTCTTTGCCGGTGACCACTTGGTCACTCTTGGAGTTGCAGTGGTAGCCGGTGTCGATGCTACAGGCATTGCTTTGGCTTTCTTTGCTACCAGTTCTTTTCCTTTCTTAACCGATGGTTCTTTAGCCAGTGCAATCCTCTCCAAGTAGGTTTTGGTGCTTTTAGCCTTTGGATCAAGAGGTGAGGCAATAAGGGTTGAGGCATACCCTTCCAGCATATCATTCATTACCTCATAGCCCATTGGCTCCACTTCTTCCATTTTGGGCTCAACAGCCTCCATTAAGCATTTGTCCACCTGAATAGTGAAACAGATGTCATCGTCATATTTCCTAACAATATCACCTGATATCCTTACCCTTTGACTCATCTTTCTTCTGAACTCATCAAAATATTTGTTTAGTACTTCAGGGTAACTGGTTCCAATGGCTTGTATGCTTTCCTTGATCTGCTTGGTTACCACTTGGTCAGGAGACCATTGGACATTTCCTACTCCAGGAAAGTAGCCTTGAAAATAGAAGAGCAACCCTATCAGTAGTTGTCCAAACTTAAACCTTAGTGCATTGTCCTGTTTGATCACCTTTAGATTCAATAGGAGTTGCCTCTGCATACCGGTGCATAAGTCAAAAGATGCATCCTCCTTAATCATCTGATAAGCGGCATTTACCATTGCAGTAGATAAAGAATTAATCCTACTGGCTGAAAACATTCTGTAGCCTATCACCATGCAGCCATATTTCACCAGATCATCCTTGATAGGATTAACTGTCATACCCCGTGAGTCAGTTGTTGAACTGGTAAGCTTGGCCATTTCGGTTTTGCTTACTGTTCTTAGGGTTGGCACTTCCCCTGTGTTGCAAAAACCTGTGACTGCATGAATTGCCTGAGGCATGATATCATGCATCCTCTCCAGGTACATCTTGTCACCGTGGACTTTGCTCAAAATGATCCTAATGTGATCCTCTAAAAAATCTTCTAGAAAGTATACTACATTATGGAGTTTCTTCTTTTCTAAGATACTAAACTCCAATTTGATTTTCTTGTTCTTGCCACAAAATAAACCTAACTGGGTGTGAATAGATAAAGACCCTAGGTCTTCTATTTTACAATCAATATAATCAGAAACTCCTTCTTCAACTATGACTCTAGCCGGAACTTGTGATAAGGCATTATATTTGGACTTCCTCTGAATAAAAATTTCTGACTCAATGGATGTACTGGAACTGGTATGAGATGCGGAAGCCATTGTTGAGTATTTTCAAGAACATGAAAAATACCTTTACAACGCGAATTTAGGGATTCCTGATTCTGCTTCACTCCACTCTCTGTCTGTTGCCAAATCACTACTTTGTGTTCTTCATGACCGCTTGCAAACTGGATTTGAATCTCCTTCAAGTTTTACCAACTTCTTGAAATCTTCGCTCAAATCACCTTTTCTTCGCTCTGCACTTGAAAAACTTTTCTTCGCTCGAAAAAAAATAGTGAGAAATGAAAGGAAATATGCTTTTATACATGTCTCTCACCTACCACCATTAATTCTCCTCTATTAGGGTGAAAACCCTAATTTGCCTCCTTTACCGTTTCTAGTCTTCTGCCAAGCGACAGGTATTACATACCAGTTAAGGTCTTTTACTGGTGTAACCGGGGGTTCACAATCATATCGTCATTAGCTCCCCCTAAGCCTCTTTGAAGCTTAGTTTATCGGTTCTGATATTTCCACACTAGGTGCAGAAACCGGTTCCTCTTCCAACATTGTTGGTTTCTTCCTCTAGGTTTTGTTCATGTCCGCTTGAACTTTTCCAACATCAACTTCTCCTTTCTGAGTGACTGGTATATCATCAGATATACTCTTTCTTCTTCTGCAGAATCTTGCAATGTGATCTGGTTTGTTGCAATGATAGCAAACCAATCCAGGTGCTCTCTAAGGTCCATTGTTCATATTTCCATTCTTCCTTCTGCATGTAGCCGCAGTGTGTCCATGTCCATGACAAATCCAACAATTTGCTCTCCATTTGGTTGCCGGTTGATAACCATTTTTGCTTGACTGATAATTGTAGGCATTGCACCAGTTAGGGTTATGGTTTACAAAAGATTTCGGACCAACTCCTTGGGTCCTCTGAGGATATCTTCAGGTGTTGCTCACCACAAACCTACATTCAAATTCTCTATGCCCAAACTTGTTGCATGCATAACAATGACCATTGAACTTATTGGATCTAGGTACATTGTTGATAAAGTAAGGAAAATTATTGTAGGCTTTGCTCCTACATACATTGGGAGTGTGTCCTTCTTTAAGACAGTTAAAGCAAATAGGTTTGAATTTTTGCTTACCTTTTCCTTTGAGTGTTGGTTGCTTCTTTGATGCTTTAGCATTTGTTCCTAAGGATTCTCCTTCCTCATGTCCAGAGAAACCAAGTCCATTGGTATTCTTTACCAGTCTTGATGACTCAAGCTTTTTCTCTAGCTTGACAGTACTTTTACCAAACTTAGCAAGTATTTCCTTTGACTCAAAGAGTTCTTTGGAAATAACAATATTTGCCTCCACTAGGCTTGCATTTTCAGAGATGGCTATGTTCAGTTCATCTTGTACTCCTTCTTTTTCTAGTCTACTCTCATGAAGGCGAGTAGTCAGTGCACTAATCTCTTGTTTCAACTTGGAGATCTCATGATCTCTGTTCTTTACCAGGTCTTCAGTTTTCCTTCGGTTTTCAAGCTCTTGACTAAACCAGATAGTTAGTCCTTCCAACTCCTTTCTCAGATTGGAGTTTGAATCGTTCAACTTATTCACTTTTGCAATCATGGCTTCCATATTAGCTTCATCTTCAAAACTACTTTCAGATAGCTCCATCAGCTTTTCTGCATGTTCTCTCCTTTTTGCTTGAGATTCCTTGTATTTGACCATAAGATCATCATAGGCTTTCTCAGACTAAGTGAGCCGTTTAGTAAGTTCCCTCAAGGTGTATTCCCCCATATCTTTTTTCAAGTGGTTAAACTTATAGAAAGGTTGGCTCTGATACCAATTGATGAATACTAAGAGGGGGGGTGAATTAGTATGCCAAAAATCTCTCTACTTAAACACTTACACAGTCTGAATATAAACCGGTAAAAAAGTCTAACAAATAGAACAATTATCACACATGCAAACCAAAATGCAAATAAAGCATTCACCCACAAAAGCAATACAACTATAACACAAGATATTTGATGTGGAAACCCAACTAGGAAAAACCACAGTGAGATGGAACTCACAAGTCACTATCTTCGGAATAGAAACCAGACCAGTTAAGGTCTTACAATGTTCTTCACCAGAACAGATCCTGTTAGGAATTTCAATCTCTGTTAGGAGATAAGTCCAATTAAAGACTACCTTGTTAGAGGATTTTAGATTCACAAAAGTGAACCACCTTGTTAGAGGATTTACAAAGGCTTTGAGGCCTACCCGGTTAAGGGCTACAGACTTGTCAAAGATGTGAGTAATCAACAAGTGTTCGATCTATCTTATAGCACAAACTACTTGATTAGATCCAGTATAGTTCACTGCTAATGCACTCTAGCATTACTTCAGTCTTCTCTATCTCTTTATGTTTACAACTCAATCTTCTCAGATAAGATCACTCTTCAACAACTCAACTACCACCTTAAACCCTAGCCACAACATAAATCCTTTCAGCAACAGTTTCAACAACATAAAACCCTAGACATGATGTCCTTTTAAAGGAATCTGATTTCATGTCGGTCCAATAGGATTACATTACAATTTCCTAGGTTCAATGAATCTAGACATACTCAGTAACATGACACAAAAAGAATCGTCAGTGTGTCAGCACCATCAATCAATCAGTGGGTTGGTAACTCATCACGAAATGTCGGTTGGTAACTCATCACAAAGTATTACCAGTTCATACAAAATACCAGTTGCCAGTTTGGCAAAAATGAAGACTGGTAAGAATGTGTTATGCCACTTTGCTCCCTTGTACCAGTTGAGATCTTCGAACCGCTTGGGGTTGTTATGTCGCTTCAGACCAGGAAACACATTATGCAAAATCATTAGTCTAAAGACTAGACTACAACATACTAGTTGGAACAAATACCAGTTGAGCTCTAGCTCATACATATAAAGGGGATCTTAATACAAGTGTGTGTCCATCAATGACAATCACAATATAAACATCAAAAATGCCAACAGGAGATGGGGGAGAGAGGTGACATAGAGAGGAAAGAATATGTGTCAGGTAGGTAGAGAAGAGAGGGGAGATACAAGGAAGGCTGAGAGGGAAATCTTTAGAGCTTGGGGAAAGAGGAGAGAGTGAGATAGTGAGATGGGGGAGAGAGGGGGAGAGTGACAGTGATAGGAAGAGAGATAGGTCTAGATATTGAGGGAGAAAAAGAGAGTGAAACAGAGATAGAGAGAGAATGATAATAAGAGCTTAGTGATTGAAATTCAACTAAGTTTGAGAAAATATAACATATAGAGCTTGGGGAGAGAAGAGAGAGTGAGATAGAGAGAGGTAGAGAAGGAGAAGGAGAGAGATAGGAAAATAGATAGGTTTAGAGCTTGGGAGAGACAAAGAGAATGAGATAAATGTATGGTGGAAAAGTGGGCTTATAAAACTTAAAATGTGAAAATATGATTAAATACTAGTCCACACACACACACAGGACTTCTTGGTGCAAGCTATGGAGTAACGTAGTATTACTCAGCTTCCCAAGGAGGGTCCCATGGTTCTCTATCTCACAATGTCCCTCAAACCAATGTTTTTGCTCTCAGATTACTGAGCAAAATGGTTTAGGGATGGCAAATATGAGAACGAGAGATGCTTTGATAAATTTTAATATGAAATGGATGCTAAGCTATGTATGATCTTAGAAATGCAATAAACTAAATGATAAGATGACAAGATTAGTATGAATACTATCCTAGCATACTATATTTAATCTATGATTGAGCTAAATGATAAAAAAGTTACTCTAAACATGCATATTTAGTCTACTTCCTGATTTAAAAAGAGGCTAAATGATGAGCATAAAAATGATATGAAAGCTTGAAAGAATTTGAGCATAAGTGTAATGCTTCAAATTTTGAAGGATGATTGTTAAAAATGGAGGAATGAGAGCTCTATTTATAGCATAAACAGGGCAATGGATGGTCAGGATTGAAAGGTTTAATCAAGGGCCAAGTTTGAAAGTTGGGGATCCATGTGCACAATTTGCACCAATGAAATGATGACAAATGTCAACATAAGATTGGGTTGAAAGAAGGGGTTGGAGGCATTGAATGCCTGAGAAGACCTCATAGTTATCTAGAGGCTAAGGGTAAAGTCTAAGTTAGGATTACCCACTGGATTAGGAGTTAATCCAAGGATAAACCTTTGTGCAAATGATTAAGAGATAATCATGGTCAAAGCATTAAAGGCCTGATGAGACCCTTGGGTTGGGTAGAGGTTGAGTCAAAACAAATGTTTTAACCATGTAGGAGGGTTTGGGTTAACCATTAATGGTTATTGGAGACTTTGTGGATTAAGTGGTTGAAGGTTGGAAGCTTTCAAAGATTATCAAAGACTTTGAAACATTTAGTGGTTGAAGGTTGAAAGCCTTTAATGGTTATCAAAGACTTTGAGGCTTTGAGAAGTGACTTCCCTTTGCTTAGGGATGTGACAAAGTTTAGAGGAGGGGTTAGGTTAATTAGAAGCAATTAGAAGATTCTAGAAGGGATTAGAAAGGGGTTTGGGATTTTGCAAGTGGATGGGGGGGGATAATAGGATTTAATTGAAATAAAGAATTTCATTCAATTTGATTGCAATTTGGGGAAATTAAATAAATTAGATTTATTCAATTTTGGATAACTATTTAATTAAATTTTGAATTTAATTAAAAGTGGATAGGGGGAATTTAATTGAATAAAATGATTTATTCATTAAATGGTATAGTGAATTTAATTCAATAATTTACTTAATTAAATAGAGGAATGTGGATAATTTAATTAAATTGGATTTAATTAAATAGAGAAATGAACATAAAATATTCATTTAGGAATATGGTCATTTTTATACGTCTACATTTTGCCCCTCTTTGAAGTGACGTGTGTGCACATGTTATTTCAAAGAAAATGATGTGTTTTTGTGATTTATGATCAAATGCAATTTTTGTGTCGCTCTTTTGATTTGCAAGTTGTGCCCCAGATTCGATATTTTGATGGTGATGCCCCAGATTCGATATTTTGATGGTGATACCATATTTGATTTGATGTGTGATGCCCCAGATTCGATATTTGTGTCGTGCTGTCATGATCTTATGTAGTTGTCCAATATGAGTGTCGGTATAACTTGTTTTGATGTGAGATATTTCAAGTTATGTAGATATCAATGTGTTGTTTTGATCAAAATATGATTTATTTGCGTGTTCTATTTCAAGTTCGATGTGGGAAGCCTGAGTTGTGTTACAAGTTGATATGGGTTGGAAACTTGAGTTGTGTTACAAGCTGATATGGATGGGAAACTTGAGTTGTTTTACAAGTTTATGTGATTTTGGTACTTGAGTTGTTTTACAAGTTTTGATATGGTTTTTGAGAACTTGAGTTGTTTTACAAGTTGATATGAAATGATAGGTTTTTGAACTTTGATATAGATGAGCAAAATGTTTCATTTTGTTGATCGGAGTTTGATTTTGATATCGTTGTTTTGATGTGGAAACTAATATTGGATTTGTTTTGAGATTTGATATGATAATGCCCCCTCGGGAGATCGTTTGTGCACACAAAGCATGAATGATCTCTCAAAAGAAGAAGAATGTTGTTTGAAAGATAGAAGAGTAGATAGTGATGGCATGCATGGGTTTGATAAGATTGATTAGATTGATTGGAATGAGAGCAAGTCTTGTTTCAGGTATGACACCTCCTGTATAAGACATGGATGATCGAGCATCTGGTTTCAAGAATGATAACGCTTGTATAAGATATGGATGATCAAGCATCTGGTTTCAAGAAGGATACCACCTGTATAAGACATGATAGAAGATAGTTTGGAAGAATGATGAAGATAGTTTAGAAGAATGATAGAAGATAGTTTGGAAGAATGATGAAAGATAGTTTGGAAGAATGATAGAAGATATGAAAGTGAAGAAAGATTCCATGATGATGTGATAGATATGCATGCGAGGAATGCAATGATGAATGATGAATGATATTTTGAAAATGAGATGTATGATATGATATGCAACTAATTGTAAAATGATATGTAACTATTTGTAAAATGATGTGCAGCTAATTGTAAAATGATGTGCAGCTAATTGTTTTTGGAGCATCCTCATTCTGCATTTGCCATCCGATATAACCATTCATTTTCTTTCTTTGTAAATATCATCACTGAGCATTTATTGATTTTTGGATATGTTGAAAATTTATACAAGCATAATAGTATAATTGAACCATAATGACCTGAGAAAAATTTACCTGATATTTGATTTTGCAAGATAGCACAAGCGTCAAGTTATAATTGAACCAGGACAACTTGAGTGCATATTGCGTAAATAGACAAGAGTTAACCTTTGTCTCATACAAATCCAAAATGTCCTCAGCGATATGCCACCTGATTGCTTCGTAGGACAAATTTGCATGGAAAAAGACTTCACTCATAGATAGAAGACAAATAAAACATCACATTCCTTCCTTGCTCCTCTAGTCGTAAGACATCCTTGAGTCACTTAGGAGATATGATAAGCAAAAATTAACAACCATAAGTAAGCATGCATGCTATTTGGAATGTATTCTTCTCAATTAAAACATCTTGCAAATAGATCTTTGTTCAGTTGAAATCAGTTCAAGTTTGTGATGTTTAGCCTTCTTGCATTATCGATTGTCATTTGTTGGTTGTTTTGATCCTTGTCGTCTTACTACGTTTTTGGTCTGATGTTGAAAATCTTGAAGGCGAGATGCCCCCAGCGAGGTCAGGATTTTGCCCCTTATTGTTGATACTACTTTGATATGGATATGTACATTGATCACCAAGCCATGGTGGGATATTATTTGGATAATTGTTTCAGATAAACCAAGGACAGTGACTATACTAAGTATGTCCAAGATTGATAAGCATTTGTGAATTTCTGGTGATGTCTCAGATGGGTGGATATGATATGTACAATATGATTTGTGAAACATGTACTACCATCAATTGATAAAGATAAGGCTAACTAGAACAAAATCCAGCAGTCATACTGATTGATGTCATTGTTATGATTTGGTTGATGATTGATGTATAA
Source organism: Cryptomeria japonica (assembly GCF_030272615.1). NCBI lineage: Eukaryota > Viridiplantae > Streptophyta > Pinopsida > Cupressales > Cupressaceae > Cryptomeria > Cryptomeria japonica. The sequence continues at coordinate 38,659,202 of NC_081412.1, forward strand.
AAATTTATTTCTCTTGATGAATTTGGAAAAACTAGGTTGTTGTTTCTTCAACATGATGTTACGATAAAGGTTCTTTCTTCTCAGAATAAGGTGATTAGTCATGCATGAGTGATCAATGGTTTCCTTTGATTGGTTTGGATTCAGTTGATTCTTGTTTTTGAAAATTTCAAATTTTACTCTATCAAAGTGAAGGTTTAGATGCCCCTTCACAACAAAGTGTGTCAAATGATATGGATAAAAGCCTCCCGATCTGGAAACTTGATTTGACAATTTGAAAATTTTAAACAAGTGTTTTTGAGATAAAAATCTGTAAGATGGTAAAGGATTCTATTGATACTGATGATGAAATTTTCCAGATTATGATAGGATAGACGTCCTTTATCGCGCGATTTGTTTAGGATTCTGACAATTTTTGTTTTGGCACAAATTTAGCTCGAGAAATAGTTTTAATGGTTTGTTTGTCACTCTGCTTTGATGAAAAATGATGTTGATGGATGGATTGATTATCAAGACTTGATGATTGATAAGAATGTCTAGATTCAAAGAGTGAGTACCTCGTATAAGACCGATCTGTCTGGTTCCGAGTGTACCTATCCTTGTATAAGACATGTTTGATGTTGATGTTGATTTCAAGTAATGAATTGATTAACAAGACATGTGATAAGTTTGATTGCAGACTTTGAGAGTTTTCCTATTGTTGATCTGATTTGATGGATGGTCCATGTGTTCATGCTTTGATTTTTATTTTTTATTTTTATTTTTTTTGGTTTTGTTGATTTTTAGTTTTTGGATATTTTGAATTTTTTTTTGAGTTTTTGGATATTTTGATTTTTTTTTAATTTTTTTTTTTTTGAGTTTTTGGATATTTTGATTTTTTTGAGTTTTTGGATATTTTATTTTTTTTGAGTTTTTGGATTAGAAGAAAGATGTATTTGGTTGCCCTAATGTATATCAAGACAAGGAATGGATGAATGGATGACTGAACCATTGAGGTGGAAATAGATTTGTTGTCCATAGTTTTGATCAAGATCAAGGATGAAAAAGGGGATATGGATAGAGATAGGATATAGATAGCACTGGATGATGGAAGCAATGAATAGATAGGATAGATAGATATGAATTAGAGTGAAGCAAGATTGTAGAAATAATTGGAGGATAGAAGAAATGAATAGATAGGATAAGGGATGTGGATTAGAGGACATGGGAGATATGGTAGGAAGAATAGAGTGGATGAACTTTGCCCCCAAGCATAGAGGTTTCCATTTGCAAAAAGGTGATATGTAAGATTGTCATAGTATTTAGCACCATCTGAATAAGTGTTTTTGAACTTTTCAAAGATAGAGACCCAACCCACACTTAGAACCTCTGGAAATTTCATTTGAACATTTCTAGCAACTAGGAAGCAGACTCAAAAGGGAAGAAGAATCCCAAACTGGATCAAGGTACTTAGTCTTTGATTACCCATGTGTGTGCAAGTGGGTTCATTCTGGTTCATATGATCATTGTAATCTTCAGAATCCAACATGGCTAGCTACATGAGTTACCTTAACTTCAAAAGCATTCTGGATAGAGCCTCGCTGCCAGCGAGCGTCCATAGCCCCGACGAGGTTATCGCTGTAATCTCACAAACATTGCTCCATTGCCAGCCAGGCGTCCATAGCCCCGATGGAGTTATTTGCATGTTCCCGTAGCCAATCATTTTGATATTGCATTTCATTGCATTTTGCTTTTCTTGATATTCATTTTCTTGCTCATGCTTTTGATATTTTTATTTTTATTTTTTTTCTCTTTATTTTTCTTGCATTGGCTTGTAAGTGATGAAACTTACATGGGTCTGATAATTACAATGGTGTTGAAGCAAGATTTTAGATTTTTCACTAGCCATGTCTTCAATTTAAGAGATCACAATGATTTAGAGCAATCGATTAAGTGTATGAGATATAGTAATCAAAAGATGTCGGTACCAAGATACGATAAGTGGTTCTTTTCTGGATTGAGTGTGTATCCCAAACAAAAGAAAATGTTAAAGAGGAACAACCTCAGATTCTGAAGCATTTCATGAATAGATATCTAGGAAAAGGACTGAACATGAGATTCGAGCATGGGCAAGTATGTGACAAAATGACACAAATTCCTATCTCACAAATGAAGGATTTTATGCGAAGGATTGAATGAAAGGGATGGAAGGATAGAAAAGAGGTGTTGGATAATAGATAGAATGTTTGAAGATTTTTGCAAGGATAGATAGAAATGTTTTCAAGATGAGTTTTGGTACTTGAGAAGTGATGAAGAGATGGAGGAAAATTGAATTTTGGAACAAAAGGACCCAAAATAGATAGAGGAAATGATAGAAGAATAGTTTTGGAAAGATGTTTAGATAGAGGGTTGAAAGAATTTCAAAGATGTGCTCCTCGTTCATCTTTCTTATGGATCATTTGAGGTGATGGATTTGTGGATGGAGGGAAGTAAGGACCCAAGATGGATGGAAGGGATGGAGAATTCGATTGGGGAATGAAAGGACCTAAGATAGATTTGGAGGATGAAGAGATTCCTTGATCTTGATCTTGACTTGGAGTAGGATCATTTGAGTTTGTGCTTTTCTCTTGATTTAGAATAGTGGAGGATATGGAAGGAATATCATGATTTTGCTTAAGAGATGGATGTTGAATGGGACTCTGCTTTTGAGATGAAAGAGGGTCATTGTGGATGGAATACCAAAATTTTAGGGGATCATCATAAGATTCTTGACAGGTGGGATCTTGATCGAAGATGGGATCAGATTGGAGAGCCATGATATTGTGATCTTGATTTAGGCTAGGACTCATTTCCTTTGACTGAGTTTCCTTTTTCTCGGTTTGATGATGAATGGTCGTATGAATGATCAAAGTTCATGTTTTTGATAGGTTGATGTAGAGAAATTTACTCCTTTTGGTAAGGTTCTTAGGACTAGGTTGCCTCTTCTTTAACTTAGTTTTTTTGATAAAGACATGTTCGTCTCAAAATATGAAGAGTGGTCATACACGAATGATCAATGGTTTCCTTCGATGTTTGGATTGAGATACTTCATTTGGAAACTTAAGTCTACTTTTATCAAATGAAGGTTTAAATGCCCCCTCACGACAAAGTGTGTCAAATGATATGGATAAAGTCTTCTGATATGGAAACTTGATTTGATGACTTAAGTCTAAACTAGGTATGATTGTTTGATAAAATCCTTTAGATGATGGACCTTTTGATCAAGGTGATGATAATACCTGATTTTGATAGGATAAAGTCTTATCTTTAGCTAGTTTTGGATTTAACAACTTTTGTCTAAGACTGACTTGTTTCATTTGGAAATGATTTCTCTGTTGTTTTGATTTGATTTCTTGTGATCGCGTTTGATATTGGACCTGAAAGGATACTCAATAAGTTTGAAAACTTTTTCTAGAATTATACTTCATGAGAGTACATTTGTGTTCCTTGTTTAGTACTTATTCTTCATTTAAAATGGTATGTCTCTTATGAACAATTTCTCCTCGATGAATATGTCCAATCTTTCTCTCTAACCTGAATCAACTTTTTCTTGTATTTATGATGTGATTCCATTTCATGTGTGGGATTGTTTGTTCACTCAAGGATTTTTTTTTATGAAAGACATGTGTATCCTAGATACAACCTATTCCTCGCTTGATGATGTATGTCTATTTTAAACAAATTCCTCTCTTGGAGTCAAAAAGTGTGTTAGCCTTCATCAAGAATCCCTTTACCTAGTGTAGACACCTAAAATTGTCCCGTCTAATTAAATAAATATTTTTATTTATTTAATTATTTTATCCTACTTCTTCTATTAATTAAATAAATCTTTATTTATTTAATTAATTCATTTACCCTCTTCTTGCCTTATTTCTCATTTAAATAAATACTTTTATTTATTTAAATTATCCCTTTCCTAAAATTAAATAAATACTTTTATTTATTTAATTGATCCCACTTCTTCTATTAATTAAATAAATCTTTATTTATTTAATTAATTCATTAGCCTTTTCTACCTATGACACATGACATTCATCTCTTAATTCCTAAACTACCTACCCTCTTATTATTTTATTATTTCCTCTACCTACCCTCTAATCCTAGTCGACCATCTATCTTTTACACCTCTTAATCTTATCCCTCCATTTCTTATAGTGTATTATATATAAGAGGATGCTTCTCTCATTATCGATCCCCTCCCAAGAATTCTAGCATTTGAACTTTTATATGCAATCAAGCCTACTTGCAACCATATTTTCATTCTTTGTTGAGCTCTTGTGCACACATAAAATCTGAGAGCAAATATATCAAGCAAGATCAATGGAGATAGGAAGAATGGAGATCCAAACCCTATTGGACATGTGATGGTATAATCTTTGTGATTTCGTTGATTTGCATTGCCTTAGGTAATCTTCATATGTTATGGTGGACCTTTGTTGTTTGTTAGGCTAGGGTTTTGTGGTTGAATCTATTTAGTCTTTCAATATCGTTATTACATTTTTACCATAAACATTTTGGTAGGCCCAATGGGACATGGATTTTTGTTAGATCTATGTTTTTTGCAGATTTTTCTAACCCTATATTGTTGTTTTGTAAAACAATTTGGAGAATAACCTTGTGCAGCTAGGGTTTTGGACACAAAATTAAGATCTTGGAGAGATCTGATCCAATTTCACAAACGGATTGAAATTTTTCCATAAACTTTTGTTTGCTCATTTGGGACAATATCAAGAGCTTGCAATCCAAAATTCAAATTTTTGGGAGCATATTTGAATTTTCTATGATTTTTTTATGAATTTTCATAAAAATTTAATTTTGAGAGAAAATAAGCGAATTTTTTGGATTTTCTTATATTTTTGGAAATCTCTCTGATTTATACACAAGATCTTTTGTTTGTGATTTTAATTTTGATACAAAATATTTCCTAAAAAATTAGATTTTTAAAACTTAGGGTTTTTCATTATTTTGATCAGATCTCACAAACGGCTTTAAATTTTGGCATCAAATTTTTTTTCCAGGTCACTAAAAATATCAAAAGTGCTTAGTTAAAGAATCATATTGTTTGGAGCATATTTGAATTTTCTATTAATTTTTTATGTATTTTCATAAAAACATAATTTTGAGAGAAAATGAGTGAATTTTTTGGATTGGTTTACAGTTTTAGAAATTTCTCATAATTATACACAGGATCTATTCTTTGTAATTTTAATTTTGATGCAAAATTATTCATAAAAAATTAGATCTTTAAACATTAGGGTTTTGCATTATTTTGATCATATCTCACAAACTGCTCATAACTTTTGTAAGAATTTTTTTTTTGCAAGTTTTGAATACTATCAGGAGTTTCCAGTTAAAAAATCAGATTTTTTGGATCAATTTTGCATTTTATATGAGTTTTTTATGAGTTTTCATAAAAAATTATTTTTTGGAACAAATTAAAATTTTTTTTGGATTTTCTTACATTTCTAGAAATGTCTTGAAATTTTACAGGTGCTCTATTTTTTTTATGATGCAAAATAACTCGCGGAAAATCAGATCTTTGAATCTATCAAAAAACGTCTTGTCAAAGGCCCCTATTTCAGAAAGTCTTTTGGATCTAAAATTTACCTAACTTGTTTGCTTGCAAGAAGGGGTAATCATTTGAAACAACCCAAACTACTAACAAATCTTGTTGCAAGATCTTGGCAAGGGTTTTTCTTTTGATTTTCATGGTGTGTCTTGTTTTCATAGACTAGCAAACACTTCAATTGATGCACTAAAATTGAACCAGTGTCTTTTGTGTCTTGGGCAATAGGCTCTTTGTGTTTAATCTTTAGAGGGCATGTCTTCTTGTGTGGTCATTAGGACTACTAGTGAGGAGAGAATGACCCAAGTGGTAGTGAGGAAAACTCACCTCTTTTGAACCACTATAAATAACTGTATCCATGGTGAAAGCCATGGGTAACGTGTGTTGATTAGTTCATACTGACACTATGTCTCCCCATAAACCCGTTTTATCAATTTTATTTGATCAATAGTAGGGCGTAACCCCTACCAGCTGAGAGCCTTCTGTATTTACAAAGCTGAAAGTGTCACATGTATGGTCACATGAGCGGATGCCTTTACTAGCAGCTTTATATTTTAGAAAGCCAAAATCCTTCTAGTTGTCAAGGTAGGAGGTCAGACCTCTGGAGCGGCCCACACACATATGGTTCGTAGTAGAGATACAAAGTTCGCCACAGGGATTTTTCATCGGGACTGGTGCTTGGCTGCCCCAGAGAAGTGAGTGTCAAGGGTAGAGCCAGCGGAGTCAAGCATCTAAGTATCTACTTTGAATAGCATAGCCTCGGGGGAAACCCCATGTGGGATCAACAACTATTGTCCTGGCCAACCTTAAGAATTGTGCATGTCTTCTTTTAAACATTCAAATATTCAAGATCAAACATCAAAACATTGTGTCTTTTCTATCTTCAAGTGTATGCAAAACATTTTTACATCAAACAACACACTTTCTTTGGAGTCATTTTGAGTCTAAACACCTGCAAACATAGAGTCCTAATCAACATTGTGTCGTCTTGTCACGAAATACGGTCATAAATTCATAATTGGTCACAACAAGCAACTTCACAAATTGGAAAAATTGCACTCAGGTCTTATAAATGCATCTTTTTAGTATCTAGTCAAGTCTATCTTGGGTAACTTTGTCTGTGAAGTATACAGGCACGTCTGTGTTCAGTATTGGGAAAATCTACAATCCAACAAACAAGAGCAATCAGCTTCATAATTCTTGAGCTTCCTATGTTATTTCTATGGGTTTTCATCTAGAGTTCAGCCTATTTTTTCGGTCTCACAAAGTTCATCATTGCTTTACACCTTGCATTAAATCCACATTTATCTAAACTTAAGTCAAAAGGTCACTTGCTTGTCCTCATCTTGCTTTGTCAACACAATACATACAACAACATTTTTCTAAGTGGTCCCTCATCAAGGTCTATCACCTTTGGGTCTCATTTGGTCTTACTTAGAGTCAAGGTTAGCTTATCTCATCAAGAGAAACTATCCTCTCTTTGGAAACCACACCTACTCTACTACATACATACTTGGTCTTACACTTTGGACATTGCAAGTAAACCTCAGATTCATTTACATTCCATCCAACTCTTGGTCTTTCATATTCTTTCTATTTTCATCTAGTCTCACACATCTTGGTCAAGACCTAGTTCATGGTTGAAACCCTTTCCCAAAAATCTAGGAGAGAAGCTAAAGATGCTCAAGAGTCCGCAAACATGAGTGGCTATGAGTACGACAACGATATCTTTTTCAATTTTGATCATACCATATTACCTGACATGGACATCTATAGAAATAATCAAAATGTTGAGACCCTGGATAATACAAACAACAATGATATACACAATGACAATGTGGATAACATTTCAGTACATTAAGCAGAAGTGGAAGACTCTATTATGGAACCCCATTTTAATAGATTGGTTGAGGAAATCATGAGAAGAGATAGACACTATTTCTTACAAGTGATGGCATAAAGTGGAACTAAGATACCTCATGATTTTGACATGTCTCAAATAGTGGAAAACTAACCTATGCAAGAAACTCAACTCAACATGGATCAAAGGAGACCTAATAGTGGAGGTACTAGAGGACCACATTTCATGCCTGAGTCGCCATCATCCTTGTTTCAAAAACCTAAGGTCCCAAATACACATGGTCAAGCTTTTGATACTCACAAAAGAACATCTCATGAACAACTCCTTCTATGCAGACCTTTATGGAAATATTATGCGAATAAATACACTCAATCACATACCAATTCTAAGGACCAACCTTAAAAGCAATTGGATATTCAGAGGCATACTCAAAATTTGGACACAAGAAAACCCCATGTCAAATTTGGGGAAAATACACAAGAGAAAACTCATTATATGCCTTATGACCCTACATCAAGTGGTCCCTACATGCATTATCATTATAGACCTCCTCCATATGAAAATGTTTATGATCAATACCATCCATATATGTAGTATCCTCCTCCCCCACCCGATGGTTCAGGCATGGGATATGGTCCAAGAAGTCGATCTCCACCTAAGAACAATTTGAAACAACAAATAAATGACTTAGAAAAGAAAATGGAGGACATAAATACACCAAATCCAGCTTACACAATGAGAGACACATGTCCCTATCCATTTGATAAAAGCATTCCAATGCCTCATTTTCATACACACTTTGTAACACCTAAGTTTGTTAAGTACAGAGGCAAAGGAGACCCTAGGCACATATAAGACATTTTTTCATGGCTTGCATTGAGGTAGCAGTAGAAGAAACATACTTGATGAGATTGTTCCCACAAAGATTAGGTGATCAAGCTATAGAATGGTTCTCCCAACTTCCACCTAGAATTAAGTCATGGGGTGATCTAGCAGAAGCTTCCATACAATATTTCTCATATAATATTGAGACAAATATATCAGTTACCACTTTGTGCAACACCAAACAAAAGGATGGGGAGTCATTTTCATCATTCTTACAAAGATGAAGGAATTTAGCCAGCAAATGCTCTTGTGAAATTCCACCAAAACAAATGGTAGAGATGTTCACCTAGAATGTCAACAGATAAATTGGTTATGACTTGAGGAAAGATTGTTTGTCCACCTTCAAGGAAGTCATTGAAAAGGGCTTAGCAAAAGAGAAGGTCCTAATTGAACAAGGAGTAATTAAGATATTCAAAGAAAACAAATAGGACTTTAAAGGAAAGGACAAGCCACGATTTTGCAACAAAAACAAGAACACAGTAAATGATGATGTTGTTGATGCTAACACAGTAAGACCCAAAATCATTCTTTCTGGATCAAGTTCTACAAACAACCAAGTGAATACTCGAACAACTTCAAAACCATGAAGAAAATATACCCCATTAGGAGAACCACTTGAGTCAGCTTTCAAGAAGCTAGTGGCAAACAAGATAATAACAATTCTAGATAATCCTCCATATGAGTCAAAGGTCAAACCAAATTGGTGGAATGATGATGAGTACTATGAGTATCATAAGAGCAAGGGACATAAAATAGGAAATTGTCATCGTCTAAACAACATTATACAAGATCTTATCGATAGAGGTGACATTGAGATCAAAGGACACTCATCCAATTAGGAGCATGAGATGTTTAAGGAACCATTCCCTAAACACGACAAGGGAAAATCCAAAGCCATAGATGAGCAGACCAACTATACTAGAGCATCCTATAACTATGATTCAACTGTCAATCACATTTCGATGGACAATTATGTCTCTACCATTATCATAAAGGACAAAATGCCTAAAAATTCTGCCCAAAGACCCAAAGTTGTCCTAAAAGGCATTGGATCTTCTTCTGAATCTACCTTTGAATGTAATGTTACAACTCATTGAGGTAAGGTCACTTTGCAAGGTGCTCCAGCTAAAAACACCACTTCCTCATCAACCAAACCTAAGTACGATATGGTATAACAGTTAGGGAAGACACTCGCGCTTATCTCTATTCTTGAGCTTTTATGCATATCCCCTACACATAAAGTTTTTCTTGACAAAACTTTGAGAGACACGTTTGTCCCCACTGATCTGAACATGGACCTATTTCAAGCCATGGTGGGATACCTTTCCATTCTACATTCTCTTACATTCACTAAAGCTGACGACACATCCATAAGCCAACCGCATAATGCACCTTTACACATTGAAGCCTTCCTACACAAACATCGAATAAAATGAGTCCTGATAGATGGAGGAGCTGGTCTCAATATATGTACTTTGAACACAATAATACAATTGGTATATTTTGATAAAGTTGTGAATGCTATGAACAAAATTACCATCAAGGCATATGATGACGAAGAGTGTTCATCCAAGGGCACAATCACCTTACCTCTTAGAGTTGGGCCAGTTATGAAGGATGTGGTTTGTCAAGTCCTTGATCTAGATCTCACATATAAAATAATCTTGGGATGCCCATGGATTCATGAAATGAGAGTTTTTCCCTCTACATATCACCGATGTATCAAGTTCCCACACAATGGAGTTGAAGTGGCTGTCAAAGCTGACCCAAACCTATTCATATATTGCAACAATCTATGACCTAGATCAGAAATAACAATCCCAGTCAATTGAGAGGTTGTTCCTTCATCAGCATATGTAGATCCAGAATCCTTGAAAGCTTCTACATCCAAACAAACAGAGCTCAAAGAAAAGTTCAAGATTAAAGACATGGGACGTGGTGAGTATATCTTTCATGTTGATCAACTCCCACTATCGCATAAGACATTTAGTTGACCAGAACAACCTACAAACAATTTGCAATGCCAAGGAATTGGGTATGACGCACCTAATGTTGTGGCTACTAAGTCTAAATGCAAATCTCCTCTAGTGGTGCAAGCAGCTCTTGATATCAATAGTCCTAAGAGTGGTTCCAACAAAGAATCTATTAAATATATCGCCAGCCCTCTTGAGAACTCACATAGCTTTACCATTTCATCCATTCATTCCATTTCCACTCCACTCCTAGACTTGGATCAACAAGAATCACAAAATCTCTTACTAATTGGGGATCAAAAATCAAGTTTTGAAAATAAATATCTAAAAATCAAAAATAAAGAGAAGTCCTTTAGTCCAAATCAAAATCAAAAGCTACTAGACTCTGCAAAAATCAAAGTCAAGGATAAAACTCCTATGAAAAAGAGCAAGAGATGATCTCCCCTAATATAAAAATAATTGGGGGCAAAAGTTCTAAAATTTCAAATCAAAAAGCATACTTGTTGATCCCAAGTCTCCATCATGTCATGATACTTTCACTTCTTTTCGCAATCATAAGCCTTCATCACTCATCCACTTGTTTCACACATCCATTCCCTTATGGCGATACATCATGGAACTTTAATGGAGCTTCCTTGAGAGACTTTGTTATCAGGGATGCCCAAACTTCTTTAGGTGACATGCATATGAGCCTCCATAGTTCACGCATTAGTAATTATATCTCAGTTCCTTCCTCAAGGAAGACAGTCACTCAAGCTACACATCATTCAGTCAAGGAACAATACATTTACAACCACAAAGTAAAGCCTCACACATTTGAGGTGGGTGACTTAGTTCTCAAAGAAAATCCTAAAAATCAGCAAGACAGAGAGAAGAAGGGCAAGTTCGAACCAAATTGTCTTGGTCCTTACATCATTATAGAAATCTATGGATATGGTGCATATCAGCTCTCAACCCCTGAGGGAAAAACTTTGGAGGATCCTATCAACAGCATGCACCTTCATAGGTTTTACACATAGCTCTTCATGAATATCCTAATTCAAAAATTAAAAAAATTCAAAAAAAATCAAAAAAAAAAAAAATTCAAAAAAATACAAAAATACAAAAAAATCATAAACATAAAAAATTGCTACTTGGTGAAAACTTGGCAAACAGGCGCCTTGTGATGCAAAAAAAATTGGAAAATAGAAAACCATTTCGTCCAATAGTGAAAACCACTTCGGTGGCATCTTGGGCAAGTACCATGGTGAAAACCGGGTCACCAATGCCATGTGTAGATACATTGCTCCTCCCTCCTTCAGGATTCCATTTCCTCTTTTCACTTTGGACATACTCACAACCTATCCATCCATAATAAACTTACCCATTCCCATCATGGCTTGTTATTGATCTTCCTAATATTGGTTAGCCATTCATAATAATCCTTCCTTTTTCACCCATAATAAATCAGCTTCTATCTGTGGCTAAGGCAAATCCTAAGTCTAGTGATGGGTGTGGAACTAAGAGCATCACACATTTCAAGGAGTGTAGTTTCTTCCAGTTTTCTTCAGTCTATTCGTGCACAATCCACAATAAAGCAGCACTTGCATCGCAAATCCACAACAAAGTTTCATCTTCTCCACAATAAAGTATCAGTTTCATGGATTCAGTCAGTTTCAGATGACACGCAAGCAACAATGGGCTTCAAAAAATCAAATCTTTTAACAAACTCAGACAACATTATGGTTCAGTGCTATCTATCCTTTTGTGAAAGTAAACATTGTGACCACAATCAAATAGACTTCTACAAGTGACAAGAGACATTAAACTTGAGGACTACAGTGGATGTTGGTGTCGAGTCTTGGTTTTCTTTTGATTTTATGTTTCTGGTGACATATCTTTTATCTTTTCCAGATGTCTCTGACTAGAGATTTTATCTCCAGGATTTCTTTGACTAGAAGGGTGAGGATGGGGTATCGTCACCTATTTTTCTTTGTTGTCTGTGGATTATCTCTTAGTAATGCTATGACTTGTCCAAGAATATGAGGATGTTGTGAGTCTAGTGTGAACTGGGGCATTCCTTGTTTGCTACTGTCTGATCTCCATGCAAATGGGTACAATGACTTTTTGGGTTGAACATATAACTTATTTGTCATAATAAAGCTCAATGATGATAATAGCACAAGAAGCTCTTTCACTTCCATATCTTCTATCTTTCATCCCCCTTTCATGATTGACCTTCATCATCCTTCCTGAGTCCATGTAGCTTGCTATCACATGACTGAGTATAATGACACAACAAAAATATTTGCATTTTATGTAGTTTGCACTTGCATTACCACATTCTAGCATTTCATACGTATAGATATCACAATTACATCACATCCTGCACACAACACATGTTAGCACATTTTACATTTTCATCATATAAATAGTTATTTGCATTATCATTTTCACCTGAATTTCATACATTCACATTTATATTTGCATAACATATAAAAAAATAAAAGAAAAAAAAATATTGCATTTCATCATGTACATATTTACATCCATATCTTAAAATCATCATCATAAAACATATCATAAGCATCACATAGGGACACATGCATATAGCCACCACAAGGATGAATCATCTCATATATATATCGAAATCATAAGTGTCATGATACAATGATTTCAAAATACATATGGCTACAAAATCACCCAAAGGTGTCTACATCATCATACAAAATAGTACAACACTAATACATAGGGAGCCCTCTAAGGCTATGATGAACTCCTTCCCTCGGAGCCAATTGGCCTTGATGGAGTCTAAACCCTAGAAGGACCTGCCCTAGGATAATCTCTCCTACCCCCTCTATCTGGTGGTGGTGGAGGACCCATGATCCCACCACTAGATAACTGTCTCCTGTCTCTCCCCCCAGTGGTCATCATAGTCCGCGATGGTATCCAGAAGCTCCTAGCCTATTGATCTGGTGGCACCACTCCATAGCATAGGTCCCTCCAGTAGGCTATCTCCTCCCCTACCCATAGAACATAGGCGTATCTAGCTCCTATGTCCTTTGTTGCCTCTCTTCCTTCCCTCATTGCTGCCTCAACCTCTATGTAGCACTGAATAGCCTGATCCCTCTCCCACTCAGTGTCCCTTAGCTGTCTCCTAAGCCTAGCTGCATCCCTCTCCAAATCTTCGATTTCATCTGCCTATCCCTAGCAAAGATCCCTCAAGGATAGTAGCTCATCCTCCTCATCCCCTCTCCCCTCACCCTATCCCTATGGCTTCTCCTGTGGCTGCTCCTATCCTTGTTCCCATCCCTATACCTGTTTGGGAACCTATGTTGCTGGCACCTATAAAGGAAATCCACCTCTACCCCTCACTATATGCACATGTCTCTCCTCTCTGCCCTCTCTCCTTTGAGCCACTCTACCACTACCCCTCGCCTTTATCGTCGGCCTCTGCCTCCACCATCTTCACTATCATCTCCACCATCTCCACCATCTCCACCATCTCCCTCTATCGGCTCCCCTGGATCCATCAACTATGGAAATGGATGCTCTGCCCAATAAGAATTGTACTCTACATCCATCCCTGCATCCTCCACATCTGCCCATATATCTCAAGGCATCGGAACCATCTCTAGCATCTATGTCACAACTAATCATAAGACAATAATGGCCCTAAATGCACCTGATCCCTCACTATCCATGCATACATCCCTGAACTGCATGGCATCCACTATATCCCGTCGAACTGCCTGCATACCCTGTCAATCAACTTCCTCTCAATAATATATGGTGTTCAGCCAATCAAATACCTACTCCTGAATACATATGAGAGCTCCACTGCGTCATCCTCCCACTCCTCACAATCTCAGTAAGGCCTCCATACTACACTGTCTATCTCATTGATCACTCGGCACCAATACTCTAGCCTCCCAATCTGTGACTGGGAATTAATCATATCATATAGATGCACAAAACTATGCCCATGTCCCCGGTCCCTAAAATGTATCGATCATGTCACCGAAAGATGCTCATATGCCCATACCTACAATAATGTCACTCCACACCCCAATCCTGTTGATGCATGATACACAAACTAATGCAGCTCATAATACATGTGTGCCAGCAGACACGGCCCCCATGCAAACCTAGTGTGCTCAGTTACCAATGTCTCTAGAGTCCTCCCCCACCCCGCAGCCAACCCTCGTGTCACCCTATCTGGATAGAGGAACCCACTGATCACTCCTGCCAGCACCGCCGATAGCGCCAATCCTATAGCTATCATGGTGTCCCAAGCAACATGTCTTGCCCTCATCTCTAGTCCTGGATCCTGGAACACTTGTCTCACTGCATCCCTGTCTCCCTCTCGATCGTAAGGAACTAACTCCCCAATGATCAATATCCTTAGTATCAGATACACATGCTCTAAGGTGACTATCATCTCACCCATCAACAAATGAAACGTGCATGTCTCTGAGTGCCATCTCTCAGCTAATGCAGTCAACAATCCCATGTTTGCCCAAAACTCAAGCATATACATAATGTATCACAAGCCCATTGCCTCAACTATTGCTCTATCCTTGAATGTCATCTTTGCTCATAATCTTTGAGTCGAAGGGAATCTCTCCCGTGACTCCAACATAGGTAGGTCCTCCTACAGTCAAGCAAACCAATTGTGTCAATCCTAGTGGAATTCCCTGTTCATCATAAAGTGCTTCTTTTTATCCTAGTGCTTATATCTATCATATGACACTCTATCCTAGTGGCATTCCCTATTCATCACAAAGTGTTGCTTTTTTATCCTAGTAGTACTCCCTGTTCATCATAAAGTGCTTCTTTTTATCCTAGTGATTATATCTATCATATGGCACTCTATCCTAGTGGCATTCCCTGTTCATCACAAAGTGCTACTTTTTTATCCTAGTAGTACTCCCTATTCATCATAAAGTGCTACTTTGATCCTATCTTTTAGGGCACCTACTTGAGTGTATCCTCTTGAGTAGCTTATCCAATTGACAACGTATGTTCTATCACAAAATTGTCAATTCAGCCTAATCCAAACTGGCAACGTATGTTCTATCACAAAATTGTCAATTTCTTTGGTACATGTTGTTCATCACAAAGTGCCTTGCTCTATCCTATCCTAAGGCCTCTGATTGAGTGTATCCTCTTGAGTAGTTTCCTGATTGGCAATGTATGTTCTATCACAAAATTGTCAATCCTAGCCCTATCTGTTATCCTAGTCTTCCCTAGAGGACCTACTTGAGTGTATCCTCTCAACAGCTTATCCAATAGACAACGTATGTTTATCACAGAACTGTCGATTTGACCTTGAAGACACAAACGTTCTTGCATAATTCACAAACGTGCCTGCTCTACACAGACGTGCCTAAATCACATAGACATGCCTCTGTTCGACACAGATGTGCCTATCCTACATAAATGCACTTGTCCTGCATAGATGCGCTCACATTGAACACAGACGCTATTACAATCATAGACATGCCCACACTTTGCACAGATGCGCATAACCTACCCAGACGCACCTAGCACCAACACAGACATGCATTCCCATCTTTTAACCCACTTGATAGTTTTTTATGACATACCTAATGCACATTTATTACCCTACCTAACATGCATTTATGACAACAATTAATGCAACAAGGTACAAGGAGGTTTTGTGGTACTCACTGAATCTCCTGCATCTGTTGGCCTCTAATATCGGCAAACGCGATCGAATCTATGCACCAATGCCATCGCTGTTGACTGCTCTCTACTCTCTCTGCACTCTGATCTCTTAGGTGTGTGGATGACAATGAGGATGTTTTCTCTCATAGTCTATCTTATAGACTACCCTAGTCCTCATTTCTCAAGTCAGTCTTCTTTATCCCATGACTCTGTCACTCTATCCTATCTTGTCAGTTATTTCTAGTCTTTGTTTCTTATCAAGAGATTGTCTGCGATCTTTTCAAACATTTTCATCCAATCTCTCGAGGGGGAATATCATTCCCATCTTGGGGAAACTTTGTATCAGTTTATCTTATCTTCTTTGAAACAACGCGACAAGCTGCATTGTCTCAAAGAGGGGCAAAATGTAGACACCTAAAGTTGTCCTGTCTAATTAAATAAATATTTTTATTTATTTAATTATTTTAGCCTAATTCTTCTATTAATTAAATAAATCTATATTTATTTAATTAATTCATTTACCCTCTTCTAGCCTTATTTCTCATTTAAATAAATACTTTTATTTATTTAAATTATCCTTTTCCTAAAATTAAATAAATACTTTTATTTATTTAATTGATCCCACTTCTTCTATTAATTAAATAAATCTTTATTTATCTAATTAATTCATTAGCCTTTTCTACCTATGACACATGTCATTCATCTCTTAATTCCTACACTACCTACCCTCTTATTATTTTATTATTTCCTCTACCTACCCTCTAATCCTAGCCGACCATCTATCTTTTACACCTATTAATCTTATCCCTCCATTTCTTACAGTGTCTTCTATATAAGAGGATGATTCTCTCATTATCGATCCCCTCCCAAGCATTCTAGCATTTGAATTTTCATATGTGATCAAGCCTACTTGCAACCACCATTTCATTCTTTGTTGAGCTCTTGTGCACACATAAAATCTGAGAGCAAATATATCAAGCAAGATCAATGGAGATAGGAAGAATGGAGATCCAAACCCTATTGGACATATGATGGTATAATCTTTGTGATTTTGTTGATTTGCATTGTCTTAGGTAATCTTCATATGTTATGGTGGATCTTTGTTGTTGTTAGGCTAGGGTTTTGTGGTTGAATTTATTTAGTCTTTCAAATTTTCTTATTCCAATTTTACCATAAACACCTAGCAATAGGAGGAAGGTGTGAATTCTTGTTCTCCTTCCTTTATTTTGGTCAATGATGTTATTTTTGCTCAATAGCTCCTCTTGGAGGTATATGTCATTGGGCAAAGATCTATTGCTCATTATTATTGTATCCCTCAAAAGTATCCCTTTACACTTGTTGCAAGATATATCATAATTATATTTTTCTTGGCTTATAAGAGTTATGCCTCTTTGGATAGGGTTGCATGTACATTATTTTTATGGATATCTCCTTGGTGATTGAAGGTATGTATCCTTCTTCTTCTTTTTCTTAAGATGTCACCATAGCTCTACATTTCCATCTTAAGGAGGGGTCATATATGCATCCTCCTCATGTACTATGTTGTGGATTTCCTTGCATAATGTCTTGCTTGGTTATCCTTTCTCAGTTCAAGTTGCAAATTTTCTTGGAGATAATGGTTTCATTGGTCATCCTTTTGCACCGTTTATTGTGGATTTTCTTGCATAATGTGATTTTTGGTTATCCTTTTTCAATGATTCAAGTTGCAAAATTTTGTGGAGAAAATTATTTCCTTGGTTATCCCTTTTTGCACCATTTTTGTAGATTATCTTGGAGACAATTCTTTTCTTGGTTATCCTTGGGATGGATTGACTAGCACAACTCAACTTGATAGACTTATTGACCTTTCCCTTGCACCGGTACATTTCCAAGATGGGTTGACTATCATAAGACAACTTGCTAGATTACTCAACTCTCTCTTTTCACCGACCTCTCTTGGGATGAGTGGAAATAGCATAATTCAGCTTGCAAGACTATTTTTGACTCTTCCTCCTCTTTCATGGATCACCTAGCATAACATAGCTTTCTACCTTGTGGAATGCATTCTCTCTTTCTCTCTTTCTTTCCTCTATAATCTCATAGCACACCTTTGCTAGTTGATTGGACCATAGAGTTTTGTCTCGTCTTTGATGTGTTCTCTTGCTCTTTCCAAGTGATCACTTATGCTCTAGCAATAGCATTCTGAGGGTGATATAGTGGTTGAGACATTTTTACTATTGAGGTATTTTTTATTAATTGACTTGGAACCTTTTTTTTTAGTACAAACCCCCTTTTGTGTGTATTTAGTTCATTGTTTGTCTTTATTATTGTTTTTGTGTGTCCTTGTACATGGTTGTATGAGTTAAGATCCTTGGTTTGCAAGCTTTTTCTCTTGAACTTAGTGATGTCTTATTTCTTTGCAATTTTTCCCATGCCTCTCTCTCTCTCTCTTTCTCTTTCTTATACTTCACCATGAGTATGTGTATTGGCTCATACTCTCGCTAAAGTGGGGGCTAAATGTAGCATCGTAAATTACATCCCTATGCAATTTCTTTCTCCACTAGGCCCTATTTTGACATGTATAGCCTCCTACATCTAGTCCCCTTATCCAAAACTTAATTCAACATCTCTTTTCAACATCTTCTTCCCAAATTGGACACTAGGTCCCAATTTGAGCCACATTGGTGGGACTAGCTCGATAAGATCGACATAACCCTAGGACTGGGCCAATCACTTTGACCCAATCCCCAATTTTTGGTCGGAAATTTTAATCACATAACACATGAAGTGGTTGGGCAATAAAAAAATTTCCACATTGGCATGCTTCAAGTTTTGCACCCCGAAAATCTTGAGAAAGGTATATAAGCAAGGTATCCTCCTTATTTTGGGTGAGTCCACATTCACCAATAAGGCAAACTTAAGATCAAGAATTCAAGCATTCAAGAAATTTCATCTCACTATATCCTTCATTGTGGAAACCTTCAACAATCTTCATGCAAGCATGTCTTTTGTGATTTCCATTTAGGTCTTTTATGTGGAATCATGCTACTGCATTAACATTTGTGGTCATCTTTAAAGAAGCATTTGTGTCATCAAGGTATAAGACATTTCTATTCACAAATTTAGCATCTTCTATATATCAATACACTTTCCTTTCATGTTCAATTCAATTCAATTTCAAGGTTGATTCCAAAACTAAGGATTAACCTAGGCAAACCCATTTCTAGCCAACATTTTCTCTCTTTTGTGTGTAGGAGTAGATGGCAAACCTACTAAAATAGGTATAGGTTAATCAAGAAGAGAGCTATAGTCTATAATTTGTCAGAGTTGAAACTATCAGGAATCTACCAATCGGATCAACCCAATCTTGGAGCTTTACCAATCAAATCAACCTAGTCCTCTCATCTCTGCCTTAAATTTAGACTAAAAGCCATTCTTAGTCTCCTCTATTGTATTCATTTCCTAAATCAATTTGCTAGTTTACTATCTCCCTGTACATGCTAAAAGTGGTTCATGCTAGTCTATTTTTATTTATTTACAATTGCATAATCATTTTCAAGTATCCCACCGTGAAGGATCATCACATGCACTTTGTCCTTGATTCTTGTTGAGGCTAGTGGATTATCTTCTTTCTAATAGTAAGGTAGCCCATGGAAATAGGTTCCTTGTTTGCATATATAAACTTGGAATCATATTTCCCCACCTTACAAATTCAAGCCAATAAGATTATTCTCTAACTAAAATCCCCTCAGCATATCTTGTTTCTTAAACAAGGACTCTAGAATTAAGTCCAAATCTGATTGGGTGTAATGTGAGATTCAACATGAAATAAGATGTAGAGACAGACATGCATAATGTCCCAAAATTCTCATCTCGCCTATTAAACCACTTTCTCTTCTTAGAAATACCTATAGGATCAAGTTCTGTGCCCATGGTCACTCTATATAACCTCTATTTCTATAGATTAATCTCTATTTATCTTTTCAACTATAGTAATTAAATGGAATGAGGGGAGTAACATTATTTGGATCCCTGATATGTGAATGAAAAAAAACAAAAAAAAACTCATACAATAATATAAAATCTCTCAATCCAAATCAAAATTCCTCTTAATCTCAAAAAAAGCTTGATTTGCATATTTTTGAAGAAAGAAGCCCAAAAACCTAGATCTCAGATTGAATGAAAATTAAAAATACCTGATAAATTTACAAAAAAAGAGGCCTAAGATCTATGTAGACGACTAAACCAGCTTTCCAATGCTACAAGAATTGAAAAAAAAAAAAAATTGAATGTGAAAGTTATGGCCTTGCAAGCATAAATTGTTGGCAAGAGACACTGTTCCGGTGAATATCGATGCATGAGAGATGCTTAGGAGTTATCATTTATGGCAAACCAATTTGGAAATAACATCCAATGTACATAGATTTGACTTACCGGAAGTCATATTGTTCATAAGGTATAAGTCTAGAAAGTGGAACATAGTAATCGGTAGAGCATGAGACCATTGTGCACATCTTGATTTTGGTGGTGTAATTTTAGTTGTAGTGATAAATGCAGATGATTCAAGGTTTGAAGAAGCTTATCTTTTAATCTTAATATTCAGTGTTGATTAATGAGCAAGATTAAAGGTCTGGTATCTGGTAATTTAGTTAGAACAAAGATAATCTTGTGTAACATGTGTTGTGAAATTGTTCAGTTGATTTAAATGATTGGTTTTGTGTTTGAGGAGTTTGAGCCAACTTTTATGAAGCCTTATATCATTTTGTTTGGGCCTGCATATGGATTTGTGGGCAGATTGAGCTGACCTAAGGTTACATGTTTCATGTTGGGTGTTATGCGGTTTTTGTGAAGCATACATGTTTGAGATCTTATTAGGTTGTGTGGATATATAATGTCAATCTAGATTATCAGTTTAGTTATGGAATATGTGAATGTGGATGTGTGGTATGAGAATGAGCATCATAATGCAGAATTGGTGCTCCGATAGATAACTGTGCAGCAAAATAGGGCAAAAAGGCAGAGTAGCATTTGACAGTCAAATTATGCTTAACCAAAACTGGTCTTTGGTATTTGTAGATGTTGTATTCCAGTTCAAACATTATAATTACTCCTGCATCTCATTTTTAGGATAGTGAGTCATCCAGGGTTGTTGCCTTGTTATGTAATTGAGCAGTGAGCTCTAGGCAGTGTGCCTGAATGCAAGTGCATTCCCGTTATGTAATATTATCATACTTATGGTCATAGTATAATAATATTGTGGGTTCAAATCCCACTATGATTTTTCCCTTTCTGGGTTTCCATGTAAAATTCTTGGTGTTATGGTTGTGTGGTTGATTGCTTTATGTTTCTGCACTTTTCTTTTAGTCTTATGCATCTGATGGTTTAAGAATCAGCTTAATAAGTTTGTAAATTATAAAACATTGATTCACCCCCCCAGTGTTCATTGATTCCAACAATTGGTATCAAAGCTTAGTTCCTCAAAAGAATCCTAAGATCTTGAAGAATATCCAAAAGATTGAATCAATAGACTCCGATTTGCAAAAGCAATTTACTATGGAACTTGAAGATATTGATGCAACTATGAAAGAGAAGAGTATCCTGAGGAGAAGTCTAGAAGCATCTAAAAATTTTATTGAACCTCTAAAAGAACAAGTGAGCACATCAAGAGAGAAGAGAAAGGAACTGATGGATAAAATTAAGGAGAAAGAAGAACAAAGCATTGGCAATCAAGTCCTATAAGACAAGATAGATGAATGTGAGAAGCTTGCTAGAGAGAATGCAGTCATGAAGAATGAGATACAATCCATTGTGATGAAGCTGACAAAAGGGATTGAAGATAGGTATAAGAATGCATAAAATCTGACTCATTCATTGAAGGATAGATCAGATGAATGTTGGAGATTGAACTATGAGAATGATCAGTTGAAACTTGAATTGGTGTAATGCAAGAATGATGGACAAGAACTTGAAAGGTAGATCATAATTTTGAGAGATGATATTTCTACTGCTAATGAGTATAAGGAAAAATTCAAAGCTAGCTCAGCCCAGTTAAATGAGATGCTGGAAAGTCAAAGACATGGGAAAGATATGCAAGGACTTGGATATGGCAATGGAGAATCCTCTGGTTCTGGACAAAGAAATCATTAGAAGAATAAGAAACCTCTGGTAAGTCAACCTAATGCCTATAAATTCGATGGTAATTCCTCTTATGTAATTGAGCAGTGAGCTCTAGGCAGTGTGCCTGAATGCAAGTGAATTCCCATTATGTAATATTATCATACTTATGGTCATAGTATAATAATATTGTGGGTTCAAATCCCACTATGGTTTTTCCCTTTCTGGTTTTCCATGTAAAAATCTTGGTGTTATGGTTGTGTGGTTGATTTCTTTATGTTTCTGCACTTTTCTTTTAGTCTTATGGATCCAGTGGTTTAAGAATTAGCTTAATAAGTTTGTAAATTATAAAACATTGATTCACCCCTCCAGTGTTCATTGATTCCAACAATTGGTATCAAAGATTAGTTCCTCAAAAGAATCCTAAGATCTTGAAGAATATCCAAAAGATTGAATCAATAGACTCCAGTTTGCAAAAGCAACTTACTATGGAAATTGAAGATATTGATGCAACTATGAAAGAGAAGAGTATCCTGAGGAGAAGTCTAGAAGCATCTAAAAATTTCATTGAATCTCTAAAAGAACAAGTGAGCACATCAAGAGAGAAGAGAAAGGAAGTTGATGGATAAACTTAAAGAGAAAGAAGAACAAAGCATTGATAATCAAGTCCTACAAGACAAGACAAATTAATGTGAGGAGATTTCTAGAGAGAATGCAGTCCTGAAGAATGAGATGCAATCTATTGTGATGAAGCTAACAAAAGGGATTGAAGATAGGAATAAGAATGAAGAAAATATGACTCATTTATTGAAGGATCGATTAGATGAATGTTGCAGATTGAACTATGAGAATGATCAGTTGAAACTTGAATTGGTGCAATGCAAGAATGATGGACAAGAAATTGAAAGGTAGATCATAATTATGAGAGATGAGAATTCTATTGCTAATGAATACAAGGAAAAATTCAAAGCTAGCTCAACCTAGTTAAATGAGATGTTGGAAAGTTAGAGACATGGGAAGGATATGCGATGACTTGGATATGAGAAAGGAGAATCATCTAGTTTTGGGCAAAGCAATCATCAGAAGAACAAGAAACCTCTAGTAATACAACCTAATGCCTATAAATTCGATGGTAAATGTTTTGTTTTGGTAAATTTCATCATATGGAAAGTCAATGCAGAAATAAGATGAATAATAGGATGATGAATAATGTGATGAATAATGGTTTTACCTTTACCAGTCAATGCTTCAAATGCAACAACTTTGGTCATAAGTCAAATATGTGTAGAATGGTGAACAAATTTTAGAATAAGAGATGTTATACCTCTGGAATGTTTGGACACATTGCTAACCAATGCAGGGTGAGACCAAATCAGACGAATTTCAAGCCTATGTAGAGAAATGATGTTTTCTATGCATGCAACAAATCTGGTCACACTGCAAAATATTGTAGAAGCAAGAACATGAGAAACAATGGTCTGGTAAACAAGAATAAATTAGATGAAAAAGGAAAATCTAAAGTGGAAGAGATCAGAGATCAACATAAGGAGACGTGGGTTAAGAAGGAAGATTCAAATGTGCAGAATGGCTCCACAGTTGAATTCGGTGTTGGAACCTCATCTGGTAACTAAGGCATTTTGGCCTTAGGGGGAAAGCTTATTGTAGACACCTAAAATTATCATGTCTAATTGAATAAATAATTTTATTTATTTAATTAATTCATTAATCCTCTTCTAAGCCTTTCCTCATTTAAATAATAATACTTTTATTTATTTAAATTGTTCTTTTTCTAAATTAAATAAATATTTTATTTATTTAATTGATCCCACTTCCTTTGTTTGTTAAATAAATATTTATTTATTTAATTAATTCATTAGCCTTTTCTACCCATGACACATGTCATTCATCTCTTAATTCCTACACTACCCACCTCCTTTATCATTTAATTATTTCTTCTACCTATCCTTTAATCCTAGCCGACCATTTATCTTTACACCTCTTAATCTTATCCCTCCATTTCCTAAAGTGTCTTCTATATAAGAGGATACTCTATTTCATTATCAACCCTAATGAGCATCCTAATGATCTAATCAACTAATGAGTATTCTAATCATCTAATCAGCTAATCAAGGTGTCAAATCTCTTATGCAATCAAGTCTTCTATCAACCACATTTTCATTCTTTGTTGAACTCTTGTGCACACATAAAATCTGAGAGCAAATATATCAAACAAGATCAATGGAGATAGGAAGAAAATGGAGATTGAAACCCTACTAGACATGTGAATGATAATTTTGTTTAATTTTGTTGATTTACATGATCTTAGGTATCTCTATTGGTATCGGTGAATGTTTCTGTGAGATTTTGCCAAGATCAAGGGCACAATGAAAAGTATAAAATAGAGACAAAAGAATGACAAGAACAAATTGTATTATCATCAATATACAAATGATCAACTGGATTAACCAATACAATGAATATGGGCCTTCTTATATAGGCAAGGCCATATGGATGTACGAGCACACAATCATGACATGTGGCTCAATGAGAAACAAGGGTAGGTAATAAATACTAGGAGTAGGTAGGAGAAATAATATAATATTCTACAAGAGCTAGATGACCCACTGAATGTGGAGTGTAATAGCAAAATAAGGCTACAAAAGGTGGAATTTCTCCTACAAGCTATATCCCTATGTGCACACTTCCCAAAGTGTCTCAAATCCAAACTACAAAGAGATGCATTATCCTAAGTTAACTTAAGTAAAGTGTAATAATATCCATAATGAATATTTATTTACACCAACACCCCCCCTTAAGTGCAACTTAGGGGAATGAAGACTCAAGTCAACAATGCAAGATGGGTCCCGGCTACTAGGCCATGATAGGTACCCATGTACAAAATACAAATGCAAGAAAAAACTATGCAATGCAATCTCTCACAAACGGAGAAAAAGAGAAAACCCAATGGGGAAAAAAACTCCCCCCCAAAAGAGAGAGGAATGTACAAAAGACTCTCAAAGAAGAAGGACAAAACCTCAAAGAGGAAAAAGTCCCCCCCATAAGAGAGGAAGGAGAAGTCAGCTGACCCCCCCTAATGACACATCTCGCACCCCCAAGAGAGCTTGCAACTACTGGAACTTACTCTTGGTGAAAGGTTTGGTGAATATGTCTGCAACCTGCTCCGCTCTAGGACAATACTGCAAATCAATGACCTGCTCCTAAATCAGCTCTCAGATATAGTGCATATGAATCTTGATGTGTTTGGTCTGCTGGTGCTGGACCGGGTTCTTTGAGATTGCAATAGCACTCTGATTGTCGCAATGTAGAACTATCAGTCATGGAGTGGTGAACCCAAACTCTGTGAGAATCTGTTGAAGCCAAATGGTCTCAGTCGCTGTGTTAACAGCTCCTCGATACTCAGTCTCGGTCAAAGAAAGAGAAATAGCATGTTGCTTCTTTCTCTACCAACAAATGGGGCTTGAACCAAGGTGAAAACTGTAACCTGAAGTAGACTTACGATCATCAAGATCGCCAGCCCAATCGAAGTCTATGTAACAACCCAAGCGAAGTCCTATGCCTGCCGCATAGTGAATCCCATAGTGATGTGTACCCTGGATGTAATGAAGGATGCGTTTGGTGACTTTCCAGTGAAGTTCATGTGGTTCCTGCATGAAGCGGGAAACCATGCCAACTACAAATGAAATATCAGGGCGTGTATGAGTCAAGTAGATGAGACTACCCACAAGCTCACGATACAATGTGGCATCAACTAGTGGAGAAGAACATTGAGCCTCAAGCTTGACTCCTAAAAGAAAGGAGTCAGGGCAGGCTTACAATCAGCCATATGAAAGCATGAAAGTAGATCAAGAGCATACCTAGACTATGATAGTGTAATCCCAGAAGGTGACTATGAAATCTCTATCCCGAGAAAGTCAGTCATAGCAAATCTATCATGCAAAGCAGATTTGACCCTGCCAATGATGGATGCAGTGCTCCCTGTAATGATCAAATCATCAACATAGAGCACAAGTATCAAGTGAGAGTCATCCTATCACAAAATGTAGACATTCGAATCAAAATGACACCTGGTGAACCCTACTAAGAGAAGAAAGGAATCCACCTTGGCATACCAAGCCCTGGAGGCCTGCTTAAGGCTATAGAGAGATTTCCTTAGTTTGGAAACCAAGGAAGTATCCTGGATGAAACCATGTGGCTGCTGCATATAAATCTCCTCATCAAGATCACCATGAAGAAAAGCACTCTTCACATCCATCTGATATACAACCCTACCATGAGATGCAACAATAGCAAGTGTCAAGTGAATGGAGTTCATCTTGGCTATGGGCACAAAGGTCTCAGTATAGTCAAAACCTACAACCTGTGAGAAACCTTTCACAACAAGTTGAGCCTTATACTTATCCACACTACCATCTGTGGCAAATTTGGTCTGATAGATCCACTTACATCGAACCATCTTTCTCCCCTTATGGAGATGGACTAAATCCCATGTGTTGTTCCTCATCAAGGAACTATACTCTTCCTACATAGCTTGGTCCCACTTAGGAACCCCTGATGTTATGATTGTGTCCTCCATCTATCTAAAGGATCCCCAATAAGAGAACCCATAGACTCAAGTGTCTGTCGAGCCCAACAAGGTCTAGGTGGAGGTGGAGAGTGAGGCTCCTCAACTGGAAGTGGACCCTGAGGAGGTGTAACCCTATGAGTTGAAGTTGAAGGAGTCTCATCATCTAAATCACTAGCATCACTATCCACAATGGAGGAAGGTGGAGGAGGTAGAGAGGCTAAGCTAGGAGAGATTTCCTCAAAGTGAACACTCCTCTCAATAAACACCACATGTGTCTTAGGATCCATCAATCTATATGCCTTAACACCCTTGGGATATCCAACAAATATGCAACGCTGACTCTGAGGTTCTAATGCCTTGTGTTTCTGCAGAGGTATGCGAGCCCATGCTGGACACCCAAAGACTCTGAAATGTCTGACAATCAATTTCCTACTAGCCCAAGCCTCAAAAGGAGTAATACCTTGCAAAGCTTTGTGAGGAATTCGATTCTAGATGTGTGTGGCACAACTGATAGCCTCTGCTCAAAAGGTGGGATCAAGAGAACATGCATCTATCATATAGCTAGCCATTTCTTTGAGAGTTTTATTCTTGTGTTCTGCAACTCTGTTCTGCTATGGAGTGTATGCAATAGAATGTTGAAGATCAATCCCCTCAAATGTATAAAAATCCTCAAGTCTCTTGTTCACATATTCCCTTCCATTATCTATACGAAGAATCTTGACCACTTTCCTGGATTTCTTCTTCACACGAGTCTTGAAGTCCTGAAATATGTCAAACACTTCACTCTTATGAATGAGAAAGTAGACCCAATTGAAGCAGGAGTAGTCATCAATGAAGGTGAGGACATGGTGGGCCTTGCTAAATGAAGGTGCTGGAAATGGACCTGCAAAATCATTGTGAACAAGTTGAAGAACTTCCAAAGCTCTCCAAGCTTTCCCCTTATAAAACTTCTCCTCTAGATGCTTGCCCATGGAACAACCTGAACATACACCCTCTGAAAAACTGATTCAAGGTAGACCTGTGACCATGTCTTTCATGTTGAGCTGTTGAAGATAGCGGTAGTTGAGATGACCAAACAACTCATGTCATAGCTTACTTTCTAAATTTGAATGAGTAAGCAAGGCCCTAGAAGGAGAACTTGGCACAAAGTGGGAGAATGAATAAATCCTTGAGTTGTCATTGACTTTTCACACTGCTACCAAGGCATCATCATCAAGTACCTTTACCACAACTGAATCTGGTGTAAACTCAACCTTTTTCCCATTCCCATAGTGAGTGGTTTGGTAGATAGAGAGAAGGTTGGTAGATAAGTCAGGAACATAAAGAACATTCTCAAATGTTCCATCATCTATGTCAACTGAACCTTTCCCTTCAACCTCTACTTGTGTATCATCACCTATGTAAATGTGAGGTACCTTAGATGGCTCCAATGAAGAAAACTGCTCATTTGTAGAACCCATGCGATATGAGGCACTCGAGTCAAGTATTCACTGCTATGAAGAACCTGTTGTAGCCACAAATGCTTGCCCTTTTCCCTTAGAATGTGAGGAAGAGGAAGGAGATGAATCCTTCTTTGTGTAGGCGGATGGCAAGTTGATGTTGTTTTTCTTAAGAAGATTTGTTAACTCATCAACTTGCTTGGTGTGCCATCGATGCTCATCATGACCATACTTCTTGCAATATGCACAAGTTGGTTTATCCTTCTTAGGTGGTGTCCCCTTCTTGGAGGAGGATGAAAAATTGCCTTGTGATGGAGAGGATGATTGTCCTTTTTCCTGTTGTGGCTTTGACTTAGAGTGCTTCTTCTTCTTGTTGGAATCTTTGCCTTGACTTCCTTGATTCCCTTGATTAGCCACCAAAGCCTTGGACTTTGAAGACTTGAGAAGGCCCATGTTCAACAACTTAGATTGTTCCAATATCAACATTTCTATGAAAGCATCAAATGAAGTTATAACATAGGAACTCCCCACTATCAAATGATGAGTTTGGAAGCTAGACACAAATGCTGCATATTCTGGTGCAAGCTTATCCAACAAGTTGAATATCAACTGAGAATCCTTTGTGTCAATTCCAAAATCCTTAAGCTTTTCTCTTAGCTCATTTGCTTTGGTGACATAATCTTGGATTGTATCAAAACTATTGGGATCCAAGTTGGTGAACTCTATGTCAATCTTGTAACCTCTGATTTCATCAACTTGACCATACAATTTCTGAAACATATCCCAAGCATCTTTGATTGTAGTACACTTCTCAATGTGAAAGATGAGGTCATCTGATACATACTTACGCAAAGTTCTAAGAGCCATGCAATTATTAGTGAGTCATTCTAACTGAGCATTGTGATCAGCCTTAGGATCAAGTGGTGCTGCTATAGTTCCATCTATGTAATGCGTGAGACCTTTTTCCATTAATTTGCTCCATACTTTAATTTTCCATGATGCATAATTATGTGGAGTTAAAGGTGGAAATTTATGAGGACTCATTGCAACAAAGATGAAAGAGCACAAGGAAAGAGAGGCACAATCACACAAGACACCCCCCCCCCCCAAATTCACTCAATTAAAGAACCCCCCCAAAAGTGATGATTTGGCACTTTATACTTAGTGCGTATACAATTGACCAATTGCAAAAAATGGCAAAGTGGACTTTTGATTTCAAGTTTACAATTGCCTCAATAAGGACAAAAGAGACTCAAACTAATAGTGCAAGAGATCTAAACTAAGATCCAAGCAATTTACAAGTACCAAATAGGCCAAATAAGACCAATATCTGAAAGTACAATTTCCACTCAAAATCTCTAAAATATGATCATGGATTATGAAAGTAGACAAAAAAACATGCACTTTCAAAAAAATGGCACCTAAAAAGGGGGTCGTATGAGCTTAAACGAGGCCTTTCAAGTTGTAGAATTGAGTATTGGACAGGTACAGCTAAGAGAATCCAAAAATTCCAAAAAATTTGTTCACCAAAATCAAAAAATAACCACACCATTGCGAAGAGAATGTAAAATTATCCCAAATCAAAAAAAATTGCACCCAAAAAGCAACAAAATTGAGCAAGTTATGAGCCTCCAAAGTTGTCCCAAAAAATCAAACAACTCAGCAGAGAGGGGTCTGAAAATTTCCAAAAAATGTTGATTGGGCACTGACTATGCAAAAAATGTCAAGTGGCACTGACTAGGTAGAGCTGCTAATGTGGCAGGTGACTGGTTGGAGGTTGCCGGAAAACTAACAAGTGGTGGCTAGAAAACTGTCGATGGTGGCCGAAAAACTGATAGTCGGCCAGAAAGCAACTGTCGGAGGTCGGCCGGAGAGCCGACGGTGGCTGTCGGAGTGGAGGGTCGGCAGGGTTTGGCGGCGGCGACAGAGTCACTGATGGCAACGGCCAGAGGAGCTGGCGGTGGCAGCTGGCGAGTGGTGCTGACAGTGGAGGCACCGGGGCAGCAAGGAAGCGGCAGAGGCAATGGGGAGCAGTGGCAGTGGAGCCAAAGTGGCGGGCTACGGCATGCAGGGCTGACGCAAGCAACACTGGAGGGTAGTGCCAGAGGATGGGGTCAGAGTTTTTGGTGGCCAGTGGTCTCACCGTTGCTGGAGCCGGTGGCTTCGGGGCTGCCAGAGCCGGTGGCTTCGGGGCTGTCGGAGTCGATGGTCTTCGGGGCTCCGGTGGACTAGCCTACGCAGGACCTGCTCGGGTGCTGCGTTGCCTACAACTTGCAGATGTGTACGGTGGTGCAGAGGGGGGTCTACTGACCCCCAAAAATAAAAAATAAAAATTTCTTTTTTTTTTTGAAAAAATAAAACCCCTTTTCGAATTTTTATTTTTTATTTTTTTATTTTTTCAAAAAAAAATTCTTTTCAAAAGATTGGAAAAAAAATTCAAAGAAAAATATATTTTTTTTTTATAAATCTGAAAATTTTGTACCGTACCACCCAAATTGGGCAAAAAATTCCTCCACCCCCAAAAGTCAATTTTCACCAAAAATGGTCGAGTTTATACTCGATTTTTATGTAATGGCCTCTCGGACGCAATGGTGAGGTCGAAAACACTCTAAGATGCCTCCAAAAAATGCTTGTTCCTTAGATCCAAAAATAGAAGCCTTCCAAAATGTCTCCAAAAACCAATCAATGAAGCCCCAATAGCTCTGATACCATGTGAGATTTCGCCAAGATCAAGGGCACAATGAAAAGTATAAAATAGAGACAAAAGAATGACAAGAACAAACTGTATTCTCATCAATATGCAAATGATCAACTGGATTAACCAATACAATGAATATGGGCCTGCTTATATAGGAAAGGCCATATGGATGTACGAGCACACAATCATGACATGTGGCTCAATGAGAAACAAATGCAGGTAAGAAATACTAGGGGTAGGTAGGATAAATAATATAATATTCCACAAGAGGTGGATGACCCACTGAATGTGGAGTGTAATAGCAAAATAAGACCACAAAAGGTGGAATTTCTCCTACAAGCTATATCCCTATGTGCACACTTCCCTAAGTGTCTCAAATCTAAACTACGAAGAGATGCATTATCCTAAGTTAACTTAAGTAAAGTGTAATAATATCCATAATGAATATTTATTTACACCAACAGTTTCATTGCAGGACTTAGATTGTTTGTGGTTGGATCTTTATTGTTTTACTATAGTTTATCATCACTTTTCACCATACACATTTTGGCACGCCCGGTGGGTCATGGATTTTTGTTAAATCTATTTTTTTACAAGTTTTTCTAACCCTATATTGTTGTTTTGTAAAACAATTTGAAGAATAACCTTGTGCAACTAGGGTTTTGGACACGAGATTTGATCTGAGCTCAAAAATGACTTGGAATTTTTGTACCAAATTTTTTTTGTAGGTTGGGGACAATATCAAGAGTGTTCAATCCAAAATTCATAATTTTTGGAGCATATTTGAATTTTTTATGAACTTTTTATGATTTTTCATAAAAAAATAATTTTTGAAGCAAATTAGTGAATTTTTTGGATTTTCTTACATTTCTGGAAAGTTCTTAGAATTCTACAGGGGGTCTACTTTTTGTGATTTAAATTTGGGTGCAAAATATTTCATGGAAAATCAGATCTTTACAAATTAGGGTTTTGCATTATTTTGATTAGATCTGATAAACGGCTTGGAATTTTGACATCAATTTTTTTTTGCAAGTCGAGAACAGTATCCGAAGTTCCAGTAAAAACATCAGATTTTTTGGAGCATATTTGATTTTTTTATGATTTTTGTATGAATTTTCATAATAAATTATTTTTGAGAGAAAATTAGCAAATTTTTTAGATTTTCTTACATGTTTAGAAAGTTCTTAGAACTATACACATGATTTGTTCTTTGTAATTTTAATTTTGATGCAAAATAATTCATGAAAAATCAAATCTTTAAAAATTAGGGTTTTGCAATATTTTGATCATATCTCACAAACTGCTTGGAATTGTTGTAGAATTTTTTTTATGCAGGTTGCTAAGGGTATCATGAGTTTCCAATAATAAATTCAGATTTTTTGGGTCAATTTTGGATTTTCTATAAAAACATTATGATTTTTCATAAAATATTAATTTTTGAAGCAAATTAGCAATTTTTTTGGATTTTCTTACATTTCTAGAAATTTCTTGAAATTTTATAGGTGGACTATTTTTTATGACACAAAATAATTCATGTAAAATCAGATCTTTGAATCTATCAAAAAAACGTCTTGTTGAAGGCCCCTATTTCACTGTCTTTTGGATCTAAAATTTACCTAACTTTTGTGCTTGCAGGAGGAGTATTATTTCATAGCTACTAAAAATTTTGGTGCAGGACCTTTGGAAAAGATTTGATTTTGAAATTGCTTGCTTTGTCTTCTTTAGTCTAGCAAAACACTTCAATTGGTGCTCTAAAATAAACTAGTATTTTTTGTGTCTTTAGCAATAGGCTCCTTTTGTGTTTCATTTTAGAGGGTCTGACTCCCAAGTAGCCCATAAGGCCAAGTGAGAGGGAACAACCCAAGTTGTAACAAGCTAAATCCAAGCTCTTCCAAGCCACTATAAATAAATGTGTTTGTGATGAAAGTTGCAAGCAACAGGTGTTGATTAGTTCATACTAACGGCATGTCTCCTCATAAACCCTATAGAGCACAACCTCTATAGGTTGGGAGCCTTCCTTAATGGATTGTATGTCACTGCATGTATGGCCACTTGAACGGATGCCCTTACTAGACACCTTTTGTGTTAGAAGCCAAAAACCTTCTAGTTGTTGGCGTAGGAGGTCGAACCTATGAAGCGGCTCATATTCTTACGGTTCTTAGTAGAGATACAAAGTTTGCCATGGTGAATTTTTGTGGGGACTGGTGCTTGGCTGCCTTGGAGAAATGAGTGTTGTGGAGGGGAGTCAGTGGGGTCAAGCACCTAAGTATCCACTCTGAATTACGTAGCTCGGGGTAATCCCCCACATGAGATTCAACAACTATTGTCCTGGCCAACACTAGGATTTGTACTTGCATGATCAAAACATTCAAATATTTTCAAACAAAACAAAGAAACATTGTGTCTGCCATGTTTTCAAGTGTATGCAAAAACATTTCACATTTGAAAACGTGATTATCATCCTTTGGACAAGAACACCTTCACAGATTGTGTCTTCACTAGTTTTTGTGTTTTCTTGCCACTAAAAGTTAAAACATTGAGATTTGGTCACATTCAACAACTTTACAATTGGACAGAATTACAAAACATTTTCATAATCGCGTTTGGGTTTGTTAAAACTGTGTTTGCATTCACAGTTGAGAGATTACAAGAAAACTCTTGAGAACAATAAGGACTTAAGTTTTCGGATCTAAAGAGCTCTAAGGCTGCTTCCTATAGGGTTTCATTATTCACTCAACCTGCCTTGGTCATACATAGTCAATCATTTTCCTTCACTTGCATTACCCTCATACATATTTTCCAAATTTGAGTCAAAAGGTTACTTTTCTTTTCTTCATCAAATTTTTCAAACATACTACAACACAACACTAGGTGATTCCCGTATCAAGATCCATCATCTTAGGGTCTCATTTGGTCTTCTTGAGTCAAGGTCAACTTACCTCACATCATCTCTTTGGAAGCCACACCTTGCTCTCAAACATACCTACCTAGAGTCAAGGTCAACTTACCTCATCAATAGATCCATCATCTCTTTGGAAGCCACACCTTACTCTAAAAACATACATACTTTGGTATTACATTCTTGGACATTGCAATTTTACCCTAGATTCATCTACACTTCATACACCTCCTGGTCTTCTATAGTCTTTGCATTTTCATCCTACCTTTCATTTTGGTCAAGACTTTAGTCCATGGTTGAAACCCGTTCACAAAGGTCTAGAAGGGAAGCCAAAGAAGCTTTAAGTTCTTTAAACATTAGTACATATGAGTTTGATGAAGATGAATTCTACAATCCATTTGAAAACCGCAGTAATATACTAGACAATGACAATAACAATGGAAATGATAATGACAATGATAATGCATCCATGGAATCTACAGAAGTTGAGGAAACTATCATGGATGCCAATTATAATAGATTGGTTCAAGGAATAATGAAAAGGGATAGACAATATTTCCTATAAGTCATGGGACAAAGTGGGACAATAATACCTCATGGATTTGATATGTCATAGATTTTGGAGGATGATCCAAATCAAGCAAATCTAGTTAATACAAGACAAAGGAGGCCCAATAGTGGTGGTAATAAGAAAGAGTATCTCATGCTTGAGTCACCTTCATCCCTATTTAAAAAACCTGAGATTCCAAACACATATATTCATTCTCATGCCAATTATGATAGAACCTCTCATGAACAACCCCACAGTCATCCTTTCCCATGGAAAGAACAGCCACCATGCACGACCATGATGATACCCAAGATAATACCAATGCATATAATTACACCCAATCAAACATTCAAAATCATGACATGAGGAGACCCTATTTCAAATTTGGGGGCAATATCCAAGATCATTCTTATGACACCTCATATCCCTATGGTCATGACATGTATCGACCTAGACCTAGTGCTCCTCACTATAATACCATACCAAGTGGTCCATATGCAAGCTACAACTATGTCCCTCCTCCATATGAATACATCTATGATCAATACCATCCATATATGCATTATATTCCCCATCCTCCTCCTGGTGGCTCAGGCATGGGACTAGCCCAAAGAGAAAAGATACCACCCAAGAATGACTTACAATAGCAGATAAAGGACTTACAAAAGAAAATGGTGGACATGAGTGCACCAAAGCAACAATACACAATGAGATACATATGTCCTTACCCTTTTGATAAAAGCATTCCAATGCCTCCATTCCCTCCATATTTTGTAGCACCAAAGTTTGATAAATACAAAGGCAAAGGGGATCCTAAGGAACACATAAGACAGTTTTTCATAGCTTGTATTGAGGTAGCAGCAAAACAAACATATTTCATGAGATTATTTCCACAAAGCTCAGGCGAACAAGCAATGGAATAGTTCTCCCAAATTCTACCTGGAATTAAATCATGGGGTGATCTAGCAGAGGCTTTTATACAACATTGAAACAAATGTGTCAGTAGCCACCTTATGCAATACTAAATAGAAATATGGGTAATTATTCTCTTCATTTTTACAGTAATGGAGAGGTCTTGCTAGTCGATGCTCTTGTGATATACCCCAAAAACAAATGATAGAAATGTTCACACAAAATGTCAACAAAGATATTGGATATGAGCTAAAAAAGCATGTTTGTCTACCTTCAAAGAGGTCATTAAAAAAGGAATGGCGAAAAAAAAAGTCCTTATTAAACAAGGTATCATCAAGATATTCAAAGAAAACAAATAAGAATCAAATGGGAAGGACAAACTACACTTTTGGAACAAGAATAAGAACACAGCCGATGACGGGGTAGTAGATGCAAATGTCGTGAAACCAAAAATAACCTTCCCCAGAGCAAGTTCTTCCAATACGGACAATCAAAGGCCATCAAAACCTTGAAGAAAATACACCCCGCTGGGAGAACCAAATGAAACAACATTCAAGAAGTTGGTATCAAACAAGCTCATAACACTACTAGATAATCCACCATATGAGCCAAAAGTGAAGCCAAATTGGTGGAATGATGATGAGTATTGCGAATATCACAAGAGCAAAGGACATCTTACTAGCAACTGCCACAAACTTAAGAATATCATAAAGGATCTCATTGACAGAGGTGACATAGAGGTGGATGGTTACACCTCCAATGAAGATCATGCGATGTTCAAGGAGCCATTTCCTAAACATGACAAGGGAAAAGCCAAAACCGGTAATCAAGCTAATTATACTAAGATGCCCTATGATTATGATTCTACCATTAATCATGTTTCAATGGACAACCATGTTTCAACCATCATCATCAAGGATAAAAAATCTTGAAGGTCCTACCCAAAAGAGTAAGGTTGTCCTAAAAGGCATTGGACCATCTTCCTCATCTTCTAAAAATGAAACCTCCAAATGTAATGTCACAACCCATCGAGGAAAAGTCACCTTGCAAGGAAATTCATCCAATCCCAAAACCTCGTCATCCACAAAGAATGAGTATGACCTTGTAGATCAACTATGGAAGACACCCACCCTCATTTCCATCCTTGAGCTTTTACGCATATCCCTCGCATATAAGGCCATCCTTGATAAGACCTTGAGAGAGACTTATGTACCCACTGATCTAAACGTGGACCAGTTTCAAGCCATGGTAGGATACCTTTCCATTCCGCATACCCTCACATTTACAGAAGTCGATGACGCATTTGTCACCCAACCTCATAATGTACCTCTACATATTGAAGCCTTTATCTATAAAAAAATGCATCAAACGAGTCTTAATAGATGGAGGAGTAGGTCTGAATATTTGGACTTTGAGCACTATTAAACAATTGGGATATTTTGAAAAGGTTGTGAATTCTACACATGCTATCACCATAAAAGCATATGATGATGAAGAGCTCTCATCCAAGGGCACAATCACCTTACCTCTCAGAGTTGGGCCAATTACAAAGGATGTGGTTTTTCAAGTCCTTGATCTAGATCTCACATGCAACATACTTTTGGGACGTCCATGGATTCATGAAATTAGAGTTTTTCCCTCAACATATCATCAGTGTATTAAATTCCCACATAATGGAGTTGAAGTAACCATTAATGGTGATCTGAATCCATTCATGTATTGAAATAACCTACAAGAAAGATCAGAAATAACAATCCCAGTCAATCAAGAGGCTACTCCTACATCAGCATATGTTGATCCAAAATCCTTGAAAGCTTCTACATCAAAGCAAGCAGAGATAAAAGAAAAATTTAAGGTTAAAGACATGGGATGTGGTGAGTATATCTTTCATGTTGATAAACTCCCACTATCTCCTAAGACATTTAGTCGACAGGAACAATCTACAAACAATTTGCAATATCAAGGAATTAGGTATGAACCACCTAGTATTGTGGCTACTAAGTCTGAATGCAAATCTCCTCTAGCGGTGCAAGCAACTCTTGATATCAATAGTCCTAAGAGTGGTTCCAACAAAGAATTTGTTGAATATATCGCCAGCCCTCTTGAGACCTCAAATAGCCTTACCATTTCATTTGTTCCTTCCATTTCCAGTCTCCTCCTAGACTTGGATCAACAAGAATCAGAAAAGACCTTACTAATTGGGGATGAAAAATCAAGTGATGAAATGAAAAATCTAGAAGTCAAAAATAAAGAAAAGGCCTTTAGTCCAAATCAAAATCAAAAGCTATTGGACTCTGCAAAAATCAAAGTCAAGGATAAAAATTCTTTGAAGAAAAAATAACAAGAGATGATCTCCCCTAATATCAAAATAACTGGGGGCAAAATTTTTACAATTTTAAGTCAAAAAGAATACTTGTTGATCCTAAGTCTCCATCATGTCATGATACTTTCACTTCTTTTAGCGATTATAAGCCTTCATCACTCATCCACTTGTTCCACACATCCATTCCCTTTTGGTGATACATCACATCAGTGGAACTTTAATGGAGCTTCCTCGAGGGACTTTGTTATCAGGGATGCCCAAACTTCTTTAGGTGACACGCATATGGGCCTACGTATTTCACACATTAGTAATTCTACCTTAGTTCCTTCATCAAGGAAGACAATCAATGGAGCTACACATCATTTAGTTAAGGAATGAAATAGCTATAATCATAAGGTAAAGGCTCACACATTTGAGGTGGGTGACTTAGTTCTTAGATAAAATCCTAAATATCAGCAAGATAGAGAGAAGGGAAAGTTTCAATCAAATTGGCTTGGTCCTTACATCATCACAACAGTCTATGGATTGGGTGCATATCAACTCTCAACACCAAATGGAGAACCTTTGGAAGATCCTATCAACAACATGCAACTTCACAGGTTTTACACATAGCTCTTCAGAATATCCCAATATCAAAAATACAAAAAAAAACATAAAAATAAAAAAAATCATTACTTGGTGAAAACCTGGCAAACAAGCACCATGTGACACAAAAAAAAAAAAAAAAAATTAAAAATTAAAAAAAGTAAAGAGAAATAAATTCGTTCAACAGTGAAAACCACTTCGGTGCTGCCTTGGGCAAGTACCATGGTGAAAACCGGGTTACCGGTGCCATGTGTAGAGACATTGCTCCTCCTTCCTTCAGGATTCAATCTCAACCTTTCACCTTGCACACACTCACAGCCTATCCATCCATAATAAAATTACCCATTCCTATTATGGCTTGTTATTGATCTACCTAATATTGGTTAGTCATTCCTATTAAAACCTCCCTTTTCATCCCTTTCCATCCATAATAAATCGGGTCCAATCTACAATTAGGGCAAAAATCTTAAATCTAGTGATGGAAGTGGTACCTTGAGCATCGCATGTTTTGAGGAGCATCGTCTTTTCATTCCTCCTTTTTGTGCACAATCTGCAATAAAAGATCATTTGCATCACCAATCTAAAATAAAGTTTCATTCTTCTTCGCAATAAAGTATCAATTTCATGGATTCAATCAGTTTTAGATGAAACACAAGCAACAGTGGGCTTTCAACAAATCAAATCTTTCAATAGACTTTGGCAACAACATGGTTTTCAGCATGATTTGTCCTTTATCAGGATGACAACATTGTGACCAAATCAAATATGTTCACATATGTGGCAAGAAACATAAATAACTTGAAGATTTCATTGTATGTTGGTGTCAAGTCTTGGTTTTCTTTTGATTTTATCTTTTGGTGACATGTCTTTTAGCTTTTTTCAGGATGTCTCTAACTAGAGATTTTATCTCCAGGATGTCTTTGACTAGAAAGGCGAGGATGGGATATGTTCACCTATTATTTTGGTGTCTATGGATTGTCTCTTAGTAATGCTATTACTTGTCCAAAGATATGAGGACGTTGTGAGTTTAGTGTGAACTGGGGCATTCCTTGTTTGCAATTGTCTGATCTCCATGCAAACAGGTACAATGACTTTCTAGGTCAAACCTATACCTTGATTTTCATAACCTATTTGCCATAATAAAGCTCAATGATGGTAAAGAACAAGAATCTCTTTCACTTCCATATATTCTATCTTCCATCCCCCTTTCTTGATTGACCTCCATCATCCTTCCTCGAGTCCATGTAGCCCACTATCACATGACTAAGTATAATGAAACATCAAAAATATCTGCATTTCATGTAGTTTGCACCTGCATTGCCACATATTAGCATTATATACGTTTATATAGATATCATAATTGCATCACATTCTGCACACACCACTAATTAGTATATCATATACACATCATGTGTCACATCCTGTACATAATCATATCATATCACTATCATATATGAACATTGGTATCATGCATGACATATAAAATCATAAAGGAACAAAAATATAGTGTATGTCATCATATACATATTTGCATTCATATCATAAGCATCATAACATCATCATAAAGCATATAGAAACATCACATAGGAACACATGCATATAGTTTTTGCAAGGATAAATCATCTCATATATATATATCAAAAAAATAAAAAAGTGTCATGATACAATGATGTCAATATTACATATGGCTACAAAATCACCCAAAGGTGTCTATATCATCATACACAAATTGATGCAAGCACTAGTCCCTGAATCATCTCATTTGTCACCTCTTGCAGACCCTATGGGACCATCTTTTCACCAAAGCAGTTAACAGTCTTGTGTTTTCCCAAATCTCAAGCATATACATAAGGTATCTCAATCCCATCGTCTTGATCGTGGTGTGGTCCTCGACAATCAAATTTGTTCATAATTGTTGTGTCACAAGAAATCGCTCTCTTGACTCAATCTGGGGTAAGTACTCATGCATGCAATCAAATCAATTGTGTCCTATCCTAGTGGTACTCATGTTCATCAAATAGTGTTACTTATCTTATCCTATCCTAGCCTAGTGGTACGTATGTCCATCACATGGTGCTACTCATCAGGCTCTATCCTAGTGCTTATGTTTATCACATGGTGCTGCATCCTAGTGTATATGTTTGTTACATTGCACTATATCCTATTTTGCTAGATCACTCACCTGATTTTATCAATTTGATGACTTATCCTACACTCATCTTAGCAAACCTACCTATTTTAGGGCACCTGTTGAGTGAATCCTCTCAGTATTTTATCCAATTCAACATTTGTTTATCATAGAATTGTCAATTCTAGCCTTGTTTTCAGTTTGTCTTCCCTAGGGCACCTGTTTGAGTGAATCCTCTCAATATCTTATCCAATTGATAGCATATGTTCATCACAGAACTATCAATTTTGGCCTTTTAAGACATAGGCACGATTTTTTTGATTCCTCTTGAGTCAGTCTTTTTCCTGCATGACCTTATCATCCTATCTTATCAATCCTTTCTAGCCTTTCTTTCTTATCAAGAGATTGTATGCAATCTTTTCAAACATTTTCATCCAATCCCTCGAGGGGGCATATCATTCCCATCATGTGGAAACTTTGTATTAGTTTATCTTATCTTCTTTGAGCCAACATGACAAGCTGCATTGTCTCAAAGAGGGGCAAAATGTAGACACCTAAAATTGTCCTGTCTAATTAAATAAATATTTTTATTTATTTAATTATTTTATCCTAAGTCTTCTATTAATTAAATAAATATTTATTTATTTAATTAATTTATTAATCCTCTTCTAAGTCTTTCCTCATTTAAATAATAACTTTTATTTATTTAAATTATCTTTTTTCTAAATTAAATAAATATTTTATTTATTTAATTGATCCCACTTCCTCTGTTAATTAAATAAATCTTTATTTATTTAATTAATTCATTAGCCTTTTCTACCCATGACACATGTCATTCATCTCTTAGTTCCTACACTACCTGCCCCCTTTATCATTTAATTATTTCTTCTACCTACCCTTTAATCCTAACCGACCATTTATCTTTACACCTCTTAATCTTATCCCTCCATTTCCTAAAGTGTCTTCTATATAAGAGGATACTCTCTTTCATTATCAACCCTAATGAGCATCCTAATGATCTAATCACCTAATCAACTAATGAGCATTCTAATTTTCTAATCAGCTAATCAAGGTGTCAAATCTCTTATGCAATCAAGCCTTCTATCAACCACATTTCTGTTCTTTGTTGAGGTCTTGTGCACACATAAAATCTAAGAGCAAATATATAAAACAAGATCAATGGAGATAGGAAGACAATGGAGATTGAAACCCTACTAGACATGTGAATGGTAATATTATTTTATTTTGTTGATTTACATGATCTTAGGTATCTCTATTGGTATTAATGAATGTTTCATTGTAGGACTTACATTGTTTGTGGTTGGATCTTTAAAGT
Organism: Cryptomeria japonica; assembly: GCF_030272615.1. Taxonomy (NCBI): domain Eukaryota; kingdom Viridiplantae; phylum Streptophyta; class Pinopsida; order Cupressales; family Cupressaceae; genus Cryptomeria; species Cryptomeria japonica. Next base: position 38,700,720 of record NC_081412.1, read on the forward strand.
TTTAAAAAAATTTATCATCACTTTTCCCCATATACACTTATCATGCAGATCCTTAAAACTCTGTCTCAGAGATCTGTAACTGGTTGTGGAAGGTTGTAAAATATCTAGATCAGTTGTGTAGTTGATATCCAAAATATTTCATGGCAATTTGAGATTCTGGTGAATGAATTCAAGAAAAACTTGGTATCCAGAAATAATTTAGGGTTATGCATTTATTACAACTAAAAGTTAGGTTTTTAGAAGATAAAAAGGAACTTTAATTCATTCTTACAGTGCGCACGAAGAGAGACAACAAAATAGTGAAGCAAAAGAGATCTTGTAATGAAGTCAAAGCTTAAGAGTGATCCGACAATGACTCCTTGCATTTGATTGAGATTGAAAAGGTATTTATCTAGTTACGAGCTATCTATTCATACCCTACTTTTCAAAATGGCATCATCTTCTATCATTGTAACTCCACTTGTTGAAATCATTGAGAGAGAAAGGCCCATGTTTAAGGAATACTCATTTAAGTTGGTTGAAGATAATTTGAATGGAGCATAATCCTATGTACCTTAAGATGTGTTGCATAATGAAGATGTTAGGGCATACATTCATTGCAACATTGAGGAATTGGGTAATGCGGATATGTTGTCACATTATACTAAGCACATGATGGATGACTTTGGGAATCTGACACTTATTTCAAGTCATTGCAGGATAAGGGTTTTATTCAGTTTGTTCATTTCCCAGTATTTAATGAGCCCGAATGGGTGAGATATGCTCTGAGCCAAATCTATGATGAATTTATATGGCTGGATAGACCTCACAAGATCACAAATCAAGTCATTCAAGAAGTAACTTGTGTGGAGTTCTTCTTCGTGAGTTGATGAGAAACAAAAGAATATAAAATGGGACAAGAAGCATGTTTTCAAATTTGGTTCTCTAATTATTTGTTCAACACTTTATTTCTTAAATGAGATCCCTGATATTAGAAAGATTCAATGGGCTTATGATAAACGAGTGGAAGTCCAAATAAAGGAAGGTTTACAAGGATTGGGTGATATAGTAGCTCAGAAATCTGCTTTGTGGGGTTATTTTAAATCATTTCAAGCCATGATGCAAAGCAAAGAGAGGATCCCAAAAGAGATTGTAGATAAATATGAGAGCATTATATGCTTCATGGTTGACAAGGATCAATGGCATATGGAAGAAGTCAAACCAAGGACTGTTTGGATCATGCCCCTAGGGTATGAGGTGGATGCAAATACACTTAATGCATATGCTCAACACCTGTTGAGTCAGCCAGTAGATGAGAAAGAAGAAAGGTTCAGTACATACAAAGAGAAGGATCTTGGCTTGCACAAGAAAATTACTGAATCAACAAGAAAGAGAAAAACTAGAAAGGAAGTTGAATAGCTTACAAAGCAGATGGGAATAACCAAAGAAGTTGTGCAAAGGGCTAGGGATCAAAACATACTGAAGGAGGAAGACATGGTGAAGTCCAAGACTAAACTGGTCTCCACTCCTCCCAAGCAAACCAAGCCAAGACAAAATAAGTTTGCACCTACCTTTGGTGTGCAGAAGCCTGTTCCTCCACCCAAGCCACAAACAACATCAACCAATAGAGAAGATAAGAGAAATAAAGAGTTGCCAACAAGAAAATATGTAGATGAAAAGGAAGAAACTGAATCTGATGAAGAGGTAAAAGAAGTAAAGAAGACAACCACTTGTGCTAGAGTAGTGAAGAAGCCATAAACCAATGGAGCTTATCCAACAAAGAAGCCAAGAGCTGAAGCTGAGCCATTTTGTATAGCCAGAGCGAGAAAAAAACAAAAGGCAGAATTGGATGAAGCTCTTAATTCGGACAAAGTTGAAGGTACATATGAAGTTGTGCCTCCAATAACTTTGAAAGAAATAATTGATGAAGTACTCAAGGATGGTAACTTGAAAAATGTGCATGTATACTATGAACATTTTGATGATAAAGATCAAAGAGCCATGGAGGAAGCAGTTGTTCAGTACATGGATATTTATAGTAAAGCATTAATAGAATTTTCATCCATGATCCCCAAAAGCTTGTATGACATTTTGGATGCAAGGAGGTATACAACTAGTTTAGAGGATGAAAGAATAAAGTAGAATGTATTGGTAAACTTATCCTCTAATCATTTCTAAAACTGATGTTGTTAGATTCTTAAAGCTTGCAAAGGAGAGATTCTGAAGCAAGAAGAGGGTCAGTAAACTTATGCTCAAGGAAATAGATGAGGTAACCAAAGAGACTGAGACAATTTTGAGACAATTTTTGATAGATCGTAAAATTGATGTGAATCTGGCACATGATGACACTCAACCGATAGAGAAATCACATGATACATCAATTCTGGAAGTGCATCTAGTTGTTCCTAATAATTAGGAAGATCAATCATCTAAGAAGGGCATTCCTGAAGGGCAATCAAATGAACAGACCATAGTTGTAGTTGATAATTCTAATAATGCCAATGTTGATAACTTTGGTGAAGCTAAACATGATCCTTTGATGATAGAAGTTGTTTCAGAAAAGGTAGTTGAGGAGGAAGTTGATGGGGAAAAGGGAGAAGATGATGGTGAGAAGGGTGAAAAGGATGCAAGTGTAGAGGTAGAAGAAAATGAGAAAGGAGAGGATAAGGAAGATTGGGCTTCGGTGACAGTGGCAAGAGACATTGTTGCTGAAAAAGGAAAACAGATTGCTATTGATTCAGATGATTTTGGTCAAGGGCCTATTGATCTAAGTTCCTTATATCTAATTCAGGCATTGAAGCTAGTAACTCTCATATAAGAAAAAACCAATAAGGACTTGCTTAAGTCCCATACCGCAAACAAAGAGTTAATAACATTGGTAAGAGATGTATTGGAGAAAATTTTGCCATCTTTCAAACTAGACATAGCTGATAATCCATCTGATAAGCTTAAGAATATGTTGAATGTTATAGAATCTCATTTTGAGTCCTTGGAGAAGGTAGCAAATATTAGAGTTTTGAATCAATTTAATGTCATGCAATTGAAAATATTTTTGAAGATGATTGAGGATGATAGGGTAAGCTTAGTAACTGCAATGAAGGGTATTCAAGATGCATTAGACAAAGGTGGTCATATATACAAGTCATGTCTAATTTTGCCCAAGTTTACTATATAAATTGACAAGAAAATAAGAGAATGTGAAGGGTAGCTTGCTAGCATTTCTCAATCATATGCACCCCAATCAATCCCAGCTAGCAATTTTGAACCACAAGTTTTGAGTATTCTGAATAAGATCAAGAGTTTAAACTAGGAGAAGGAAAAAATTTTGGGTAGAGTTGGAGAAGTAAGGAGTCTTATCACTCCTTCGATAGATTCTCTGATGAGCAGTATGCATGATGCTAAGGATGCTCTGAATAAGAGTGTTTTGGCAGATAGACAGGGAGTTGAGATGCATGCTTATCTCTTCAGTGGGATGATCAGAATTTTGGAGAGTCTGAAGAAGGCATGGGATATCCAATTTTCGTCCCTATTGCCCCTATATTTTTTCTCATTCATAAAGCCTCATAATCAGCTAAAAATTAGTTATTGTTAATGTTTTAATGCTGAAGTTTTTATGGCCAAACTTCATGTCGGCTGGGAGATTTTAATTGTTTTATTTTTGGGTTACCCATATACCCAAATAATTAATCTCAATTCTTATGTGTCATATGCAAAAATTATTTCTGCATTATGCTCTACTAGGCCCATTTATTATACAGTTAAAATTTCATAAGAAATGGAGCCCTCAGTAAAAAGTTATGCAGGTTTTTCTATGGCAGCCCAAAAGAACAATTGTCATTGAACTTGAACCTTGAACCTTTTCAAAAAGTTCAAAGTTCGGGTTCAAGTTCAAATTTTGAATTCAACTGGAGGGGGCTTTGTAATTTTTATTCATTGAACTTGAACTTTGAACTTTTTTTTTTCAATCCCGCAGGTTCAAAAGGCTCAAAAGGTTCAAAGTTCAAATTTCAGGTTCATTGTAATTTTTGGTCTTTGAACTTGAACTTTGAACCTTCTTTGGTTCAAGGTTCAAGGTTCAAAGGTTCAAGCGCGCAGGTTCAAGGTTCAAGGTTCAAATTTAGAGTTCAGAGATTCATTAGATGCAGGTTCAGAGTGATTTCAGCAAGTTCAATAATCCAATAACATTGGCATATCTAATGTTTGTAATTTCCAATGTAATCTGTAACCACGATTTTTCTGAGACATAAAAAATTAGTCTCAGTGTGGGGGGCATAACTATCAATTGAACCGTTGGATCGCATTGAATTTTTAATATATTTTAGAAAATCTAGTTTTCTAAATTCACACTAGAGCGATCGGAAAAATATTATCACGTTCAAAAGTTATTTATCTCTAAGTACGGGTCTATAAAAATTCTGAGATAAAAGATTTGAAGATTTTTTTTTTTAAAAGTTATCAAGAAGAGGATAAAAGATAAAAGAAAAGATTAATTAATAATCTTTTCAAGAATCAGTTATTGATAAATGAAAGTCTCTTTAAAAAAGAGAGATAATATATATATGTGTGGGAAAAAGAAAAGAAAGGGGCTGGAAAAATTGTGATTTTTCGAGCAACAGACAATATCCATTTTGTTTTTCTATGAACTGTTTAAACTAGAATGACTAATTATCAATAAAATGTTATGGTGTGCAGTCTTTGAATCTATGTGTTTAAATATTAGCAATATTTCTTGAGAAAACTGCTATGGGCATGATATCATTTTATGATCAATTATTTCTATGTTTTTCTGAGTTCATGGTTTCTATTAACTGTTAGCATATTCATTGTGTATTGAATTGTTCTAATCCCCCTTGTCCTGTGAGGCATGAGAGAGTATCAATTAGACATCAATATTGTTGTGCATTTGCTATGCTCTAAATTTATAAAGTGAATGTGTGTGTGAATCAGATTTTGTGAGCTCCTATTTAATCCTCAGAATATTTTATTTGTTTCAGTTAGAAGACATTCATTTGTGTTGATGGATGAATGCTAAAGCCTTTCCACTCTTTCTAGTAAAAAGTGTCAACATTTCATTTCTATATTAAATTCATTGCATATGATATGAGGAGCTGCCCTCTAATGTAGAGGTTGGATTTTAATTAATTCATCCAACTATTGGTAATTTGTTTCCTTTCATAAAGGGGCATACAAGAGTTATATTTTTGTTCAGAGAAAACAAATAAATTTCAAGAAAGGGACAATTTTTGTAGATATTTTCAAGTTTTTGTGAGCAATTGTACATATCCCTGTATATAAGTTTTGGTGGATTCCTATCTTTGGCATTGTTGTCAAAGAGGGAGAGATAAGAGTGAAAAATGGTGTAAATTCTCAAGGGGAGTTTGTAAATTCTTGGAGAGTTTGAAATTTTGAAGTTTTGCAACTTTGATTGTAGAGTTCATTTTTTCACAATGTTGTCATCAATGCCAAAGGGGGAGATTGTTGGAAAGAGACATTGTTCCGATGAAGATCGATGCATGAGAGATTCTTAGGAGTTGTCATTGATGGAAACCTTCTTTGGAAATCACATCTGGTGTACATAGATTTGACTTACGTGAAGTCATATCGTTCATAAGGCATAAGTCTAGAAGGTGGAACACAGTAACCGGTAGAGCATGAGATCGTTGCATACATCTTGATTTTGGTGGTGTAGTTTTGGTTGTGATAATAAATGAAGATGATTTGAGGTTCGAGGTAGCTTATCTTGTGATTCTAATATCCAGTGTTGATTAATGAGCAAGATTAAAGGTCTAATATCTGGTAATTCAGTTAGAATAGAGATATTCTTGTGTAACGTGTGTTGTGGAATTGTTCAGTTGATTTCAATCATTGGTTTTGTGTTTGAGGATTTTGATCCGACTTGTATTAAGCCTTCTATCATTCTATTTGGGTTCACATATGGATTTCTGAGTGGATTGAGCTGACCTAAGGTTACACGTTTCATGTTGCATGTTATGCAGTTTTTGTGAAGCCGACATGTTTGAGATCTTATTAGGTTTTGTGGATATATAATGTTGATCTAGATGATCATTTTAGGTACGGAATATGCGAATGTAGATGTGTGGTATGTGAATGAGCATCAAAATGTAGAATTGGTGCTTCGGTAGACGACTATGTAGCAAAACAAGATAGAAAGGCAGAGTAGCATTTGATAGTCAAATTGTGCTTAACTGGAACTGATCTTTGGCATTTTTAGATGCTATATTCCTTTTCATGCATTGTAATTACTCTTTTATCTCATTTGTAGGACAGTCAGTCCTCTAGGGTTATTTCCCTATTATCTAATTGAGCGGTGAGCTTTAGGCAATGTGTCTAAATGCAAGTGCATTCTCCAAATGTAATATTATCATACTTCTAGCCATAGTATTTAATAATATTGTGGATTCAAATCTCACTATGGTTTTTCCCTTTTTGTTTTTCCACATAAAAATCTTGGCGTTATGGTTGTGTGGTTGATTGTTTTATGTTTCTACACTTTGCTTTCATTCTTATGCATCCAGTGGTTTAAGAATTAGTTTGATATGTTTGTAAATTGTAAAACATTGATTCAACCCCTCTCCTTGTCAGTGTTCATTGATTCCAACATAAACAACTAGATCTCACTTAAAAGGTCTATAGAATTTACCACAAGAAAAATCTACAAAAAATCATCTCCACCACTAGATCAGACTTAGAACCAATATAAAGTTTTTGAAAAACAAACATTATGTGCCTAAGATATACTTGATTTACCAAAAGTGTTGTAGCTTTACCTTGGGATGTAAATTAGAGCTAAATAAGAAACCCTTCGTCATATGATGAATCGGGCAGATTGGTGGACGGGTTGTAGTAGCTAGGGCCAAGCCCTTTGTCATTGATGTGACTAGTGAAGATCATTGAGGGGCCAATGGTAGATTGGAAAAGTGGAGCCAACAGAGGATGCACAATGGAGGCATGAGAGCCACAAACCATGATGAGGAGAATATAGAATATCAAAAAAAATATTGTAGAATTGTGTGTCTGATTCAACCAATGATGAAATGCATAATTACAAGGCTATGGAATGATATCACATTGCCTTTTTAATAATAATCATTTTTTTTTTTTTAAATTCATCGTTGCATTAAAAATTTAAATTCTATAAACTTCTTCTAGACAACATAATCTTAGAATCCCTAATATTACTTTTACTATATTAGATTGATTTAAATACCCTTTTCTATTAAACTTCTTAACTTTTTTCACCATCTATGAGGTAATTGATTAATATAGGAAATAGATTATAGACAACCATTTTTATGAAGATCTATTAATATAAAAAAATTCACAATTCTTTAGAGCCAAGAGGATTGTTTTTAAACTAAGACCCACAACATTAGTCTAAATTAACTATTTGTTTTCTGATATACTTATTTAAATCATTTGAACTAAATAATCTATGTAATATGATTTTTCTCCTTACACAATAATTTCTCTAGTCAAAATATCAACATTAATTATCCTAAGAGGTGTTTCTATAGTTGCAACTATTGGGATTATGTGCTTATGTGTATTTGGATTGCATGACTTATGTGTTGTCATTGATGTCAACATATTTCTCTGTGTGTTCCAATGTTGTAGTCATATTATGTGAGTTGGTTTGGCCTATGTATTGCAGTTGAGCTATTGCAGATTAATGGTTTTTTTTATAAGTATCTCTAGTTGATTCAGTAGAAGTTTCAAATGTCTGCATGTTGATTTGATCGAGTTGTGAGATCCAGTGTTGCGGTTGGTTTTTATGTTGTTTAGTGGTTCTCAGTGTTGTGGATTTTGATTCAGTATCTCTCTGCATTGCATTATCTTGGTTTACGGATTTGGAAAAGTGTTTGGGACATTCTGGTGTGTCCTCAACTCAAGTGGTTCATGATTTGGAGGTCCACAAGTGATTCTTTCAATTTCTCAGTTAGTGTCATTCGTGTTCTTGAGGTTTGGTGTAATATTGATGAAGATTATAGTAATATGTGTTGGTGTGGTTGTTGATGATGTAATTCATGGTGCTTGTGGATATTTCTAGATTGTATTCTATCTGTGTTGGTGGTTTGCATTGATTGTTGTGCGCGTTATTGATGATTTTGCTTGGTCTGGTGGTGTTCTTCATGTTCTTGGCCAACATGATCCTTCTAGTGTGTTGCGGATGTTCAAGGCTTATTTATTGGAGTTGTTTTGTGTTTGAGGCATGTGATATGGGTTCGTGCTAATGTCTTATTTGACATTGCTTGGTCCGCATATGTTGTTGTAGTGTGTATGATTATATTTAGCCAAGCTTGAAAGATAGGTTGATGAGATGTATATATAAATGTAATATTCATTTGAGAGATGTATCTATGTGTGTGAATAGTGCTTTATCTTTTAGAAGAAATGAAGTTGTGGACAGAATTATGGAGAAGTGTGACAGAGTAGAGTTTGTGCTTAACCTGAACTATAACCAAGCATTAGGAGATGTTATTTTCTCAGTTCATGATCTTTTGGATGTAATCTGAAACTTGTTGTAAGATAGTGAGCCTTCCCTAGGTTGTAAACCCTGTTTTTGAGAAGTGATCTCTAGGTAGTGTGCACGAATGCATGTGCATTCCCCATTGTAATATTTCATATACTTGTAACAGGGTATCATCATATTGTGGGTAGATTCCCCGTGGTTTTTCCCTTAACTAGGTTTTCCATGCCAAAAGTCTTGGTGTTATGTGTGTTATTGATGTGGTTTTGATTTATGTTTTTATTGTTATATATCAGATTTGATTTTCTGGTTAAGTTATTTGAGATTTGTGAAAACTAATTCACCCCCTCCTCTCTCATTTTTCTGCCTTGTTGCCAACAATTGGTATCAGAGCACGGGGGCTTCACTGACAATGCAATATTATATTGAACATGCATTCATATTGGGGGGTTTAATATCCCCAAAATGAGGGTACAATATATTTCCTATCTATGAAAATAGGGGGATTTTTAATTCCAGCTATGAAAAGTACAATATTTGGTGAAAAAGGGGAGCTTTTAATTCAAGCTGTCTATTGAGGGGAGTGACAAAAAAGGATTTTAGGGCAATATTTTTTGAAAATAGGGGGATTCTTTAGTATACCATGAATGAACATGCTATAACCAGGTTCACTAAGTGAAGCCCTCATGTATCAGAGTAGGTTCCTCTAAGGAAGCTTGATCGCTTGAGGTGATCCAAGATGGCAAGTTTGAGGTTTGATGGAACTAACTACACTCTTTGGAAGAACCGGATGGAATGTCACTTGTGATGCATTGGTGAATATTATTAGAAGACTACTAAGAATGTGTATAATGCTCCTCAAAATGTTCCTACAACTGCGGATGAGATTAAGGAACCCAAACATAATATTAGAGCTAAGGAAGCATTGTTGAGTGCCTTGACTAATTCTGAAATGACTAATATGATAGATTTGCAGACTGCTCATGATATTTGGATGAAGTTGGAGACTCTTTATGAAGGTGATAGTCATGTGAAGATTGCTAAGTTGTAGAGCTTGAAGGGGAAGTATGACTTATTGAAGATGGGTGGAGATGAGAACATAACTTCGTTTATGCAGAAATTTAATGAGCTTGTGTGCAATATTAGATGTGTCAGTGGAGTGATAGATGAATCATAGATCATTGCTAAGGTGTTGATGTCATTGCCTCCTACTTTCAAGCATAAGGCTGCTACTATTGAGGAGATCTAGATAGTGATTAATGTGACTAGAGACATGCTGATTGGTAAGCTTGCTGCTTTTGAGTTAAGTGAGTTTGGTGATTCTCTTCCAAAGACAAGGATAAAATCTGCATTCAAAGCTACTGTCTTTGAAAAGCAAAAATATGATCCAAGAGAAAGTTCATCAAGAAGAGTATCTAGATATGAGAAGGAGATGAAATATATGGAAGAAGAAGAGAAAGAGCTTGAAGAGCTTGAAGCCCTGATTGGTAGAAGACTACCTAAAGGAGTTGGTAAGTCTGAAGGAAAGTTGCATCTTTAATGTTTTTCATGTCATAAGATAGGACATTTTGCTTCAAGGTGTCTGAAAAGAGTTCGTAACCCTAAGAAACCATATAAGCCTAAATATCAGAAGAAGTATTATTATGTTGCTGATGAAGGTATGGCAGATGACGAGTCTGAGAAAAGAAATTCAGGTGATGATGAATGGGTATTTATTGATATCAAGGAAGATGATCAAGTGTTTATGGATTTCGCTAGCTGCATTAATGAGGAAAAAGCTTTGGCTACTAAAGTTGAAGAGAAAGATGAATGGGTTATTGATAGTGGTTGCTCTCATTGTATGACAAGTGACAAGAGTAAGTTTGTGAGTATCGAAATGTATGATGGTAAATTAGTGAGGTTTGGTGATGATAAAGCTTGTGTGATGTGAGGTAGAGGTTTTATTTCTCTTGATGGTAAGCATAATACTGATGATGTTTTGTATGTATAAGGTCTCAAGCATAATCTTTTAAGTGTTGGATAGATGGTTGACAAAGGTTATGATTTGCAATTCAAGAATGAAAGGTATAGAATCTCAAGTGGTTCTGGAATAGAGATTGCATCAGGTACAAAGACTAAAGGTAATATCTTTCACTTGAATTCTAGTGGTAAAAGTTGTTTGATTGCTCAAATTGATGAAAGTTGGTTATGGTATAGGAGAATGTGTCATGTGAATTTTGATTGCATGGTTAAGATAAGATCTAATCAAGCAGTGAGAGATCTTCCTAATATTGTGAAGCCCTCTAATCCAGTATGCAAGGAATGTCAGTTAGGGAAGTAGACAAGAGTTTCTTTTTAGAGCAAACAATATACTTCTAATGGAATATTGGATCTTGTTCATACTTATTTGTGTGGTCCCTCTACAGTGAGAAGCTTGTAGGGTGACAGGTGCTTCATGGTGTTGATTGATGACTATTCAAGGATGATGTGGGTTACTTTCTTAAGGGAGAATTCTAAAGCATTGGAGAAGTTCAAGATTTTTACAGCTATGGTTGAGGCAGAGACTAGATTGAATTTGAAGTGTCTAAGATCTGACAAAGGTGGTGAATTCACTTTCGGTGAGTTTAATATATTTTGTGAAGAGCATGGAGTGAAGAGCCAAGTATCTACACCTAGAACCCCTTAGCAGAATGGAGTTGTAGAGAGAAAGAATAGAACAATTCAAGAAGTTGCTAGAACCATGATAGTTGAAGGAATTTTTCCTCATATATATTACAGAGAAGTTGTGAGTATTGTTGTGTATACTTTTGAACAAGTGCATATCAAAGGTGATACTATTGAAATGTGGCGACTGATCAGCAAAGTACTATACACTCAGCACGTATCCTTGCCGAGGTTCGGGGCCGGGCCGGGCTGGGCCCCAAGTGGGGGTTTGTGGGCAGCATCCCCCAAAGCGGGTGAAGCCCGCTACGGGGGTTCGAGGGCGGTAGCCCCCGAGAAAAAAAAATTTGCCATTTTTTTTGTTGATGAAAACCGACATTGTAATAAAACCCTAAAAAGGCCGACTTTGTTTGTTGCCCTAAAAACGCATGTTATAAGTGGTTGGGATGCTTAAGGCATTGGAATGTTGATGTACTATTTTTGCTGGATAATAAGAAAGATTGGACGGCTGTGTATGGTGGACGTAACCCATTCTGGGTGAACCACGTTAAATCTCTGTGTTATCTGTGTCCTATTTTATTCCTTTATCTTTTGTATTTAAATCTGCATATAATTGTTAGTTCACATTTGCTTCGGATCTACTTGAAACCCTAACAAATATTGGTAAGACTCCTTATGATTCATGGTTTGGTCATGTTCCTACAATTAGATATTTCAAAAGAATTGGAAGTAAATTCTATATCAGAAGAGATGAAGATCTAGGAAAGTTTGATGCTAGATGTGATGAAAGAATCTTTCTTGGTTATTCTACTAAGAGTAGGGCCTACTGGTGTTATAATAAGAGATTAAGAAATATAGTTGAGAGTGATAATGTGAAGGTTAATGGTGGTTGTGAGAGATAGATCAGATTCTATGGATATGATTCTGATGATCAAGATGACAGTTCTAATGATGGTGGTTGTGGTGGTGCATTTTTCTTGGGTAATAGATTAGTTTGGCTAACCACAAACCTAGCACACATATGGTTTTGAATGACCACAAACTATTATGGTGGGGACTCTAATGCACACACTTTGTAAAAAAAATCATCACTTTGGGCTTTATTTATGAACTTTTAAGCTTCTTCTTTTGTATGTGCATCAAAATTGATTATTGAGTCCATATAAAAATCAATCCATATGTAAAATTTGATGATTCAACCTCACAAGCCAAGAATCATCTACAAGAAAATCACCTATTACAAGGATAAACCAAGCAAGGATAATTTTCTCAACATAACCTAAGAATCCTATTTTGACTGTATACAAATATTATGTTACAAATGAATGAATGAATCCTTGTGAAAAGGATGAATGAAACCCTAGCTACAACCCTTAAAGCTAGATTAAATTAGTTGGTGCCAAGTGTCACAATCATAATGAATTAGACAACTTAAGCTATTATTATCCTAATTTAATGAAAGGAAAAAGAATGTAAGTTTATCTTAAGTGAATAAAGTAATTAAATGACCTAACTAATTAAATAAGTAGCTAATTTGCATAATTACTCCAACTTCCCCCCCTTAATATTAACTAAGGGGGAAGCTAAAAGGCTAATGATGAATGCAAAATGCAAGCATGAATGGGTCTCGACAACAAATGTTTTATTAGGTACCCATGTACAAACCGATGTAGCTCTCATAAATGAAAAAAATGAGAAAAAACTACTGGGAGAAAACTTCTCTCTGAAAGAGAGAAAAAGAAATGAAAAAGAGTACATGTGACTAAGCACACTTTAGCTTATCCTTCTTTGATGATGAACTCTTATAAGAGGAATAAAATTTAAAGAATCATGTGATTGGATGTTCTTGGGCTACTCATGTGATCTAAAATCCCTTTGTTTCTATTTTTTGGCATTGCCATGTGAATTTTTTTGATTTGGGGTGCCTCAGGATGCAAGAAGAGCCTATGATTTGGTAGACTTCAATCAACGCATCTAAACCAACTTGGTTTTCTCTTAAGTGTGTTGAGAATAAAACTCATCAACTAAAGGCATGGTGTAATGGACACCAAGTGCATGTTTGGTGGCATAAAGGTAGAAAAAAATTGAATAATTAAGACCAAGCTTGGCAATGATAGAGAGAATCAACTAAAAGTCCTTTTTAATACCACACTAAGTTGTAGTTGTAATCTAAGAGACTTGATTTTGGTGAAGAAGTCCTATATTTTATTTAAAAAATTAGGATTCAATCTAATAAGCTCATTTTCCAACTGAAATCCCCTCAATGCATCTTGCTTAGCAAACAGGGACTCCAATGTAGTCTAGATCTTATTGAGTGTGGTGGAAGACTCAACATGAAAGAGAAGATATAAATACATAGACATGCATAATATCCCAAAATCCTCATCACACCTATTTAAGCACTTTCTTTTTTAAGCAACACTTGTAAGCTTAGGTTATGTACCCACAGTCATTTTGCATAATTCACATCTTTCTTCATATTAATCTCCATTTATTTTTTCCAATTGTCTTAGTTGAATGAAGTGAGATGATAAATATAATTTAGATCCATGATAAGTGAATGAAAAAGTACAAAAATGGACTAATTCAATAATATAGATCCTCTCAATGATAAAAAAAATCTTTTGGCTCTAAACAAAAATCAAATGATTTGCACATATTCCAAGATGGAACCCAAAAGTAAAAATCTGATATCTCTAAGTATCTAACAAATATTCTAGAAAAATAGACCTAAGATCTGCAAGATGAATCCACCAACTTCCCAACACCTACTCGTTTGCAAAAAATGGTGGCTGGATGTACAAGATATGGGCCCAAAAGCACAAAACTATAGATATGAATTCATAAGCCTAGTATAAAAAATTAGAGAATAATTTGGAAACATATCAACACCACTAGATTGGCATCGAAAGAAGCATTATCATGTTTACATAATTTCAAGCTCGTATGACTAAGTTATGGCCACAAAATAAAAGACAATCAAAATAGAACCTAGGTGATGATGTACATTCATACAGATGATGTCAACATGATGTGAGCACTAAAATATTCTTTAAATATTCACCTAAAAATAATATGATCCTCTAAAAAATCCCTAGAATATACCTTTAAAAAAGAATATTCCAACCCTTTTAATTAAAATTGCAAAAAAAGACAGACAAGAATATTCCCTTATGGTACACTGCTATACTTGCCTACACTGGACTTTTGGAGGCTTTTAATACCTTTAAGATTTGATTTTCTTTGCAAAAAAAAAATCAAAATAAACTTTTGAAAATAATTAGAATTACAAAAAAAAAATGTTTTAAAACAAATTGACCTAATTTTGTTTTGGATGCAGGTACAAATCCACAGATGCACAAAAAATGTGCCCTCCAAAAAATCACCAAAATTTTTGGTGTTCTTAGATTTAAATATTTGGATAAGTGATCTTGGGATTTTTGGACATTCTAAGCACAATTGTGATATCCATTTTTCTCCAAAGGGCTTAGATTTTTTGCTAGCCCCCGAACTTTGCCTAGATTTGTATGCCCTCAAAAAAATGCCTAAAACTTCAACTACTCAAATTTTGATGAAACGATAGTCAATCTATACATTTTTGTATGTTGTGAACACGATGACAACCTCTATTTGAGCCCAAGGTGAATTGAAAAATGTCTCAAGTCTATATCCCTCAAGAATATGGACAAGAACTTAGTAGAACTGCTTTGATACCATGTAGAAGTTGATGATTCAACCTCACAAGCCAAGAGTCATCTACAAGAACAACACTTGTCACAAAGAGAAATCAAGCAATGATAATTTTATCAACGCATCCTAAGAATTTTGTATTGATTGCATAAAAACATTATGCTAAAAATGAGTCAACGAATCCTTATATGAAAAGGATGAATGAAACCCTAGATGAAATCCTTAAAGGTATATTAAATTTGCTAGGGACAAGTGTCACAATCATAATGAATGAGATAAATTAATTTATTAGTAGCTTAATTTAATAAAAGGAAAAAGAACCTAAGTTTATCTTAAGTGACTAAAGTAACTAAAGGACCTAATTGATTAAATAATTAGGTAATTGTCCCGATTACTCTAACACCATCTACCAACATACATGGGTAACTAGTCATTATATTTATCAGTTTGGTAAAAATCCTTTTCACCTACATGGTTTATCAATATGTTAAACTCTCTTGTAATCCTTACCTTAGTCCTCAAACTTTTAGATTACTCCAAATTTCACATTCCCCCCTTAATCAAAGATTCAACTTTCCTGATTCACCATCAAGCTTAGATATGAGCCTGATCTATTCCACAACTTGGAGTCACATTCTCTACAAGAACAAGAGGATATATGCTATATGATTAAATATTCTATCATGCTAATCCATGTAGGCCAAAATCAACAAGGGTTATAAATCACTTGGGAAAATTAAACTTTCCTATGGCTAAATTTTACATCTTTAGATGAAAAATATTTGCGTGTCAAGTACAATTGATCATGTACCCCGTACAACAACTCAGGTACAATTAGAATAATTTCTATTTTACCTTTTAACAAAGGTTAATATCACTCAATAATTTTCACAAAATATTTTCTACTTCAGCTATGGTAGCTAATTCTTCTAGATTTTCTCAAACTTTTGCATATCCTCTCACATCGATCTCCTTTGTGGTGAACTTCTCTATTAATAGGTGCCAAAGTAAAAAAAGATTTGACCCTAAAGGAAAAATAGAATTTGAAGTAGCAAACAATACACTTAGCTACTCATTTTATTAATCATTCAATAGCCATTTAAATAGTTACAAATAATCTTAACTAGATCATATAAATTTGCTAACTATTTTGATAGCAACTATACCTGATTGATAGCTAACTAGTACTATTTGACAACACATTGAAATTAACAAAACATCTTGGACGCCTAAAATATTTGATTACACATATACAACACTCCATTATAATTTAATTGTTTATGCCAAAGAATTTATTCCAGCACCCCCTCATAATGCTACAATATTAGATTGGCTACAAAAAAACAAAATGAAATACATTATACCAAAAAAAATTCTTTGAAAAATATTTCTCAAACTAGTAAGAATTCTTTTAGATGCTACCCAATTGTACGTATAGTCACGTAGCTATCATCCATGTTCCAAACATAATTGGACACCATCTGCCCATGAAATATCTCATCATCCTCATAAAGGTAGAATCTTGAACTTCTAGATTTTTGGATCTCCCTTGAACTATCAAACACTAATCCTCACATGTATGTCTCATAACCTCAATGAGGTATAGCTTCTCTATTCCACAAACACCTCAGACTATTGAGCATCTATATATCCTCTACTATGTATCCTTTTCTATCTTCAAAGTGTTTTTCTCTTCAAAATAGATTAAGTTCTTCATCTTCACTCATGTCATCATCACTACCAAAATTTGGTAGTTCTTCAACAACAATTGTAGCCATGACATTAAACTTTTTCTTGCCCACTAGCTTCTTCTTCACATTTGAAGGCTTCTCTTTCTTCTTAGGATACTAATATCCTAGACCAATGAACAACATTTGTTTCTTTTTTATTCCTATTGAAGAAATCTAGTAGCTCTTGACTAGGCTTTCCCAACACTTAGGGCTGCTCAAAAACTCACAATAGATGCCTATCTTTAAGAGTATCTTCCTAAAAAAGAAAACACATTATTTATCAAAAAAATATTTGACAAGGAAATAATTATAAACAACATTGAAATGGACCAACAATGGCACTAAGCTTCATCACTACAAGAGTAGCTCATAAATAATTTGCCTCACAACTCTCTAATGTTTGAATAAAGAAACACAATGAAAAGCCACATTCCAACCAGTCAATGTCTTCCACCACAAGTTAGTCTAATTCTATACAATAGCAATATTGGTGGCAACTTTCTCCTACTTGTGCTATTCAAATTCCCTGCACACTGATAAAAGAATATAGAGAAAACATAATAGAAAATGGACAAGACAAAGAAGCAAAATAGGCTCTAATATCAAATTAGAATATAATAATGCAGAGGAAAACAACAAAAATGATAGAACAAAAATTGCAAACAACTGAATAACTCAATATATGTACTCATCAAATGTTACATGTATTTATGCACACCATGAGACAATTATTGGCACTCTAAATCTACTAAAGAGACAAACAAAAAAGTGATGAAGATCGCCAACAAATTGACAAAACAATATCAAACTCAAGGTGTTTGAAATCAAATCAAACACCTTAGTTGTTATTGGCACCTATTGCAGACACATTTGTAATAGAAACATAATTATGATATGATTTATTTTAACAATTTATCTCTTTCAATATGATTTTTTTTGGCTTAAATAATCATGGA
This sequence comes from Cryptomeria japonica, assembly GCF_030272615.1. Lineage (NCBI taxonomy): Eukaryota > Viridiplantae > Streptophyta > Pinopsida > Cupressales > Cupressaceae > Cryptomeria > Cryptomeria japonica. The sequence goes on from NC_081412.1 coordinate 38,718,203, forward strand.
TGGTTTGAATGGTGGAAAACTCATGTAGAAAAGAGGGGTCTTTTGTTTTAATAAGATAAAGATGCAATTTATGGATCTTGTGATCTTTCACCAATTTAATTAGGTTATGACATTTTTAAAGTAAATTTTTGGTCAAAGTTAAAGTTGAGGTGTTACTAGATCAAATTTGTGGCATTTAATTAGTAGAAGGCAAGATCTAATTAAAGAGAGAAAAATGTCTCATAATTTTTATATGTTTTGTTTTGGAGATGACAGTACAAATAGAGTATCCTTTTGATATGTTGATATTACAAAGTAACGTACAACAAATTTTTTTTTTGTATTTTTGACATTATTGATAAATTAAATCCTATCATACTTGACTTATTTATAAAGGGTGTCAAGATTCACTATTAATTATCCTATATTTTTTTAAAAGAGTTGGTCAAGATTATAAGTCTTTCTAAGAAGTTTGACAAAAGATCTAATGGGTTGTTATGTAAATAAGCTAATAGGTAAATTCTTTTGTTAGTGACTAAGCTACTTATTGTAATATCTCAAATGAGCTCAAAAGTCTTCAAGGGACATGTACACCTCATGGAGAGAATATGTTTTCAAACAATACCCTAGTGTTGGTGAAAGCCTCCTATTTATGGAAGGAATCTTTCTAGGCTTTTAGCCAATATCGGCAAGTATTTTTGTTGGATAGTGTTTGTAAATGTTCAGTAAGAATTTATGCGAATTAAGGAGTCAAAAATAAAGTATGTGAACCATCTGTGAGAATGATTCGAAGGATTTTTAGGACTCACAGGACATGGCTGACTTGACTAGTTGATTTCTTACCTGAATAAGTCTTCAAGTTATCAAATTTTTGAATCTTGCTAGTGAAAGTAACCTGTTTCGAAGGATTTTGACCTAATGAAACTGGCCCATTATACCCAAGAATTCAGTGGAGCTGATATTAGAGAGTATGAATCTAAGAGAACATTGTTCGTTGCTACAATGTAAAGAAACCCAAACTTGAAGACAAAGTATTAATAGAGATAGATGAAGAAAAATAACAAATGAAGTTCTTCATAGGAATGAAATTCATTGTTGGCAATGAATCTGGAAGGTAAACTCCTCAACATGTGGCATGCATGGCTCATCCTTAGGATTCTACTATGTTAATGATACCAAAAGGAATGAAACAATTTGGGGTGACTAACACCAGTCACCAAAAGAAACATGTCTGTCACTTTAAGGAAAGTAGAAATACTAAGGTGCATGATCTGCCAAACTCAAGTGCAAAAATATAATTCCTAAGAGAAAAATATAACCGTTGGCATGCTTTGGAAAGATTGTTTCACGTAGGAAGGATGTGACTCATGAGAAAAAGATGAAGACCAAATGTTTCAAAGGAGATGGTTTGTTTTGAATTTTGAGGTAAGTTGTAGAGGTTAGCTTTATTTCTTTGAAGCTCCAATCTAGAGGTGGACACACCACATTTTCACTTACCAAAATCAACAGGGCAAGAATTAAGGGAGAAGTTCAAGAATTAAGGGAGAAGTTCACTATAGCTGGATGACATAACTTTAGACAACTTGCTAGAATTTGTGTATAGTGATATAGTACAACCCTGCTGATTTATCTTTCCTTTTCAAGTAGTTCTTATCATTTTCTCATCAAAATTGTAGTTTAGAATTAAGATTACATGAGCTCCAAGGGAACCAACCCTTATCTAGAGATTCACTCTAACCTGCAACCAACCTATGGACCTTAGAGTGATTTCATGTTTCGCTGGATGGCTAAATAGAGCATTTAGTCATGGTGTAATCCGTGTGAGAATAAGTGTAGGTTTAGTAAGTAATACACTTTTCTTCTATTAGTTTGGTTGAAAATTTTCTAGGTTTTACAAAAAAATTAATTTTTGTTTTAGGGAAAAAAGGTACAAACCTTCTTCTTTGTCAATTTTTAATTTATTAGAGGCTTTTTTGTTAGCATTTTCTTTTTGTTTAAGAAGGTTAATAATATTTATCTTTTTTTACAAAATGAGGAGTTCCATATGAATCAAAATATGATACCCAATAGCTCACGAAAATGATTTTGGTATAATATCTTTGGAGAAAGTATGAACAACAACTTGAAGGGTTTGGTGATCAATGTGATGGGTGTTGCCATTACATTCTTTGCCTTAAATCAAATCGTCATGACCTCAACTCAATGTGCAAGACATGGCCTACTTGTACTCATGTTGGGCTTTCCTATCAAAGAATGTATTATACCTCTATTGTATTATTTTCTTATGTAAATTGTGTGGAGCCTATTTGGCCTCAATGACATCATATTGTTGGCATATGCACACTCCAATGAGACATTGTATGTGATTGAAGTTTTTGTCATTGATGGCAACCTTACAATCCTATGGCACTGGCAAGGCATTACACCGGCAAGGCAGTACACCGGCATCAGGAGATCACACTCTACACCGGCACCAGCAGAAAAAGGAAGCATACTGGCACAGAGGCCGACCGGATTTTTGTTATATTACATTTTTGTAAAAACCTTGTAAGCCGACTTGATATCATTGTAAAATGACTCTTATATATAAAAGAGATCATTGTAGACATTTTGGAAGGAAGTGATGTAAGCGAAAAGGTAAGGAGAAAAAGATTAGGTAGACCTATTATGTGAAATATAGGTTAAGGGGTATATGTAAAGAACAAAGCAGAAACCAGTACTGAATCTAGCATTGAAGATGCTATTGTAAAGCAATACAAGTTATTGGATTTGTATAATCCACATTGTAAGTCAGTGAGACTTCCCATTTTGAGCAGTGAGCTCTAGGCACTTGGCCTTCCTGCATGTGCAGGCCCCTATTGTAAGTAATATTCTCTAATTGGCCAGTAAGTGAATATTGTGGGTCACAAATCCCACCGAGGTTTTTCCCACACCGGTTTTCCTTGTTAAATCATTGTGTTATGGTGTGATTTTCATGTGGTTTCTTTCATTTCTATTTATTGCATTATTTCTTGCATACTAGTACACTATTATAATATGTTCTGCATGTTTTAAGATAAGAAATTCTAATTACCGGTTAGATACTGATTCAGCCCCCCCTCTCAGTATCTGTGGGAATCCTAACAATTGGTATCAGAGCTTGGTCCTCTATTTTTAGAAGCCTAACAGCTTGAGGAAGATCTTGACACCGGTAAAGATGGAAATTTTGATGAAGCAACTAGAAGCAGCTCTCTCGGACTATGATGCAGAAAAATTGAAAAACATCAAACTTGAAGATGATCTAAAGGCAGCTCAGGATATCATTCAGGCACTTCAAGAGAATTTTACCATTGCAAGAAACAAGAGAAGAGAATTATGTGAAAAGATGCAAAATGAGAATGATGAAAAGGAATCACTTAATGATGAGATAAGCAAGCTAAAACTGGAGAACATAACAATGAAGAATGAGATGCAAGATATGACTATGAGATTCTGTAAAGAAATTGTAGGAAGAAGAATGAAGAAGAATTGACCAAAAGACTAAGTGATGCAGCAAATGAGAACACAAAACTTAGCTATGAAAATGACCTATTAAAGACAAATCTGATGCACACTCAGAATGACTCAAATGAACTGATGAGACAGAAAGAAGACCTAGAAAGAGATCTAGCTATTGCAAATCAACATAAAGAAAAATTCAAGAAAAGCTCAGAGGAACTTGGTCACTTGCTGAAGAATCAAAAACCTAAAGGTGACACTTCTAGAATTGGCTTTGAAGTTGGACAAAGCTCTGGTACTGCAAACACTCAGGATCACAGCAAACTGGTAAGACAACCTAATGCTTATAAATTCAATGGAAAATGCTTTAACTGTAATAAGTATGGTCAGAGAAAATCAATGTAGATCTAGAAGTTATCAGAATATCAACACACCCACTGGTCAATGTTCAAAATGCAACAAAGTTGGTCACAACTCTGAAAATTGCAGAATGAATGTGAGATGTTATGTTTGTGGAAGATTTGGACATTTATCTAATCAATGCAGAACACAAATCGACATAGGTTATGGGAAAGCTATTCAGAAAAATAATGTGACTTGTTATGCATGTAACAAGATTGGGCACATTGCAAAATTCTGTAGAAGCAAAGGATCACCGATAGACAACAAAAGTTCTAGCTTGAAAGGTAAAGAAAAAGTTGAAGAGGTTAAGCAAGAATTCTCAAAACAATGGATTAAAAAGTCTAACCTAAATGTTGGGAATACTCCTCCACCGGTAGAACCAATCAATACTTCACAGGCAAGACAGAGTAGTGCTTCACCGGCAAGACAGAGTAGTACTCCACCGGCAGGAAGCTCTTCATCAAACTGAAGAAAAACTTCTTTGAGGGTTTGGCAATAAATGAGACATATGCTATTATTCCCTCAGTTAGAGATGAGAAGTTGGAAATTATTTTATTACCGGTAGACAATGTTAAGTGAATACTTAACCGGCATGCATTTAATGTGGTAGATGGCAAAAGGACCTTATAAATTTGTGGTTTTGGCTCCATTTCATTTCACCAAGATTTCAAACCTACGAAGAGCGCGAAGATTCTGAGCTAAGGCATTTCGAGCAAGAGGCAAGAACACTTCAAGCAATCATCCATCCTAAAGGCAGTAAAAGATATTTTATCATGCAATCCACCTCTGCACTTGAATATATAGAAAACCCTACTATTGTTGAGGTTATAAAATGCCCTAGGCCTATTTTTCAACTAGTTCCCGAGGTAGCAAAGAAAGATGATTTTTTAGGTGCTTTTTCTCAAATTCCTAAAGGAGTTGTTTATGTTGAAGACCCCAGAATTTACATTCACTACAATATTGAAGAACTAGGAGATGAAGAGATTAAAACCATGTTTAAATTTGTCATATGTGATGAATCTGGTAATATAAAAGATGAACATAAGATCATTGAAACCCTAGGATTTACAGAGATCCTTAGCATTCTTGAACTCCCCAAGGATGTGATTAGGATAGTCTTAAGCAGGGTACATGGTGAATTTTTCTGGTTAGATGCAATTCACAAAATCACCAAGGAAGTTGTGAAAGCAATCATAGGGTTACCGACCACCGGTAAAAGGCCAAACAAAACTAAGAAGGTCTCCAATGACCTAGTTACTTAGCTAACTAGTGCTACATCTGATAAAAGGTCCTTAAGAGTCAATGATGTAAAAGATACTAATGTAAGATTTATCAGCATGATATTAGGATATAAGGCAACTCATGCAAACAGACTCAATTCAGTGTCAAGCTTGTGCATTAAGAGTGCTTATGACATGGTCACAGATAATGCAAAGATTGATGTATGTGAGTGGTTGAAGGACGAATTAATTGACAACTTAGGCAAGATTAAGAAGGACAAGAAAGGAACTTTTAGGTTTGGAAATCTGCTAGTATGTTTGATGCTATATATAACCAAACAAGTTCCCAGTATAGGCTACAAAGAACTTGGATATGATATACCAGTAGGTAAACAGCTAACAGAACTATTCAGCAATATGGGAGAAGATAAGGATCAGAATATCCAAGACCATTTTCAAGCACTTAAGGCCAAAATGAAGAAAAGAATCCGATTATCACAAAAGATTGTTGACAAATATAAGGATAACATATGCTTTGTAATTAAGAAGGATGAGATCTGGATGGAAGCAGTCATCCCTAGGACAGTTTGGGTAACAGAGATGGGCTACGAAATAGATGATCAAATAATTTAAACATATGCTAAAGCACTTCTAGAAGCCCCTAAAGAACCTAAGGAAGAAGTATTTGGTAGTGCAAAAACTATTGAAAGCCAAATACAATCTAAGAAGAGAGTAAAAAAGGTTGAGGCAGTTGTAAGAAGAGGTTCTAGGCAAGCAAAAGAAATCAAGGATAAAGTAATGGAACAAACCGGTATAACAGAGGATGAGTTAGCAGCTCCACAACCTGAAACTCACCTATCACCGGTAGGCACATCTTCAAAGAATGACATGCCTGCAACTTTCAAGAGAGTTGTAAGGAAAAGAGATCCCTCATCGGCAACCACACCCTCACCTAGGAGGACAAGACAAAAACAACAAGCAGTGAGATCTCCATTAAGAAAGGCTACACCAAAGAAGAAACTGACACCCAAGAAGAAGAAGAGGACAAATAAGGACATGGCCCCCCTTGACATATTGTTGAATGAAATTACAGAGGAAGGAAAACTGAAGAATATAGAGAAATTGTATGACACTCTGACTGCAGATGAAAAAGAACAAGTAGAAAACAGTGTTATATTACATATGGACATGTATAAGAAATTTTTTATGGAAGTAGCGGATGAAGTACGAGATGAACTATTCAAAAGGCTAGAAGCAAGGAGACAAGCAGTAGTAGAACTTGACAAGAAAATAAAGATAGAAAAACTACTTGTTGTATACCCAATGAATTCACCCAAAGAAATTGATGACTTAATTGTTGAAGCCAACCAGTCAATATTTTCTACTACACACCAGCACATTGCTTTAATGGTTGGAAGAGTTAATAAGGTGACTGAGGAGACAGAAAATGCATGGGACATTTTCCTAGTGGAAAAAGAAAAACAAGAAGAATACATGAGCCACAAACCTATAAAGGTTTATCAGAAGGATAAAGACAAAGGTAAAGGTAAAGTTGGTGGACCACCTAGTATCAAGGTTAAAGACAACTTAACCCCACCTCCTTTGATTACTCCACCGATAACAACAACAACTATAGAAGATCAACTGGCAGTTGAAAGTATGGATGTAGAGGATGTCAATCCTAATCCTGAAGTCTTATATATAGTGGATGTTGATACTCAAAAGATCAACATTGTGGTAGACAAAGATACAGCTGATAAGACTGACATGGCTAGTGAGCCTCCGGTAGATGAGCAAACTGAAAACACACAAGAGAAACCGGCAGATATCAAAGAACAACAAGTAGAAACTCAGACTTAGACTGAGACAATGTAACAAATAGAGAAACAAACAGAGCAAAAGGCTCCAAAACAGGAACAGCAATAGGTACAGGAACAGGTTCATGAGGAAATAGTGCTACCGGCAATTGGAGAAGTAGAAAAACCATTTCTTAAGGAAATACAAACACAAACAGACCTACCAGAGGTCAATACAAGCTTGGTTACTTCCACCAACGGTACTCAGAATGTAGGTTCCTCATCATCAGGCTACCAATCAACTAATGTAACTAAAGTACTCTTAGATTCAATTAAGAGGATAACAGATTGTAGCTCACAAGCTTATAAGACAATAGATGAAACAAACCCAATTTTGAAGGTAATTGCTCCTAGCTATAATATAGACAATAAAGATTCTTTAGGACAACTTGATACCTTGTGTAAATATATCACTGAAAACATTGAGAAAATAAAGGAAGAGACATTGAAGGACAAAGTAGAAATTGAAAAACAAAGATTCTTTGATGAGTAGATAAAGAAGTGTACTAGGGATTTTGACACACTTCTACCAGAACTGTGTAACTTATTGAAAGAGCACAAAACTCTGTACAAAGACACCTATAAGACAAACTTTTTGACTGTAGACATAGATAAGAAAATAAGCAAGGTACAAGATGAAATCAATAAACTTGCTGATAATTTTGTTAACTCATCTGATACATGATCAGTTTTTGAGCAAAAGATAACAAATTTTGAGGAAGAATTACTTAAATTAGAAAGAGAAAAGGAGAGAATAGTGAATAAGGCAAAGCATCTGAGATTAAAACTAAGTCCAAGATTGGACTATCTAGCATCATTGCGGAAGGAAATATCTGAGACACTAATACGGGGACAGAAAACACCAGCAGAGCATTTGCAGCACCTCACCGGTACAGTTAAAAGAACAAAGATAGTAATAAGAGACAGTAAAAAGTTTATGGAGAGTATAAACTTGATTTTGGCGGATCTATTTCAAATTGTAACTACCCAGTTACAAGGTTGATACTACAAATTCTACTGACATCTTGACAACCTTTGTCATTGATGCCAAAGGGGGAGTAGTGGTATGAGAAAATTCAAATATCACAGGAATGATATGCTCAAGGGGAGCACACATTTTTGGTAACATTTTTTTGGACTTCACATTTTTGGATACACTTTTGAAATTTCTCATGAGTGTTGCCATCAATGCCAAAGGGGGAGATTGTTGGCATATGCACACTCCAATGAGACATTGTATGTGATTGAAGGTTTTGTCATTGATGGCAACCTTACAATCCTATGGCATCGGCAAGGCATTACACCGGAAAGGCATTACACTGGCAAGGCAGTACACTGGCATCAGCAGATCACACTCTACACTGGCACTAGCAGAAAAAGGAAGCATACCAGTACAGAGGCCGACAGGATTTTTGTTATATTACATTTTGTAAAAACCTTGTAAGCCGACGTGATATCATTGTAAAATGACTCTTATATATAAAAGAGATCATTGTAGACATTTTGGAAGGAAGTGATGTAAGCGAAAAGGTAAGGAGAAAAAGATTAGGCAAACCTATTATGCGAAATATAGGTTAAGGGGTATATGTAAAGAATAGAGCAGAAACCGGTACTGAATCTGGCATTGAAGATGCTATTGTAAAGTAGTACAAGTTATTGGATTTGTATAATCCACATTGTAAGTCAGTGAGACTTCCCATTTGAGCAGTGAGCTCTAGGCACTTGGCCTTCCTGCATGTGCAGGCCCCTATTGTAAGTAATATTCTCTTATTGGCTAGTAAGTGAATATTGTGGGTCACAAATCCCACCGAGGTTTTTTCCACATCGAGTTTCCTCGTTAAATCATTGTGTTATGGTGTGATTTTCATGTGGTTTCTTTCATTTCTATTTATTGCATTATTTCTTCCATACCAGTACACTGTTATAATATGTTCTGCATGTTTTAAGATAAGAAATTCTAATTACCGGTTAGATACTGATTCACCCCCCCCTCTCAGTATCTGTGGGAATCATAACACGTATTGAATCTAAAAGTTTTAGAGGCCTTCTTGGATGTTGATTATAAATATCTTAACAACATTAAATTCAAAAATGTTTTAAGCATCATTACAGACTATGGAAAGATTATGGGTGTTAGAGATTGGGGAGTTTTAAGTGGTATTTTTTGATGTGTTATGTGTGATGTGTTATCCCTTCCCTCAAATAAAGACTGTTGGAAGCGGGGATCACTAAGAGGGGGGGTGAATCAGTGATCTATTGGCTAGCATATTTTCAAACTTACTTTAAACCACCGAAAGCATACACATGAAACTAAAATGCAGAAACATAGAATAAACAACCACAAAAGCATAACACCAGACTTTTACGTGGAAACCCAAATGGGAAAAACCACACTGGGATTTGAACCCACAATATTATTTCACTATGGCCAATAGCAAAACAATATTACAATATGGAGAATGTACAAGCATTCAGGCACACTGCCTAGAACTTACTGCTCAAATACAATAAGGGCTACAACCTCGGAAGACTCACTGCCTTACTGATTAGTTACAATGATGGATTACAGCAAAATGAACTCAAAAATAGCATCTACAATGTTTGGATGAGTTCTTCTTTGTTCTTCCCTATTCACAGTCTTAGTCAGCTACTAGATCAAGCATGCACACACGAAACTGCACCAAAGCTGATTCTCGATCACCACTCGCTCACATACAATCATATCATCCACCAAAAAGATCATCTACACCAAACTTATATACCGGAAATCACAAAATAGATCATTTACCATGTCGGACTACTAGTGTAATGTGTAGTCACATGTCAGCTTGATCAAATCACCAAAGAAAAATATGGATCACCAAAACAATAATAAAATGTTGTGTCTATGTCAGCTCAATCAACCCAAATACAGTTCAATACACCACAATCACCAGAAAGCTTCCAGACCCAAAACTGCTTTGTCCATCCTGAAATATTGGTTAATAGGCTATTGGTTAACATCCACTTCTGGTTAAGAAGAATAATGCCTACCAGATCAAATCTCCATGAAGAGTTGCCATCAATGACAACCCTAAACCAATAATCAACCATCAGAAGCCATTGGATGAGTCTCAATTGCCAACAAAGACACAATTGTATCTATATATGACAACAATTTAATTTTTGTTATTTTCTTTGAGGTGTTGGGTTGTTTTTTAATTTTCTTAAAAATGTACATACTTGCCTCTGAGATGTAAAGTAGTTTAGTTGATGTGGGACAAGCCATTCTGCATATTCATAATATTTAAAGTGATAATGTGTTTCTACCTAGTTGAAATGGTCATAAAAAACTCCATATTGATGAGGTTACCATAGATAAAGATAAATGAATGAATGTATATATATGCCTAGACGAACACAATTCATTGTAATAGATTTAGGTATCTTGCATGAATACATTGTGTAACTTATGTATTTATACACAAAGTCTTAGTCCATTTAAATATAATTCTATGAATTAGAAATTGATGTCAAGTGCTTGCAATTCAATTTGCATATCTATAAATAAAATGTTTGGGTGATTTTATTACATATTATACATTATACAACTAGCGCATTTCTCTACTTGTAGGAACATAATTCATTGTAATAGAGTTTTGCATCTTCTACAAAAGTGTTGTGTAATTTTACAAATCTATTTTTATCTAGAGTCTTATTTCATGTAAATTTAATTGTATGGATTGTAGAATTTGATGTCAAGTGCTCATAATTCACAAATAAAATGCTTGAGTAATTCTAATACCTTTTCTAAATTGAGTGATTATACCATTGTGATTACTAATTTACAACTAAAATTAAATATTTATTGTTTTACATATGATTGAGCAATTGTATAGCTTTCAAAACTCATTTGTATTATTTTTATATCTTAAATATCAAATAATGTTGTAGAAGAGGATTCCATAGTTGATTTCCAAATAGCGTGATGTCACATAGTATAATAATAAGTTTATTTTGCTTTGTATCATTCTAATAAATGATTCAAATAGAGTTAGGGTTAGGGTTTTAGGATAAAGCTTGGGGTCAAGGTTAATGTTATAAGGGTAGAGTTAGTGTTCACTAAGAGTTAGGGTTAAGGTTAGGGTTTGATTAGGGTTAGGATTATGGTTAGGCTAGGGTTAAGGTTAGAGCTAGGGCTCAATTAGGGTTAGAGTTAGTGGTAGGATTCAAATAGGGCTAGGGTTCTAGAATAAAGCATAAGTTAAGGTTTTATGATAAATTTTGGGGATAGGGTTAGGCTTTAATTTAGGTTAGCGTTAAGGTTAGGATTCAATTAGGGTTAATTAGACTTATGGTTCAATTAGGATTAGGGTTAGGGTTGGAATTAGAGATAGGTTTCTAAGATAAACCTTGGGACTGGGGTTAGGGTTTGGATTACTATTAGGGCTAGGTCAAGGCTAGGATTAAGGTTAGGGTAAGGTTTTAGTTAGGGTTAGGGTTCAAGTTAGAGTTCAAGAAAGGTTAGGGTTCAACTAGTATTAGGATTAAGGTTAGGGTTGGGACTAGAGTTAGGGATAATTAGGGTTAGAGCTAAACTATGATTAGGGTTAGGATGCAATTAAAAATAGGATTAGGGTTTGAATAAAAGTAGGTTAGGGTTAGGGTTAAAGTCTTGGGATAAAGCATGGCATCAAGGTTCTAGGGTAAGGGTTGGGATTAAGATTGGGGTTGGGATTGGGCTTAGTATTAATGTTAGGGTCAAAATGTAATTAGGGTTAGCTAAGATAAATCTTAGAGTCACTGCTAAGGTTAGGGTTGGGGTTTGGGTTCAATAAGGGATAGGATTGGGGTTAATGTTGGGTTAAGGGTTCAATAAGGGTCAGAGTTAAGGTTAGGGCTAGGGCTAAGGTTGGGCTAGTGTTAGGGTTACTGTTAGGGTTCAATTAGTGTTAGAGTTGTTTTTCGACTCAAATAGGGTTAGGAATCTAAAATAAAGCATAAGTTTAAGGTTCTAAAATAAAGCTTGGGATTAGGGTTAGGGTTAGGGTATAATTTACATGAGATTTAATATTAGAGTTAGGTTAGGACTCAATTAGGGTTTAATTAGGTTTATGGTTTAATTAGGGTTAGGGTTATAAGATAAAACTTAAGTTTATGGTTAGGGTTACTATTAAGGCTAGGTTAGAGATACAATTAAGGTTAGGTAAGGTTTTAGTAAGGGTTAGATTCAAATTAGAGTTAGGATTCAATTAGTATTAGGATTAAAATAGGGCTAGTGTTAAAATAGGGTTAGGATGTTATGTTAGTGTTAAGATTAGTGCTAAATTGGGGTTAGGATACAATTAAGGTTAAGGTTGAGGTTTAATAAAGATAAGAGTGCAATTAAGTTTAGAGAGGGGGTTTAATTGAGGTCAGGTTAGGGTTAGGGTTCTAGGATAAAGTTTGGGGTCAAGGTTAGGGTTAGGTTTGGGGTTATTGTCAGTGCTAGTGTTAGGGTTAGAGTTATGGAAGGCTAGTGTTTGTGATAAGTTTGATTAGGGTTAGAGTTATAATTAAGCTTAAAATATGATTAGGATTTTTAGCTAAAGCGTGAGGTTAAGGTTCTACAGTAAAGTTTGGGTTAGGGTTAGGGTTTAATTTAAGCTAATGTTAATATTTGGGTTAGTTTAGGGTTAGAGTTTAATTAGGGTTTAATTAGGCTTATAGTTCAATTAGGGTTAGGGTTATAAAATAAAGCTTAGGGTTAGGGTTCAATTAGGATCAAGGTTAAGTTATTAGGGTTACATTTTTGTTAGGGTTAGGGTTCCAATTAGATTATAATTAGGTTTAGGGTTCAATTAGTATTAGGTTTAAGGTTAGGTTTGGGATTAGGGTTATGTTTAAATTATATTTAAGATGTTATATTAGTATTAGGGTTATTTTGTAATTAGGGTTAGGGTTAGGGTTAGGGTGGAATCAAGGTTAGGGTTATGGTATAAATAAGGTTAGGTTAGAGTTAGGGTTTGACTAGGATTAGAATTTTAGGATAAAGATTGGGGTTAGGGTTAGGGTTGGAGCTATGGTTCAACTAGGGTAAGATTTAGTGTTCAAATAAGGTTACGATTAAGGCTATGTTAGGATTATGGTTACAATTAAGATAAGAATTAGGGTTGTTCTTAAGGTTAAGGTTCAATTTTAATTAAGATTAGGGATGAGGTTAGGATATAGTTTGTGTTTAATTAGGGTTATGGTTAAGTTAAGCTTAGGAGCATCTACAAAAAGATCTAGAAAGCATAATGTGAGTGTGTTATAATGTGCTCGTATTATGGTTAATTTTATCATTAAAAAAATATTAAAACTATTCATTTTTTATGTTTTTCTCTACAAACCCATGACTTGCTATTTATTTGAATTGCACTCACATTGTTAGAGACCCAAATTTTCACTATTCCTTTGCAAAATCATTGATAAAATTCTACCATGACATCATTGAGGTCAAGTATGGTAATCATATTTAGTTTTTTAGTGTAAAATTTGAATTAAAATAGATAGATTTGATTAGTTTTCAACTGGAATTCATTCAAGTCTAGGAGTTGAGAATCCACACCCAAATGATCAAATCCCTAATTATTTCCTCGTCTAAAACCTATTGAAAAGAAACTACAACAAACCCCTCCTTTAATGACTCGAAATCCTCCAAGAAAATAAGAAAATAAATTAGGTATTGAATAGAAAATAACAAAAATTAATTTGGGGCATCATTTACAAATTTGGAATATCCAACAACAAGAAGCTCCCACAAGTCCACCCTCACCAAATCACTAAAATCTATTGTCTCTCACATTATCTTAGTGAGTGGGAAAATCAATAGTTGGTCCAATAAGAGGGAAGCACTAAAGCAATTTTATGCAAACAAACTATCTTATGAGCAAGTGTGGAGGGGGGAAAGTCAACCACTCTAATAAGCGGATGACAACTTCTTGCGGTTTCACTAATTGACCCCTCCACTCATGTAAAGACGTAAAACATTCTAATTTAATAATAAAATTAAATACTCTTTAGTCTTAAATAGACTCGTAATTCCTTAAATAAGTCTATTTACTTCAACTATTTCATCCTTACTTCTAAATGATCATTTCCAATGATGTCATTATAAACACAAGATTTCTAAAAAGAGATAAATAGTCTTTATTCAATAAGAAAATGTAGTAGTATCTCACTCATATCTACATATAAAACTTAGGACTTTCCAATGCCTTAAGTTCAAATAACAAGAGAATATAAAGTAGGGATGAGATGTGTCCATTGATCTGCAATCCAAAGCCATCTTCAATGCAATCTTTAGAATGAAGATGAGAACAAGATTCAAGTGCTTTTTCCACCCAACCTTGAAGCTTACACTTCCCCAGAATTCTTGGTCAAACAAGAATATCCAACCCTGCATAAATTGCCTATCAAAAAGAATATGATAGACAAGATGGAATCTGGTGCGTACCTAGAATGATACATGCATTTTCATTTTTCTAATTTCATAAATAAATAAGCAAGATCAATCAAGGATATGCTAGAGAGCATAAATAAATCCATCTATTTCAATGGTCCATAAGTTACTCAGTCGAGTATAATGCTATCCATAGCAATAAAAGATATTTTGGAAAAGCAAACTATTCTCTCTATGATTCCACATTCGACACCCATCCTAGAAGGTAACTTTCCCACAAACATAAACATATCTAGCTTTTCTAGTATCATATAAAATCAGGAGAAGTACATATAAGACAATCTTTCTTTTCTCAAGTCTAGCTTCCGATTTCTCGCATGATAAAATTATATTCTTAAGGAAAACAAACTTTTGTTTAAGAGATATAATAAAAAAAAAATCTTTCATTTAAAAATAATTGCATCTAATAAGAAAACAATATTTTGCTTCTATCTTTTCAAGTAAATAAACAAGAAACAATCTTTCGTTTACAATCAATTATATCCAATAAGAAAGCAATATTTCGCTTCTATCTTTTCAAGTAAATCAAGGATAAGAATTAAAAATAAGAAGGTGTAGCACATGTATTAATCTTTAGCATATAGACAAAAATAGAATTATGAGTATACATTCTTTTATCTATTTCTCATAAAATTCAAATAGCATAATCATCCATTAACTTGTATTCTCTTTTCTATGGTTTCAAATTTCCAAGTTTAGAATGCATAAGTTCTCTATCTTTCCACATGTTTTTTATTATCTACTTCTTTTCTTGAATAACATGTTTAGTTTGATACTAACATGTGTTTCCCATGATTTATGAATTCAACTAACTGAGTTTAGTAATTTTCCATAGTGCGTATAAAATAAAATGATAATTCATAATGCACATACTTATATGACTTTTCAACAAAATTTCAAATAATCATCATGACCTCTATTGCAAGGAACTAATTCAAAAATTAAACTCTTTTCTTTACTAATGATCTAAAATATAAAACTCTCAAGATAATTTTGTTCTTTTCTCTAATTATAAATCAATCTAATATCTATCACTCATTTAAGAGCCTACCTCTAAAATTTGAGTCAAGTCTGATATGATCAGTGATGATCTTCTCCAATTCTGTCTGCAATACGTCTAGATTTACAAACCTTTATGTTGTTTAATCCCTTGAGTTCTCTCCTCTCTATTCATTCACCTCTCTTCTCTATTCACTACTCTATATTCCATTCTCCATTCTTTGTTCTATCTTCTCTATTCTCTATTCTTTCATCTATATTCTCTGCATATTTCTCATTGTCTCTTTCTCCAAAATCAATAGTCTATATATATAGTGATCAAATCCATATTAATTCCTATTTTCGAGCCAATCTCTCATAGTGGTGGACTGATTCATTGGTGTCTAAGTGACACCACACATTGTTTAACTATAACATCACAGTCCTAAATGGTTTCGAAAACTAGTGCGTTCTCCATGCAATGATATTCATTATCTACTATGTGACACCAAACTACTCAAGCCGTTTAAGTTCATTATTACCGATGTTATTATGTGGGATAGTTACTCACATTACTATTTAATCATGCCACATTAAATGGAAATCGCAATGCATGTGAAGGTGGAGATTTGGGTGGGTAGTCAGTAGTAATACTGACTCCTCCCTAACATTACAACGTTTTAACTTGCCATCCTTGCATCACTGTTGGCACATAGACTAGTTTGTATTACACTTTGGTCTACAAATGTACCACACAGTGCATACATTAATCAACACAGTTCAAGTTAAACTCAAACACAATGTGTTTGTTTAATTGCATTGTCGATATACTTATCAACTTCCTCCCTGCAATGTGCGATATGCTTTATTATTACATACATGTTGTGTCGATTCTTCCTAAATCGACTCCCTCTAACATTTATATCTCTAAGTTTTGATTATTGCAATATGGCATGCAGGTCAAGTTTCCTAAGTATTGACTTCTTCAACATTTATCATAATTCCAAGAAAAGTTTGTCGTGTAATAATGCACATACACATGTGTCGATATGTATATATATACATATATATGTGTGTATATATATATATGAATAAATTAATTCAAGTTTAATTAACAATTCATGACATAATATAATCATATACGTATATGTATGTGTATATCCTCATAATATATACTTACATGTGTGTGTGTGTGTGTACTTACATATAGTATAATTGTGTATATGTATAAACAAAATTCATAGTATATATATGATTATGTATATGTATAAACAAAATTCATGAAGTAAGGTAATTTAATCTCATGATAATTAGATATATATAGTATAATTACATACGTATTTACATGTATATGATTGAATCATTATTCGAACTCATATATATGTATAATTCATGTATGCTGGAAATGTGGTATCAACCTGCAATAGGAGAAAACAATTCAAACACACACATGAAACATTGCATTAGAGGTTATAAATCCAAACAAAGCAAGTTAATAGATCTAAAATCTTTAAAATCATTCCATGTTCCTCTATCTCCATATATATTTTGCCTCCCACAAGCCTAATTTTTTACTCTGCTACAAAATTTTGCCTATGGAAACTCTATGCGATAAACTATAGAGCAGATGCACTAAGAAATGATGTCTATGCGCTAAAAACAAACACCTATGCACTATTATGTGGCCTGAATGTACTAAAGCAGTGCTCCTGTGTGTTTGACAAGCAAAATAGGGTATGCGCCAAAAAGTTTACAAAATGTGCTGAAGCATGATCTATACGTGCTAAATGTTGCCATGGATGCACTAAAGAATGATCTATATGCGCTAAACATTGCCATGGATGCACTAAAGTTTAGCACAGAAGCACTACAGAAAGTTTCAGATGCGCTATTCTGGTATTTTGGCGTGATTGTTATCTTCTACCTGCATGAAAATTGATGTTATTTTTGGGGACGTGCCCCACGATGGGCACCAAAAATGTATGCTGGAAATGTGGTATCAACCTACAATAGGAGAAAACAATTCAAACACACACATAAAACATTGCATTAGAGGTTAGAAATCCAAACAAAGCAAGTTAATAGATCTAAACTCTTTAAAATCGTTCCATGTTCCTCTATCTCCAAGGATCTTCAAGATTCAAGGTGGCTCTCAGCTTGGAAGAGCACTTGATTCTTTAAGATGACAACCTAAAGAACCAAATTTATGATTGTAAGATCTAAATGGAATGCAACCAAGATCCTAGTGATGAATTAGATATGAAACTAGATGATGATAGGATGCAAGATATTGATATGAAGCTTAAACCAGTATGAAAATGATACTAAGATGAAGCTAACATGATATGAGATTAACATGATATATCTAAGATTATAATGCTATCAAAATGATCTAAAATGTTATTCTATCAAAGAGAGACAATATGCTTAATGTTATGAGACTATAAGTTTGATGCACAAAGAATTTTTTTTTTTAAGAAGGAATGGGCTCTATTTATAGGGAAAATAGGGCAATGGATGGTCAAGATTAGATAATCTTATCAAGGGCCAGGATTGAAAGTTATCAATCCATGTTTACAATTTTCACTAATGAAATGGTGACAATTATCAATGAGAGACTTCTTGAGAAGACATGATGGTTACCTTAGGAGGTAAGGGTTAAGGTTAGGTTACGGTTATCCATTGGACAAAGCTTTTACCCAAGGGGTAAACTCTTATGCAATGGTTAAGGAGATAACCAAGGGTAAAGCCATGAATGCTTGATGAGACCCTTGGGTTAGATGAAGGTTGAGTTAGGCAAAAAGTCTCTAACCATGCCAAAAGGGTGAGTTAACCATTAATGGTTTGGAAGACTTTGGGGACAAATTTGTAAGAGTCCTTCCAAACCTGGGGGAACTCAACAAGTTAGCTTGTTGAAGACATAAAGGCTTTAATGCTTTTGGAAGACTTTCCTCCAAATTTGAGAAGTGACATCCTCAAATTTAGGGAAAAGGAATGATTGAAGGGTTTAGGCTAATTGATTAGGATTAGATGGGTTCTAGAAAAATTTAGAAAGGGGGTTTAGGAGGCAAGTGGGACATGTAGGATTTTGCAAGTGGGTGGGGAAAATAGAATTTAATTAAAATAAAATTTAATTTATTTCAATTGTGGTTGCAACTTGCATTTGTAGGATTTTGCAAGTGTGGGGATTTAATTAAATGGGCTAGAAGAGGGATTTTAATTAAATGGCTTAGATAGAAGAAGGGTATATTAATTAAATCTTAATTTAATTAATTTGAAGATTTAAGAATAATTAAATGAAAAGAATTCACTTAATTCATTGTGCAACTTAATTCATTGTGCAACTTAATACTGATCATTCATTTGCATGTTAATCATTTCATTGCATTTGAACTCCTATTTCATTCTCACCTTATTTCACTAACAATTCCTTTTCCTTTTCATTTCAATTTCATAAATGAAAAATAAGCATTATTTTCTTAATAAAATAATTATAGATAAATATGGTTCGTGACATTAGGATAAGTAGAAAGCCTAAGCCTATCAAGTACCTTGAAGATAACACAAGATGGGTCACAGAGGTCTTCTAACAACCTCCACCAACTCTTTGCCCAAGGAATAATGAATGGGTCTTAAAGATGACAACATGACATATTGGTGTCCTATATGAATAGAGTACAAAATTTCATACAGAAAACTCAATGAAATAGATATGTGCTTAAAGATGTTTTAAATATGATAAAGGTGTAACAAAAGATAAAACAACTACAAAAGTGGAATGAAAAACATAAGAGAAAGGGAGAAAGATCTCACAACAAATCCACAAATGAAGCCTCCAACAATACTCTTCTTAGCAACCTACACACAAACCAAAGAAGAAATGTTTCGGTTGTGTTTTAGAGGTCTTCCATAATTAGACCCCTATTTTGGTGTTTCCACCTCCACAAATAGTTAAGATAGATTGACAAGTAAAAGAGTAAACAAGATAATAAATAAAAGAGATAATAATAATGCTATGAAGATAAACATTAGAAGAGAATAACTCTCCTTCCACACCTATAGAAAAGAGCTCATCGAAAGAAGAAGAAACCATGGAGTGCTCCTAGAACCATCAAATTTTGTGTGTAGGTTAAAGAAGGCTTTATATGGACTCAAATAGGATCCAAGGGCTTAGTAGTACATACTAGATAGGTATATGTTGTAGTAATGTTTAAGGAGAAGTTGTACAAACAACAACCTATATATAAAATTAGATGATGATCAGTTATTGATCATTGTGGTTTATGTTGATGGTATTAATTTTTTTAGGAACTAGACATGTTATGTGCAAAGAGTTTTGGAATATTATTCAAAAGTGTTAGGCCCAATATGGAAAGCTAATGTACTGAGAGGGGAGGGGTGAATCAATACTTCAAAACTTTTCTTCAACAATAACTTTATTGTTAAGCATAAACCAAAAACTACTGTAACATAATATAATGCTAAAACAAATAAATAACAATTGTACATGATTCACTCCATAACACATATATTTTGGTTACGCAGAAACTCTTGGTTAGAGAGAAAAACTGCAGTGGGGATGGCACCCACAACTTCACTACTGCAATAATAAAGGTTGCTCGGTTAGAGCTACATGTTTAGCTATTTCTGATAGCTTACCCTATTAGGAGTATCAAGATCATTAGATCTACCTTGCTAAAGGATTTTACAACACTTAATCTAAATGTTGTACCTAATTAAGGCTTTACAATTTATAGACTTTGTTAGAGTCTTTTACCCTATTAGAGGTTTCTCTTACAACTTAAAATATTACAATCAAATCTTACAAAATATCTGCAACTTTACATCTGAAATGTTATAGTAGACTCTATGTGCTCAAAATGATATTACCTTGCTTATAGCATACCTCAGTAATCCATATAATAACTTGGTAAACCCTTTTGTTTACTATGTTCCTTGACTATTCTCTGAAATCCTTCTTGGTGACCTCTGTGTCTCTGACAGTCACAATACTCTGTGCTTCCTTATTTATTACACATGTCTTGCTTCATACACTCATATCCGATTCATATTTCATGCTGTATAAATAGATCTCTTATGTCGATCATCAGGTTCATGCTTCAATCTTACAAACATGATTTATCGAATGAATAACCATGCAAAATGTTCCATTAGATAGATGACCTTGAAATCATACAAAATCTTTAAGTGCAATTTCCAATGTAACAACGGTTCTTTGTTCCTCGATCTTGTAACAGGTTTCCATATGTGTGTCTAGGTTCAATGAATCTGGTAACACGTTTCACTCGGTGTATTATTATTGCTACTTGGTAGACATGGAATGTTACTCGATAGACTGCTCGGTGTATACTGAGCTTTGAGACTACTTCCTTCTGTAACCGACTGCACTGTGCTTACCGACTAAATATTTCGGTAGTAGAAACTGACTAGAGTATATAGAATGACTTTGGATATAAAACTAATGGCAACTTAATAAGTAGTAATAAAAAGGAGTTTGAGAGTTTGACCATGATTTTGAAAGTGGATACAATTTATAATGCCTAAAATTATCTTATGGTACTAGTGAGCATAGATAATTCTATTGGTGCAAGTCTTTGGACATGTAGTGTCGCAGTTAAAACACTTCGTTGGTGAAGTGGCCACCAAGGTTCAAATCCCTTCTGGGCCTTTCTTCTCGCAAGGCCTTGTGCCTTCGTTGGGCCATTGTGATCGCGAATTTGAACAAGTGAAGTGTGGGGATGAGGTCCCCCATTTGTGGCCTCACTGGTTCATAGCTCTAGGTCAAAAGTGTTTACCCCTTAATTAAAAAAAGATAGTTCTATTGGTGCAAGGAGTTTAAGGGTCTTGGCTCATCTTATACATTTTGTGTTTCCTATTTACGTTATTACAATGTACAATATATTACAATAGAATAATATGATTATACATGTTATTAAACTTACAATATTATCCACATATAGATCTAAATTCGAAATATGGTGAGTGGGAATAGGAGCGTTCGAAGGTGTACGACTAGGGTTTCTATGGGGTGTGGACGAATTTGGGGATGGGGATGGGGATGGCGATGGTGAGGGGTTTGAATGCACCTCTCCTCCCTCTTTTTTTTTCTCTCTTCTCTTGCTTCAAATCCCATGTCCTAGGTGCGGTGGTTTCTCTATCTTGACTCTATGGTTGGGTCATGCCCATGTTTCTTCCCTCTCTTTTTTTGTTTGTGAGTTCTAGGTTTTCTCTGTTGTTGGATCTTCTTCTGTGGATGTGGTTATTTTTAGAGATGGGGTCACTAGTGGGTATTGTTTCTTCTTTATGGTGTTGGATATTTATGGTCGATGCTTCTACTTGGAGGTTGTGGTTGTCGATGGTTTCATGGGTTTTCCGAGTGGGAGATGGGGTGGTGTTGTGGGCTACTCCCTGTTGGCCCTAGGTGAGGTACCTCAATGGGGGGTTCTAGGTCTTCATCCCAGTTTCTCCCATTTCCTTTTCCCTCATCAGTTGTTATTCTTGGTGTGGGGTTTGTGCTTGACCCTATTCTCCTACTTTGTGGGGAGTACTCTTGAAGGTTGTGATTATTTTTCTAAAGAGGATCTCCTTTGTTTTTGGGTTTCATCTCTCCTTTTCTCTTAGTATGTCTTATTGAGTTGGATCGCTCTACCATTGAGAGGGAAAGTGGTTGGCTGAGTGAAGTTGGATGGAATCCATTGGGGGATTTTGTTGCCCTATCTTTTGAGGCTAGTTGTCTATTTGCTTCTTTCTCCTTGCTGCAAGCTAACTATCAGGTGGAGAGTTGGGTGGAGCTTGTGTTCTTAGAGTTGGAGGGGTTTATGCCTCTCATTCGATTTCAAGTTTTGGGAGCCTGTTTAAAACCTTGGTGTCCATCTATGTTATGTGGCCTTGTTTCTTTCTTGCTAGACTTTGTTTTTTTGTTCAGAGCTAAGCTTCTTCTAATGGTGGTCTGTATCTTTTTAGCCCCTTTAGAGTTGGGTCCATGTCTTATTCATGAGGTGGCTCAAAAAGTGTTGTTGAAAGGGTGTTGACTTCCAATTGTTTCGGGCTTTTTGGATTCAACATGTTAGTTTTGGGAGCCACTTCAAACCCCAACTTGAAGGTTTGGGGTTCCTTTAAAAAACCCTTGGTTCCAAATCACCATTCAAGACTTATCTTTATGGATCTAGGTTTTTCAGTTTTGAGATCCTTTGGTTGTGGGAACCTTACAAAACCCACTATCATGGTTGGGGGAGCCTAGAAAAACCCCATGTCTCTTGCTAGGGAAAGATTGGATGCTAAAAGTTTTCAAAGGCCCAATTTGGCCAATTATTATTTTTGGTTAGGTCCAAGCTTGGCTTGTTGTTTCCTGGAAAAGTCGTTACAAGTTAGGGGAGCTTGGTAAAACCCTTCTTGTTGGCTGAGGGTTCCCAATTTACCCTCGATCTATGCTTTTTGAGGTTTATTGATTGTAGCTTTAGATCTTTTATTCGACCAACCTGATTTGTAATGTGGTATCCTTGATGTTTGGCTGGTGTCTAGTGTGTGGTAGCTATTGTGCTTTTTCGATTACTCCTTTGGCAGCCTTTGTACTAGGATCTGAATGCTCATAAGTCCAAAAGGTTTCAGGTCCTTTCTAAAACCTATGGTTTGCTTCCAAGTAGTCTAACTTGTTCTTCATTGGCAGCTCTTCGATTGTAAAGGATTTTGGGGCCCCTTCAAAACCTATTTTACCCTAATCAAAAACTTATAATATTATCCACATATATGATTCTCCAACAGAGGGCTTGAAAGACAATAATTTATATTATGGTTGAAAGACAATAATTTATTATTATGCTCTCAAGGATGTTAAATATTGTTGTAATGATATTTACAAGGAGAGTTACAAATGACAAGACTTATAATCACCATTGTCATAACATTATTGAGAATCTCTCATTTATGTAGCACTTGAGATTTATATTGTAATTAATTAAGGATCTTGTTATGACAAGTGGGTTTCACATGAGTTGGAAATTCCATAGAGAAGTGCTAGAATTGGGAATTTGCATGCCCACTATATCAATGAGGTAAAAAATGTAAGTGAGAATGTATATCAATCTTGAGTGCTTAAGTGTATTATGGGGGCATGAATTGTTGGAGTAATTAGGATATTTATATAATTTTTTATTAATTAGGCACTTTGTTACTTTTTCACTTAAGCTAAACTTAGGTTTTTTTTGTTATCTAGAGTTTTATTTTCTAGTGTGAGTTCTAGATGTAGTTGAGCTTAATTTATCTCCCATATTGAAATGTTTTAGTTCTTCTAATTTTAGCATTAGGGTTTTGCACCTAAAGACTCTTTCATCCTTTATAAGGATTCATTCATTCATTGTAATTGTATCTCCAATATTGTTTGTGCAATGATACATAATTTTTTGGTTGTCATAGAACATATTATCTTTGTAGACGTATAAAAATGACCATATTCCTAAATGAATATTTAATGTTCATTTTATTCTCATTCTTCTATTTTAGTTAAATCTAATTTAATTAAATCACCACATTCTTCTATTTAATTAAATAAATTATTCAATTTATTTATTTAAATTCACTTAAGCCCTTTATATCATTTGATTGAATAAATCATTTTATTTAATTAAACCCCTTCTCTCTACTTTTAATTAAATTTACATTTAATTAAATAGTTTACCCCAATTAAATAAATCTAATTTATTTAAATCTCCAACTTGCAACCAAATTGAAATAAAGCAATTTATTTTAATTAATCCTTTATCCTCCACCCACTTGTATTTTCCTACAAATGCAAGTTGCACAACTATTTTAAATAAATAAATTATTTATTTAAAATCCTATTTATCGTCACCCATTTGAAACCTTTAATGGTTTCCCTTAAAGTCTTCAAACTTGAAGTCTTCAAACTTAATGGCTTCTTTCTAGAGTCTTCTTAAGCCTTTAATGGTTTCCCTCAAAGTCTTCAAGCATTTAAAGCTTTATCTTCCTTTTTCTCATGTAAATAATTAAGATTTATTTAAATCCAAAATTCACATTCACATTTAAATAAATTAATATTTATTTAAATATTTATCCAAATGCAAATTACACCATTTAATTGAAATAAATGATTTTATTTTAATTGAAAATCCCAAAATTCCTCCCACTTGCATTCTCCTAAAAAATCCACTTGCATGCCTAAATCCCTTCTAGATTCTTCTAACTCCTTCTAATTAGCCTAATCCTATTCCTATCCTAATCATTGTCACATTCCTAAATAAAAGGAAGTCACTTCTCAAAAACCTCCAAAGTCTTCAATAACCATTAAAGGTTTTATGTCGTCAAATGGTTAACCTCTAAAGTCTTCCAAACCATTAAAGGCTCTTACATAACCATTTATGGTTAACTCACCTTTTACCTTTGGTTAGAGACTTTCCTCTAACTTAACCATCCTTTTGACTCATGGGTCTCTTCAAATCATTTATTTCTTAAACTAAGGTAGTCATTTATCCCTTGGATAAAAGGAATATCCATTAACCTAACCCTAACCCAACCCCCTATGGTAACCATCATGTCCCCTCAAGTATTTAATGCTTCCTACCTCTCCTCTCAAGAAGTCTTAGGTTGACAATTGTCACCATTTCATTGGTGAAAATTGCAAACATGGATTGATAACTTTCAATCTTGACCCTTGATAACTCCTCCAATCTTGGCCTCCATTGCCCTATTTTCACTATAAATAGAGTTCTCCTTCCTCCATTTCAAAGATGATCCAAGCTTTTAGTATCTCATTTATGCTCAATTTTATCAATACATTTAGCCTCTCTTTGCAATAGGAATTAATCTAATATAGCATTTTAGAATATTTCATTTATCATCAGCTTAAATCATTAACTAGTATATCATGTTAGGATAGTATTTATACTAACCTTGTCATCTTATAATCCAGTTTAACTCATTTTTAGAATCATGCATAAATAGGATGCATTCATGTTAAAAGCAATCAAAATCATCCCTCATTCTTGCATTAGTCATCCCTAAGTCACTTTGCTCAATGATCTGAGAGCAAAGGCATTGGCTTGAGGGACCTTGTGAGATAGAGAACCATGGAACCATGGACATTTATAGCGACCACTATGGGGCTATACCCCATTAATCAAATCAGTTTTTGAATCTAACCACTTTTACAGGTACGCGGGAAACAAGAATTAGCGTGTAGGGAACATCCCTTAGTGCATCTAGTTTACATTATAGCACATCTGGCTCACTGTTTAGCGTGTGGGATTCATTTCCTAGTGCGTGTAGACCATCACTTAGCGCATAGCCTTTTTAACATTTTTCATGTAGGTCTCGACGTGGGAACATAACAAAGCAACGCATTTGGAAAACATTTCAGCGCATCAGGTTTGTCCGATAGCACATCCTTGTTATCTTGTAGCGCATACAAGATAACTAAGCAAAGTGACTTTAGTTAAGTTAGTTAAAATTTAGATTTTTTAATTCTTGTTGGATAAAATTGAACTCACCTTATTTTGGGCTATAAAAAGAACCACAAAACAATCTTTCTTGCTTTTTCTAGGAGAAAAATTTTCACTTTGGGCTCTAAAAAGAACAAGGCAATCTTTCCGTTTCTACAAACAAAAATCTTTAAAAAAAAGAACCTCGCCATCCTTTGGTGCATAAAAGGATCAATTTTAAATTTTTGCAAGGAAAAAGAACCACACTTTAAATTTTTGTTCACAATTAAAGAGGGAAGATCTTCCCCTTTTGATCGATTTCTTTTGTTGACCAAACATCAAAGTTTTGCTTTATTGACCAGGTTCTTTTCCTATATTAGAAAATCATTGCTTTGAAGGGATAAAATAAACACCATGTTTTTGTGGAGCAACATCTCAAAATAGATTTTAACAAATCATTGCAATGAAGAGTTAAAAAGAACACTTGTTTGCTTTGCTATGAAAGTGGAAGGAATATGCTCTCCCCTTAACTGGGTGATCAAAAATTCAGACCACGCTTACGCTTTCAGTGTTTATTGCATTAAATCCTTTAGCAGGCCTGCCTTCTTGAGGGGTTAAAAAACTCTTAAAGCCATTCTTTGGCCAGTGTGAAGGGAATGACCTAAGTGGGGAATGGCTTTGAAGCCAAGTGTTCCAACCCACTATAATCAAAAGTGGAGGTTGACGAAAGTCCCTTCAACGGTTTTGCTCAGCGATTAGTCTTCCCCCAGTATCCTTGAGATACGTAAAGCCTTTGTTCTAAAGGTTGGAAAGCCTCCCGAGGAAGTTTATCACCGAAGACCGAACAGGAAGCTTGATTATGAACTTTAGCATAGAAACTTTGAGCCAAGTCAGTATCCAGACATTTATAATATCATAGTGCGAGGGTGGGGAAGAATCCACCCCCAAGATCATTCACCATATATCTCCCAAGATAAATACTCAATTGTGAAGCAATTCACTTTGAGTTAATTTCTAGCAAAAGGCAAAAAAATGGGCGCCCCCTAGGGGGTGACACGGCTGTTTGAGCTGACGGAGTATCGAGACTAGTGGGCTATGATATTACTTATGACCCTTGAATAAAGAGT
Source organism: Cryptomeria japonica (assembly GCF_030272615.1). Taxonomy (NCBI): domain Eukaryota; kingdom Viridiplantae; phylum Streptophyta; class Pinopsida; order Cupressales; family Cupressaceae; genus Cryptomeria; species Cryptomeria japonica. The sequence continues at coordinate 38,745,158 of NC_081412.1, forward strand.
CTGACTAAATTGTATGTTATTGTATCTAAACCTGTTAAAACATTGGGGATTTGAACACATCCTCACAGAACATACACTCATTATTTAGAATAAGAAAAATGGTTGCTTCTTTTGTGTCGTGCTTTCAGTTGTTACTTCAGAAAATCATCCATCATCATTGAAAACTAAAAACAATGTTCCAAAATTTGCAGAAAAACAACCAAGTTGAACTATCAGGGCAGTTTAGTGCATAAGAGCAACTTCTTAGTGCATGGAAACCATCCTTTAGCGCATTCAACCTTCACCTTAGCGCATTAAGTCTTCAAATTGGTGCTTCATAGAAATCCAAAACTAGCAGTTTAAAGTAGCCCCTTTTCCAAATAGTCTAGCACATTGAAGCATTAGTTTAGCGCGCAGAGACCAAATATTAGTGCGTAGAGACCAGCAGTTAGTGCATTAGCAGCCCATATTAGCGCATAAACTTTTAGACCAAAACAAACCAACTAGCACGTCAGAGGGGGCAGCGTAGCGCGTAGGGTCTTTTCTCTAGCGCATTGAGGAAATTCTGTAGTGCATTGGGTTTCTATCCTAGCGCGTGGCAAAAACTAATAAAATAGGGGGCAAAACAGAGGCTATTTTTGAAAAATCTAAAAACCATTTAGGGATTTTTCCTTCCTCAGCCTGAACTTCATCAAACAAAGAATCAAAATAGAGTATCAAAACCTATTCTCAAAGCAAGTTCTCCATAAAACAAATTTGTCAAAATCTGAAAACTAGTCGCAAGATAAAACACATTTCTCCTATCAAAATTAGGAAACCTCATCACAAGCATCAACAAGTCCTTCAATCAAAAGGGATTTCTATCCAAAAACATACTTGTTTTAAACTCCAAGTTGTCAAATCAATTTTCCATATCAGGAAAGCTCTTATTCCACATTATTTGACATGCTTTGTCATGAGGGGGCATCTAAACCTTCATTTGATAAAGTAAAACTTGTGTTTCCAAACAAGATAACTAAATCCAAAACAAATCAAAGGAAACCATTGATCACTTGTGCATGACTAATCCTCATATTCTGAGAAGAAAGAGTATTTATCATAGCACTAAGTTGAGAAAACAACAACCCAGTTCTCTGAAACTTGCCAAATGGAATAAATTTTTATACATCAATTGCCAACTCTTCAAATCTCATCGAACATTCCTTCATCATATCTGCTTATACCTTCAAAACAAAACCAACAAATTTGACAAGGAACCATTAAGGAGTAGAGCATTCTGTCAAAAATCAGCATTCAGTCAACGCCTAAATCAAGGAGGAAAGATCAATCCAGCTTTCTTTCCCAAAGAGTACATCACTTACAATATACCGTGATTTGAACCACTAAATCCTAAACAAAACATTCAAGAAGAGTTCATTCCTTTTGTCACAGAAAGCTTCTACTAGATGCCCGCTGTTACTCTCTCTCAACAAAACAAACAAAGGGAAACAGAGCCAGAGTTCAACATGGAGCGAAGGTTATCAAATCCTTTCGACTTCCCAAATCTAGAAGATACGGAGATCACTGAAGAACTCCTTCAAGAATGCCAAGAAAGTGCCTCATTCCAAAGACTTGTTGAAAGACTCATAGAAGCTAACAAAGAAAAATATCTACTCATGCTCGCGAGCAAAGGAGTTAGGATTCCAGAAGACTTTGAATCCAACACCTTTAGAATGAGGTCTAACCTCTACACTTATCAAGAACAACAAAGAGAAGAAGACGCAGGTTACACTGAGCAAAACATACCCGAGCAAAACACACCAGAGCAAAATATACCTGAGCAAAACATCCCAGAGCAAAACATACCGCTACACATGCCATACCAGTTTAGAACCAATAGAAGAGAAGAACTCTTCCCTTGGTAAATGAATGCACCCTTGGTTGCTCTTACATAGCAAATGCAAATGCTGCAAAGACAAATGCAATGCATGCAACAAGGATCAACGGTACGGTATTCCTTAAATGAAATTTGTCCTTATCCTGTTGATAGACGGTTAAACATGGTACCTTTTCCCCCAAACTTAGATATTCCCAAATTTGACAAATATGATGGGAAAAGTGATCCTCATGATCATGTTCAGGAATTTTGTACCATGAGTCTTGAATTTTCTCATGATGACACCTATTTGATGAGGTTATTCCCAAGAAGCTTGGGAGGACAAACAATGGAATGGTTATCCAAAATCACACCTCCTGTCAGATCGTTTGATGAATTAGTCAACAAATTCATAACTCAATATTCCTACAACATTCAACATGCTATCACTATGCTTGATGTCTGTAACACCAAGCAAAAAAACAATGAAACATTCATGGTATTCCTTCAATGTTGGTGATGTATGGTTTTGAGATATCCTCGCGATGTACCCAAAAAAGAAAAAATGGAAATTTTCATTGACAACTTGAATAGTGAGATGAGTTACATACTCAAGCTACAATGCATACCATCTTTTTCCAAATTAATTGAAAATGGCATCCAAGTAGAGGAGGCATGTGTCAAGAAAGGAACATTGAAATTCTTCAAAGAAGGAACAAATTCATCAAACTATAACAATCAAAACAACAACAACTTATACAAATCCAAGTTCTGGACTAGAAACAAAAACACTGGAAATGAAAGCAGAAATGAATAAAATGATACAAAATCCAAGCAACCAATGCTAGCATTATCAGGTAATCCTCAAGCTACAAAGAATCCAAAAGGTGCTAACCAAGGCACTAACACTTATGCACCAAATACCAATCAAGATCAACTCAACACAAACAACACCAACAATACCCAAATCAATAACACCAATCGAGGACCTAATATAAATTCATGAGGTAATAATAATAACTTTCCAAAATGCATTTACACACCACTAGGGCAATCATTAGAGTCGACATTCAAAGAACTCCTGGCAAACAAAATAATCTCCTTACCAGCAATCAACAACTTTGAGCCACAAATCAAACCACCCTGGTGGAATGACTCACACTTTTGTGATTTTCATCGCAACAAAGGTCATCAAACAAATGATTGCATGAGACTGAAAAACATTGTTCAAGACATGATTGATAGAGGTGATTTAACAGTCGATGGTCTCAAGACAAATAGGGACCATGGACCCTTTAACTACAACAAGGATGGAGCTTCAACCTCAAACGATACACATGGAACTCATATCAATCACATATACAATAACACCATCAATCATATATCAACTGAAGACAATCAAGTAAACGTCATCATAATCGAATACAAGTGTGAACATGAATCCATTAACATAACAACCAGAGCTCAAAAATATGTCTTGAAGGGGCATACGTCAACAACAAACACAATACCCAAAATTCAATATGATCTGGTCAGTCAACTGCATAAAACTCCTGCTCAAATATCTATACTAGAGTTGTTAAAACTTTCACCAAAACACAAGGACATATTGGAGCAAGCATTATTGGAAACAAATGTGCCTCAAGATCTGGATGCTGACAAATTCCAAGCCATGGTGGCTCACATGGCAGGGCCTCATAACCTTACCTTCTCAGAGCATGATAATATCTCATTAAGCCATCCACACAATACTCCACTCCATATTGAAGTCATGGTCTATAAACACCGAGTTAAACAAATATTAATAGATGGAGGATTTGGACTCAATATCTGTACCTTGAAACTTATCCGTGCATTAGGCTTCTCTGAGGAGTCTATTGATCCATGCAAAAAGATAACTATCAAAGCATATGGTGATGAGGAAAGATCATCCAAAGGAATAGTAATGTTGCCAAATCAAGTAGGACCAATACAAAAGGACACTATGTGCCAAGTCTTAGACATAGACCTCACATATAATATCTTATTGGGTCGACCTTGGATACATGAAATGCAAGCAGTACCTTCCACTTATCATCAATGTGTTAAATTCCCCTATAATGGACAAGAGATTTCTATATCAGTAGATCATAACCCTTTTCAACATTGTAATGCTATGGGGGCAGCCCAAGATAGCATGGTTCCACATAACAAAGAAAAACAAAATTCCTCCGCACCAGATCTTCAACAAGAAAATTCTAAATCACTATCTATGGATTTCAACCAGAAAATGAAAATCAAAGAGCAAGGCATGGGTGAATACTCTTTGGAACCTTTGTGTTTAGCCAACTTACCAGCATCACCTAAATCTCATGGATTACCTATAGCATCAACACATCAAGCAACATAGCCCATCACCTAGTTTGATGGAAAATTTATCCAACTAGGCACTCTAGCACATGAATCAAAACAAAAAGACATCCTTAGTTGGCTATGCAAGGATGAGGAAGACAATGACAAAGAAGCTACTATGGAAGTAGCCATACCAACACACCTATATGAAAAAAGGCTACTTGATCATGCAACAAATGGGATACAATGTCAAAGGACCTATCGGCAAATGTCAGGAAGGCATCATAGAACATTTAGATCCTCCTTCACAATTTAGTAAGACAAAATAGGATTGGGCTATGAACACCTTCTACCACCAAGGAAGACACCAAGCAAATACCAAAAAACTCAGTGGAAACCCAAGAAGAAATATAAGGAGGACTCCTGGTAGGAAGCACTATTTGAGTTAGTAGAGACAATACACAAAGAACGTGAATATCAAGAATGAAAGCAACATCAAGAGAAGCCCATCATTCAAAAGAATGCATCATCTATAGATGTACATCATGTTCAAGAACCAATATCCAACAAAGAAGAATCACCTCCTGATAACATCATTCCTCCCCGAGGAGAGACAGTATATGAGCAAACGCAAAGAGTGGAAGCAGGATCTGATACAGAATCAGAGAAAACTATCAGACTTGTATCAATCATCAAAGACTTGTTTTCACCCTACAACATACTAGTCCACAGCACTACCAAAATCTAGGACAATACCTTGGAGACTGAATCAAATGAATATGAATGGGGCAGCTATTCCAATATTACTGAAGATATTGCTGAAAATGATAGTCATGTACCCATCTCTCAAGAAGAACGTGGCACAGAACCTAAACTACTTGAATTTGGTCCACAGAATATCTATGACGCCACAGAAAGTGAGTAGCAACATTACGAGCAAGTTTACATGGAAGATGATACCATCAAAGACCTCGACAACATCCTTAACTTCTTTAATACCCAGCCAACCACAATGATACCTCCATCCTAACACTTACAGCAGCTGAACTTGATCCGCCTAATGGCTCCTTACCACTTGTCTTTCCTGACCTCATAGATTGGGACAAACCTGAAAACCATGACATACCAATTTTCTCAAATGATGAATCCATTATCCATTACTTATGTAATATTAACCCGGAAACAGACTCTACAAGTGAAAAAAGTAACGTCATCTGCAATCAGGGGATTGCCAAGTCTCTCTATCGCAAAAGTGAACAAAGTAAAGGATCTACTGCTGAAAACCAGTCAATGGCAGCAATAGATCACAAAAAAGTAAAAATAAAGGATGCATCTGAGGGTGAAAACCTTTTTAGGGCACCTAAAGATGAGAGACTTGACACTCTTCCTGAACATTATTAGGAGCGATCACCCATATTGATTGAGCCCACTCAATCAATCTACGTTGGTACTACAGAAGCAGCCAAAAACATACACCTAGTAGAATCTTTGACAAAGGAATAAAGATTAGAGTTTATCAAATTTTTCAAAGAAAAGCAAATCAATTTTTATTGGTCATATGCGGATATGCCCGAGATTGATCCATATCTAATCATGCATCACTTGTCTATTACTCCAGGAGCTAAGCCAGTCAAGCAAAAACTGTGAAAGATGAATCCACATGTAGCACTCATGGTCAAAGTTGAGCTGAAGAAACTATTAGATGTTGGATTTATTCAACCTATTGACTATGTTGAATGGATTTCCAACATTGTACCAGTTTCCAAACCAAATGGCAGTATCAGAATATGCACTGATTTTAGAGATGTCAACAAAGCCTGTCCAAAGGATGACTTTCCTTTACCCAGTATCGACATAATTGTAGACCTTATAGCAGGCCATGCAATGCTATCACTAATGGATGGTTTTTCAAGCTATAATCAAATCAAGATATCCCCTGAGGATCAAGATAGAATAGTGTTTACCTATCCTTGGGGAACGTACTATTCGAATGTCATGCCTTTTGGCCTAAAGAATGCAGGGGCAACTTATCAACGAGTGATGACAACAATCTTTCATGATATGATGCACACCTTCATGGAAGACTATGTGGATGATTTACTAGCTAAATCATTTACTCAGGCAGAGCATCTGGACATACTAGAGAAAATATTTGACAGATTGGAAAAATTCCAAGTCAGGCTCAACCCTAAGAAGTGTGTTTTCGGGGTTACATCAGGCAAGTTACTAGGCTACATAGTTTCAGCTAAGGGTATTGAAGTAGATCCAGCAAAGGTACAAGCCATAATGGAAATGCCACCACCAAAGAATATCAGCCAACTCAGAGCTCTACAAGGATGGATCCAATCAATCAGGTGATTCATTGCTCAACTAGCAGATAAAAGTATACCATTCAACCATCTGCTACACAAAAATGTACCATTTAGATGGGAAGACAAATGTGCAGAATCATTCTATCAAATCAAGCAATGCCTGATGAACCCACTAGTTCTAGTACCACCGATAGCAGGGAAGCCACTCATTCTCTACATTTCAACAACAGATATATCTTTGGGGGCATTATTAGCACAAGAAGATCAACAAGGCAAGGAACAAGCTATATATTACATCAGCAAGACATTAAATGGATATGAACTCAACTATACATTCATTGAGAAAGCTTGTCTGACAGTGGTATTTGCCTCTCAAAAGTTTCAACATTACATGCTAGCGCATACAATTAAGCTCGTAGAAAAAATTGATCCTCTCAAATATTTACTCAGCAAAGCAGCTCTTACAGGCAGATTGGCTAAATGGGTCATGATTCTTAGTGAATTTGATATCCACTACACAGAGCAATGAACCATCAAGGGACGGGCAATTGTAGATCAACTAGCTGAAGCACCACTTCCTGGAAAACAATCAATTCAAATTTCTAGACAGGGATGTTCTTACTATTTCCACACAACAATGGACCCTATACTTTGATGGATCCTACACCCAACATGGCTCAAGTGCTGGCATTTTGTTCATCACTCCTGAAAGGCACACCATACCAAGATCATATAGGCTCATATTTCCATGCACAAATAATGTTGCTAAATATGAGGCACTAGTCATAGGCATCAAAATGGCAGTAGAATGGAGAATCACAGAACTAAAAGTCTATGGAGATTCACAACTAATTATAAATCAGATCAACAATGACTATCAGACGAAGGACAACACATTGCTACCCTACAAAAGAATGGTGGATGATTTCAAATAATATTTTGTACATGTCACCTTCGAGCAAATACCAAGGTTGGACAATAGAGCAGCCAATGCAATCGCTACTATCATTTCACTGCTACAAATTCTAGAGCAACAGAGTCATTACGAGTTTCTGGTAGAGCAACTGTTCTCCCCAGCCTATGACCATTCTGAATCCCATTTTATTTATGCCTTGACCGGTTATGACTCTCTATTATACAGACCAATATATGACTATCTAAAAAGCAATATCCTTCCCATTGACCTATCTCAAAACCAAAAATGCAACTTTATCCAGCAAGCGGCCCGTTATACTCTCACTGCTGATACTTTGTATCGTCGAGGTCTAGATGGTACTCTTCTTCATTGCCTTGATCATAATGAATCTAATTCTGCTTTACAAGAGCTTCACGAAGGTATCTATGGCACACATTCAAGTGGTCCTACTCTTGCTAAAAAACTTCTAAGAAAGGGATATTACTGGCCGACAATGGAAAAAGATTCTTATCATTTTGCAAAAAAGTGTCCTAAATGCCAAATCCATGGCAATATTATACATGCACCAGCACAGGAACTGCAGTCATTCACAACATCCTAGCCCTTTTGCCACTGGGGACTGGACTTAGTCGGCAAAATTCATCCTTCATCTTCAAATGGACACAAGTTCATTATAACTGCAACATAATATTTTACCAAATGGATTGAAGCGGTCCCCATGACCACAATAACTGGGAAACAAATCACCTCTTTTATCCTTAATTATCTGATCTGTAGATATGGCATTCCAAGTTCCATCATCATGGATAATGGATGACCTTTCAAGAACGAAAATGTGTGAGAACTATGTGAAAAATTCAAAATCCAACATCGTTTTTCCACACCTTACTACCCACAGGGGAATGGTCAGGTAGAAGCATCCAACAACACAATATTGAAAATACTAAAGAAAACAATGAATGATGCAGGCAAAAATTGGCATGTACATCTCAATCCAGCACTTTAGGCATATAGAACTAGCATCCCCACACCAACAGGAGCTACACCATATTCATTGGTGTATGGATCTAAAGCAATTTTACCCCTAAAGGTCGAAATTCCATCTCTTAGAGTCTCTTTGAAAGGCCTAATTCCAGATGAAGAGTATCAAGTCAACTAACTGCAAGAGCTTGAACTTCTAGATGAAAAATGACAACATACCTACACTCACCTCAAAGCATATCAGCAACGCATGTGCAAAAGCTACAACCACAAGGTCATTCCCAGAATTTTTAAAATTGGTGATCTAGTACTCAAGGAAAATCCTAGAAATCAGCAAGATCGGGAAAAGAAAGGGAAATTTGAACCTAACTGGTTAGGTCCCTATGTCATCATATCAGCCTATGGATTAGGTTCTTATCAGCTAACAACTTCAGAAGGAGATGTGCGCGATGAACCAACTAACAGCATCCATTTGAAGAAATACTACACTTGAACAGTCTAATGCATGGAAAAATCAAAAAATCAAGAAAAAGCAAGAAAAAGCAAATAAAAAGGTACAATAAAAGCAACTAGTGAAAACCCGGCAACAGGTGCTACTACGAGCGGACAACTCCTCTAACTATATTTACCACCAAGCTGTTATATCCCTAGTCAAGCACTATCGGCCATACTTAGCGTAGTCATTATCCTGGTTTATCCACATATCCTTTCATCGTATCCCACCATGGCTTGGTAATCACTATACATATCCACATTAAGAGGAAAACTCAGCTAGGGGCAACATTGATCAAAACTTGCGGTAAACTCAGACAATCATATCCAGCAAACAAATGAATAGTCACAAAACCAAACATTGATCACTTAACAGATTCACAGCTCATGATGGATGATTTTCTGAGGTATCGAATATTTGCATTTTACATGAAGTTTTGATTATTTTTCACTTAAAACTTTTTCAACTATTGGATCCTCTGTATTCTCTCAATGATGCATTGAGCTAGAGAAAGTCATGGAGCCTCCAATATCTTTTTAGTTTTATGTCTGTGAGGAGATCATTTGTACTGTGCAAATACTTGTCTCAAGACATGATTCAAAGCATATCACTGAAGACATGAATCCACTTTGCACATACAAATGGTTTAATCTTGTCTGTTTATATGCAATCTGCACTCAGGTCGTCCTGGTTCAATTATACCTTGATGCTTGTGCCATCTTGCAAAATCAAAAATCATGTAAATTTTTCTCAGGTCATTATGGTTCAATTATACCATTATGCTTGTATAAATTTTCAACATATCCCAAACAAATCAATGCTCAATGATGATACCTACAAAGAAGGCAAAAACATGTGACTATACAGGGATGACAAATGCATAATGAGGATGCTCAAATTAGTTGCATATCATTTTACAATTAGTTTCATATCATTTTACAATTAGTTGCACACAGCATATCATTATCATACATCTCATCTTCAAGATACATCTCACAGCATATCATTATCATACATCTCATTTTCACGATACATCTCATAGCATATTATTATCATACATCTCATTTTCAAGATACATCTCACATCAAATCATATTATACAAGATACATTTCATACATCATGCATTATCACATCATATTCATCACCTATCAAATCATATGCATCTATCTAAGCATTGCATCATCATCATAGAAGCAACAAAATCATATAGAAAGCATCATCTATAACACATCACATGAGGATCGAAGAAAATGGTGTCATATATATATATCTCAAAAATGATTAATGTGCAAAATATGTCATGTTTGTGCCAAAGACAACAAAATGATCAAAATACAATAAAGACAACATCTCTCAAGTATGACTATCTCCCAAGGGTGATGGTCTCGCAGCAGATGTCCCAGCACCAGGATCCCTAGGTGGATCCTGATAAACAGGCCCTGTCACACCTCTACTTTGTCCTTGACTCGGTCTCCCTGGATCGATTGGATCTTAAAGCTATGGAACTCAGAACTCGGCGCTCCCTGGGAACCACATCCTCATAATACCTCTGGTAGTACTCCACCTCCTTGGCTCTCAAAGCCACCTCTCTCAGGGTATCTCTCATCGAGCCACCCATCATCGCTCTCTCTAAAGCCTCTACTCGAGCCTTAGATCAACCCAACCACTCTAAAACTGTATCTCGCTCAATGGTGAGTTGTGTAATCTTCTGTTGATGTGCTAGTAACTGTGTGTGCAGGTGTTGTACTGATAACTGTAAGGACCTAATCTAAGCGTCCTCCCGGTGGGTCAGAATCTGAATCTGGAGGGGTACCTGCGAAGTGGTACCCCCTATCCCTCTACCTATCCTCGGTGCTAGTGGGGGTAGAACATCTCACCTCCTCCTTTGCGTTGGTCATCTAAACTCATCAGTCCCTCCCACTACCACTATCACCTCTCCTATCCTCTCCTCACCCCCAACTCCAATAGCCAATCCTCTTATCCCTCTATCCACCACAGCTCACCGCACTGCTCTCTCCACCTGAATCCCTCTATCACCACCATCTCCACCCTGTGTCACCATGTCCTCTAGGACCAACCCCCACCCTACTGCCAGTCCCTTCGACCTACCTATGGTCAAGACATAAGAAACCACCTATGAATCCTGCCAGTACTGATGAAAGTGGAGCGTAATCCAAATCTATGAATTCCTGCCAAGGGATCTCATATCCGCAAACCATATCATCCTGTAGAATCTGGTAGAGTGCCTCTATCCTACCCTCCTCTATCTGCTCATAAGGTAACAGTGCTCCTACCATAGGAATCGATAAAATCTGGTAGCAATCCTCTGGTGTCACTGTGATCTCACCAGTAGCCAAATGAAAGGTGTTCGTGTCACTATGCCACCTCTCAGCCAATGCTATCAACCAACCCCAGTTAATGATAAACTGGGGCATCTCTAACAAAGAGGATAGGCCACACCTCTTAATGATATTCTTGTCAGCCTACGTTAATCATGGTATCCACGACCATGGTCTCGAAAATCGCTCTCGCGACTGAACAACCCCAAGTCGCTCCTGTCAAAATTAAAACAAGTCTAATATAATTTCCTCATCAATTCAATTCATATCAAAATCAGATTCATATCAACTTGAAACATTAAAAATATAATCAAGTTCCACAATCATATCAACTTGTAAAACAACTCAAGTTTCACATTCATATCATCTTGTAAAACAACTCAAGTTTCACATTCACATCAACTTGTAACACAAATCAAGTTCCACAACCCTATCAACTTGTTAAACAACTCAAGTTCCACATATATATCAACTTGAAACAATGCATATCAAATCAAGTTCATATCAAAACATCCATATCAAAATTCACATCATATCCAATCACCATCAAATCAAAATCAACTTGAAACATTGCAAATCAAATCAAGTTATATCGGAACTCATATTGGATAACTTATCAAAACAATGACAGCAGACACACAGACTGCCACTTCGCACTTATCCCTAGAAAATTGGCAAAAACCTACCTATTTTTTCTTCATCCAAAATCCCACTTTACCTAACATTTTCCACTCATGCGCTACCCTATCCTATCTATGTGCCACCAAAACTACCCTAAGAGATACAACCCCATATGCGCTATCTTATCCTAGCCCTAGGCTACACCATTAACCCTATGCGCTAGGGTATACCTACGCACTATCCTACACTACCCATGCAAGCCCCTGCTAACCCTATGTGCTAGGTCTTTCCTACGCGCTACCCTTTTCTTCCTATACACTTCCCTGTATTCCCGATGTGCTAACCTAACCCTAAGCGCTACCCTAACTCACTATTGTGCTATCCTAATCTACCCAGATGATACCCTATTTCATTAAACTCTACGTGCTATGCAACTGATCGTATGCACTACGGTTTAACCCAGACGCCCTAAATGGTAAATATGAGTGGAAAATTTCAAAAACATGATAAAAAATGACAAAAAAAAAATCGAAAAGGGGTAAAAAATGATGACTTACCGGTGGTCCATACGTGGCGGGCCTTTGATACCTACGAACGCGCTCAAATCGATGACAAGCAAAAAGAATCGACATTTTGTCTTTTTCTCCAAATGTCACTTTCTCCAAAGTCAGCAAAGCACAAATGAGACAAAATAAATTACTTTTTCCCTTTTATGGGGTAAATGAAAATTAGGGTTGCATGGACCAATACGTAAATTGCTCGTGGTCTTATATCAAATGCTCATTATCGGGAGATGAATCAACTTATCACATTCAACATAGACAAAATTTACAATGCAATCAAAACACATCAAATTTTCAAAATTTTGATTCATCTCCCGAGGGGGCATTATCAACATCATTTATCAAAATCTGGGGCACGACATGAACATCTCGACAAGACATCACACTGATAACCAAATCATGACGACACGTCATTTTCTTTGAATCAACATGTGCAGACACGTCACTTCAAAGAGGGACAAAATGTAGACGTATAGAAATGACCATATTCCTAAATGAATATTTAATGTTCATTTTATTCTCATTCCTCTATTTTAGTTAAATCTAATTTAATTAAATGACCACATTCTTCTATTTAATTAAATAAATTATTCAATTTATTTATTTAAATTCACTTAAGCCCTTTATATCATTTGATTGAAAAAATTATTTTATTTAATTAAACCCCTTCTCTCTACTTTTAATTAAAGTTACATTTAATTAAATAGTTTACCCCAATTAAATAAATCTAATTTATTTAAATCTCCAACTTGCAACCAAATTGAAATAAAGCAATTTATTTTAATTAATCCTTTATCCTCCACCCACTTGTATTTTCCTACAAATGCAAGTTGCACAACTATTTTAAATAAATAAATTATTTATTTAAAATCCTATTTATCCTCACCCACTTGAAACCTTTAATGGTTTCCCTTAAAGTCTTCAAACTTAACGGCTTCCTTCTAGAGTCTTCTTAAGCCTTTAATGGTTTCCCTTAAAGTCTTCAAACTTGAAGTCTTCAAACTTAATGGCTTCTTTCTAGAGTCTTCTTAAGCCTTTAATGGTTTCCCTCAAAGTCTTCAATCATTTAAAGCTTTATCTTCCTTTTTCTCATGTAAATAATTAAGATTTATTTAAATCCAAAATTTACATTCACATTTAAATAAATTAATATTTATTTAAATATTTATCCAAATGCAAATTACAACATTTAATTGAAATAAATGATTTTATTTTAATTGAAAATCCCAAAATTCCTCCCACTTGCATTCTCCTACAAAATCCACTTGCATGCCTAAATCCCTTCTAGATTCTTCTAACTCCTTCTAATTAGCCTAATCCTATCCTAATTATTGTCACATTCCTAAATAAAAGGAAGTCACTTCTCAAAAACCTCCAAAGTCTTCAATAACCATTAAAGGCTTTATGTTGTCAAATGGTTAACCTCTAAAGTCTTCCAAACCATTAAAGGCTCTTACATAACCATTTATGGTTAACTCACCTTTTACCTTTGGTTAGAGACTTTCCTCTAACTTAACCATCCTTTTGACTCATGGGTCTCTTCAAATCATTTATTTCTTTGACTAAGGTATCCATTTAACCCTTTCAAATTCATTTATCCCTTGGATAAAAGGAATATCCATTAACCTAACCCTAACCCAACCCCCAAGGGTAACCATCATGTCCCCTCAATCATTTAATGTTTCCTACCTCTCCTCTCAAGCAGTCTTATGTTGACAATTGTCACCATTTCATTGGTGAAAATTGCAAACATGGATTGATAACTTTCAATCCCGACCCTTGATAACTCCTACAATCTTGACCCTCCATTGCCCTATTTTCACTATAAATAGAGCTCTCCTTCCTCCATTTCAAAGATGATCCAAGCTTTTAGTATCTCATTTATGCTCAATTTTATCAATACATTTAGCCTCTCTTTGCAATAGGAATTAATCTAATATAGCATTTTAGAATATTTCCTTTATCATTAGCTTAAATCATTAACTAGTATAGCATGTTAGGATAGTATTTATACTAACCTTGTCATCTTATAATCTAATTTAACTCGTTTGTAGAATCATGCATAAATAGGATGCATTCATGTTAAAAACACTCAAAAGCATCCCTCGTTCTTGCATTAGTCATCCCTAAGTCACTTTGCTCAGTGATCTGAGAGCAAAGGCATTGGCTTGAGGGACCTTGTGAGATAGAGAACCATGGAAGCTACCTTGGGAAGTTGAGTCATTCTTCATGACTCCATAACTTGCACCAAGAAGTCTTGTGGGTGTGTGGACAAGCCTCTTTGAACATAATTTTCACATTTTAAGTTTCATCGCCTCGTTTTTCCCGCATACAATCTTTTTTTTATCTTTTTTGTGTGATAGGTATTTTGCTTGCAAATAATTCTTGGCTCTTGCATTTGATCATCAACTTCTACATGGTATTCTCTTCATTGCATCACTCACTTTTGAAGAGGGGATTTTTCCCATGTGTTTTTTCTCCTTATCTTTGTTTAGAGAGACCTCGTTGGTTTGAGTTGCATTGATTTTTATTGGTTTGTACATGAGTACATAATCAAGCTTAATTGTTGGGACTCATTCATGCATGCATTCATATTATCTATTTAGCTTATCCCTAAGTTAATCTTAAGTTAATCGTAGATTCAGCTACGAGGCATAGTTTAATTTTTGAATTTGAGAAAAATGGAAGAGTCATAGATTCTTACATGGTCCATAATTCGCAAACTATAATAAAAATTACAAAATCCAAATTCCACATCCAGTAATTGCATTCACTCTATTAGTGACATGGAGCATTTAGATAAAATAGAACAAACACAAAATCACACAAAGGCACAATCTAAATGTTCTTTTTTTTTTAAGAACATAGCATACTTATATTTTTTGAATACAAAAATGAATTGCGCTAATTGAATTCAAATTGGAATCCTACCAAATGGAAAAACTAGAAATCCCACCCAAAGAAGGATAGGTTCAGGAACTAGAACCAAAAACCTTAATACATCATGTCCACGAGCTTAAATAGAATTACTTTTCTAAATCAGGAAAATATTTTTACAATTAAATAAATTCTTGTGTATGAACCATGTGTTGTCACATCATGGAGATCATTACAACTGATTCTGCATGGAGAATGTATCATTTTGTTTCCCATGTGCCTATTGCATGAATGCTACTTGTAGAGTAAAAAATCCCAAGTCCATTTATAATTGTACCTACACTTTTGTAGCCACTTTAGTCTTTGTTCCCCTAGTGGTGCAAGAGCACCTAACACAAAGGCACAAAAGGAGTCTATAAAAGGATAAAGATCAATTCATAAGTATATTCAATTACATTTTTATTTGTAACGTCATTTTGAGTCAATATGAATCAATATGTAAGGCTATAAGAGCCCATTGTAATGAGTTGTCCAAGTTGTCCTAATAAGGTCTTGAATTAGTCATTTGGTAAAACTTGTATTAAATATTCTTGGAGGGATAAAATGGTGAAAAAAATACATTATTATTCTATCCTAATATGTTTTTAAGGTTATTTTGAAGGTTTAAAGTCATTTGAGTCAAAAGTTGTAAAAGTTGTAAAATGCAACTTTTCAAAAGTTGTAAAAAGACCAAAATGGGAAGTTGTATGGTCATAAGAGGAAGTTGGGTAGTTGTAACTGCCATGTGAAGATGAAAAGGCTATAAAACCTCTATAATGGTTGTTCATAAGAGGATGTAAAAATTGGAGAAGAATTGGAAAGCATTGGAAACATTAGGTTTTCATTTGCAAGAAATGAATAGATGAAGGGTTTAAATGATTCAGGTTTAATGCATGATATATGGATCTACAATCATTATGGATTGATATATAGGGAGAAGATTTGATAATGGTTATTTGATTGATGTTTTCATGATGCTCTACATCAAATTGGTATCAGAGCTCAACAAAACGTTTGGGCTGAGCAAGTGATTGGTATTTTGGTTTGCTAATGGTTGTGGTTGCAGATGTATATCCACTAGCTGCAAGTAGGCAGATATGAAGGTCTGTCATGGGGCCATAGGAGATGGTTCAAGGGGCCTGAGAAAGAGGTCCAGTGGGTTTCCAAAAGACCTAGGGAGAGAGGCAAGGAAAGGACTCCTGGGTGAGGCAAAGTAGTTGGTGAGCTTGGTGCAACATTGAGGATGGACTTATGTTTGGAGCAGCATCTTGAGGAGCAGCCAGTATGCAAGTTATTTTCATCCATGTTTCCAAGGGACTTGGAAACTTTTCAAAGTCGGGAGTATGGTGCAGGAGCACCTAACACAAAGGCACAAAAGGAGTCTATAAAAGGATAAAGATCAATTCATAAGTATATTCAATTACATTTTTATTTGTAATGTCATTTTGAGTCAATATGAATCAATATGTAAGGCTAAAAGAGCCCATTGTAATGAGTTGTCCAAGTTGTCCTAATAAGGTCTTGAATTAGTCATTTGGTAAAACTTGTATTAAATATCCTTGGAGGGATAAAATTGTGAAAAAAATACATTATTATTCCATCCTAATATGTTTTGAAGGTTATTTTGAAGGTTTAAAGTCATTTGAGTCAAAAGTTGTAAAAGTTGTAAAATGCAACTTTTCAAAAGTTGTAAAAAGACCAAAATGGGAAGTTGTATGGTCATAAGAGGAGGTTGGGTAGTTGTAACTTCCATGTGAAGATGAAAAGGCTATAAAACCTCTATAATGGTTTTTCATAAGAGGATGTAAAAATTGGAGAAGGAATTGGAAAGCATTGGAAACATTTTGGTATCATATTTTTATTGTTTTCAATCTCTTGTTTTGTGATCTTGGAAGCTTTTCCTCTTGTTTCCAGGCCTGGTACGGCCATGTACAACCTAGAAACAAGTGTATTTCCATAATTATAGTGTAGTATATTGAATAATATTTCCATTGCTTTTGGTTTGAGTTTATTTCATTCAGTTTTGAGAAAGTTATGAATGTTTTGGTGAAAACCGTTTGGAACTACCCAGAACCTTGATTCACGGCAACCAGTTTTGGCACAATCATCATAACTTTTCATTTCACCGTTGGATCTTTCTATAATTTTGAGGAAATTTTATAACTAGCATTTCTAAAATATTACTGGAGAGATTGTCTAGGTAATTAATATTTTAAGAGTTATTAATGATTGTTCATGACTGTAATTTCATGACCAGAATAGAGTAAATTTCATAGTTTGGACAAATTCTTGGTTTTCATTTGCAATAAATGATAGATGAAGGGTTTAAATGATTCAGGTTTAATGCATGATATAGGGATCTACAATCATTATGGATTGATATATATGGAGAAGATTTGATAATGGTTATTTGATTGATGTTTTCATGATGCTTTGCATCACCTAGCATCTAAGTAAACTCATTTTAGCCCTTGCATCACCCTTTTCCTTCTTAGGATGTTTAGGACACCATTTTAGTGGCTACCTTTTAGTGTTTCTTTTGTGTTATCCGCATGTTTCTCTTGTCACCCATCATTTCTTAATGTGATTTATCTGGACACTAGCACACCACACAAATTTCCACACATTGCACAAATGTCTCACAACATCTTAATTATCATGTCTCAGTTTTGAGTGTTTTGACACCTATCACTTCCCAAGTTAGTGGAGAGGGCTTGGAATCTCTTGAAATGACACCAATATCTTCTTTCCCTTCTATTCTCTCTTTTAAATCCATCTCTTCACATCGTGCAATCTCTATTGTATCTCTCTTGGTTCTTTTATCGATCTCTAGTGCTCTCTTAGCTCTCACAACTTTATCTTACTCCCTCTTATTTGCAACAACAATCTCTAGCTTGCTACAATAGTCTTTGCATATCTCTTGGCTTTCTCAAGTCTTCCTAGTAATATCTATCTATTTACCTTGTCTTTGAGCATCTTGGGATTTATCACATCACTTATATATCAAATCATTTACCTTTCCCATTTACATTTTTATCTATCTATCTATTTGTTGTGGAGATGGAAACCAAAGAAGGAATTTGACTAAAGCAAGTCCCCAAACAGCCCTAAACATTTGTCCTCTTTTATGCATGTGTAGGTTTCTTGAAGGCATTCAACTACACAGAGGTTTGCTATTTGTTATTAATTTTTTTTATTTAAATCTTTATTCTACTTCTTTGTATCTCTATTGTATAGTATTTTCTCATATATTTTTTATTCTAGGTTTTGTAGGTTTTTGTAGGTTTTCTAAAACATAGAGTCGGTTTTTTGCCTTTTTGAGTGTTTTTTTTCTATTTGTATGAGACTATAGCACATCATGCAGACGTTTACACCGCACTGGAATCCTTAACTAAGATGTTTGCTTTTGGACCAAAAATTCCTCACCATCTTCTCTTTTCATTCCTATAACAATAATCTTCATTTTCTTTGTCTATAATTAGATATATTCACCAGTTCTTCTAGTTGGAAATATCTGAATGCATGTTGTGAAACTAGCTCTCCAGAGAACATAATCTCCTTTCTGTAAGGTCATATTTAGCCCATTACACCACCTTAAGTGCCTAAATGATTCTATTATAACTACTCAGGTAGAATAGATTCTTGAAATTTTACGTAGATATTTTATTGTAATTCGAACCTATTTCTTTAATTTATCTAAGTGGCACATTCTAATGAATTCTACACTTCAAAATGACTTGTACCATGTTCTTATCTTTTATCCATTACATAAATTCTCCATATTATCGGTTTGCCAAAATGTGTTATTCTTCACTTGCAGTGTATGTTCCTCCACCTTCCTTTAGATAAATATTGTAACTAAGACATGTGGTGCGTTGGAAGAGATTTTAAATAGTCCTTCTTCCATACTTCTACTAGAACTTTGCAGAGATAACATGTGGCACTCCCCACCCATAGATGGAGAAAGGGAAAGCCCCTTCTTGAAAACATGTTAGACCACTATGTTGTGCACAAGTGTACCTTTTCAAGGATGAAGGCTTATGGTGTGTTAGTAAAATTCACAAGATTGACATGTAGCTCACATTTATATTGGGCCATAGGGTTTTCAAGAAGAAGAGTTACCCAAGAAGGATGATGCCAATGCTAAAATGAAATGTTTACAACATTATTTCTATTAGTGATCTAATCATTTATTCTCAAATCTTATAGATTTATCTACAAGTTACAAAACAATTAAGGAAAATAAACTTTCCTATGGCTAAGTTTATATCTTTGGACAAAAAGCTTTGGGTTTTTTAGTACAACCAATCATGCACCCCTACAACAACTTGAGTATAATAAGTCTACCTTCTTTTTTACCTCAAAGGTTAATTTCATTCAATCATTTTCCCAAAATCTTTTTCACTTTAGTTATGGCTTATTCTTATAGATATTCTCAAACTTTTGCAAATTGTCTCACATCAATCTCCTTTTGTGGCAACAAACTTCTTTAATTCTCTAATTAGCAAGTGCCAAACTCAAAAAAAAATTGACCCTAAAGGAAAAATAGAATTCGAAGCAACAATAAAAACACTTAACTACTCATTTTGTTAATCAATTCAATACATATAAATAGTTACAAATAATCTTAACATGATCCTATAAATTTGCTAATTGTTCTGACAGCAATTGTAGTTGATTGATAGCAAACTGGTATTGTTTGACAACACATTAAACTTAACTAAGCATATTCGACACCTAACACTATTTGATGACACATACACAACACTCCATTATAACTTATTTGTTTATGTTGGAGAATCCATTCCAACACCCTGTCATAATGCTACAATAATAGACTAACTGCAACAAAACAAAAGGAAATACATATGCCAAAAAAATTCTTCAGAAAACAGTTCTCAGACTAGTAAGAATGATTCGATATTCTCCACAACTACAAGTATAATCATGCATCTATCATATAAGTTAGTTACCTACATCATTGGACACAATTTTCACATGAAATGTCTCATCACCCCCTCCTAAAGGTAGAATGTTGAACCTCTAAAATTTTGGATCTCCCCTGAACTATTGTACACCAATCCTCACATGTATGTCTCATAACCTCAACCAGGTATAGTTTCTCTGGTACACTAGCACCTTGGACTATTGAACACTAAAATTTTGGACCTCCCCTAAACTATTGGACACCAATCCTCACATGTATGTCTCATAACCTCAACCAGGTATAGCTTCTCTGGTCCACTAGCACCTTGGACTATTGAGCATCTGGCTATTCTCTGATGTATTTATGCATATTGTGAGAGAACTATCTACACTATAAATCTACTAAAGAGATTGGCAACAAATTCTCTGATGTATTTATGCATATTGTGAGACAACTATCTGCACTATAAATCTACTAAAGAGATTGGCAACAAAGTGATGAAGATTGACAACTAATTGACAAAATAGGACAACAAACTAAAGGTGTTTGAAACCATATTAAACAACTCATTTTTTATTGACACCTATTGCAGACATAACTATAACAAAAACATAATTTTGTTATAATTCATTGTAATAGTTTATCTCTTTAAATATGATATTCATTTGTCTTAAATCATAATGGATGGTTTGAGTGGTGGGAAACTCATAAAATAGGGGTGATTTGGTTTTAATAAGATAAAAATGGAGTTTAATATAAATCTTGTGATATTTCATTTATTTAATTAGGTTATGATGTTTTTTAAGTAATTTTTTTGTCACAATTAAAGTTGAGGTGGTAAGTGAAAGTTGAGGTGATAACAGATCAAATTTGTGACATTTAACTAGTAGAAGACTAGATCTTATTAAAGCGAAAAAATGTATTGTAGTTTTTATAAGTTTTTGTTTTGGAGATGATAGATCTTGTTGAAGAGAAAAAATGTATTTAGCTTTTATAAGTTTTTGTTTCGGAGATGATAGTACAAGTAGAGTATCCATTTGATATGTTGGTATTATGGAAAATATTGTACAACAAATTCATTGTTTTTAACTTTTTGACATTGTTGATAAATTTAATCCTTATCATACTCGACTTATTTGTAAGAGATCTCTAGAAAATATTAGTTATCCAATAAATTTTTAAAATCATTGGTCAAGGTTATAAGTCTTTCTAAGGTTATAACTTTTAATAGTCTTAACAAAAGGTATCATGGGTTGTCACATAAAGAAACTAATAGGTATATTTTTTTGTCACTAAGCTACGTATTATAAAATATTATATTAAATGAATTCAAAAGTCTTTGGAAAAGATGTACACCTCATGGAGGGAATATGTTTTCAAATAATACCTAAGTGTTGGTGAAAGCTTCTGTTTTAGGGAAGGAATCTTTCTAGGCTTTTAGCCAATATGAGCAAGCATCCCAACTTAGGGACTATTCTCAACAGGTGTCATTATCCTTGGAAGCTATGTTCATATTACAAAGATTTTATTTCAAATGCTACAAATGATGATATCAGCCCACATGACAAGGTGCCTTGTTACTGAGGAGAAAAGTGATATGCTAAAAAATGAATACAGGTAATGAGCTTTAACAACATTGATACATAATTTTTCTCTTCTTCTCTCTTTATCTCATTTATATAACAAGTGTTGCAATGCAGTTGGAGTCCCTGCCTTTTGCAGGAACAAGACATGTGTTCTATGTTTAAAGAATAGTGATTGAAATTGATTTATCACAGCCAAGATATGTAAAAGAAGACTTTGAAAAAATAACAAATCAAATTATATGCAAACAGGAAATGCAAGATAGAGGCTAAGAAGCAAGGATGTGCCTCTTAGTAGTCCTCAAAATCTAACAAATATCGTAGCAGCCCTCAAAATCTAATAAATATCAATCATAGTTATAGAGTATGCATCCTACTCTGAATTGAGACAAGAAAGTATGTGTTAGGAACATATTAAAGCATATTCCTTTCTCCACATCATAAAATAATCAAAAGTTGACAAATCTAAATTAATAGTGGTGTCACTTCTCTTACCTCTGATCACATCACATTTCCCAAGTGTTTTTATTGAAATCACCTACCAAAAAGTAGAGAAAATACATGATTTAGTAAAAATGAAAAACTAAGAGTTCTACAACATTGTAGGAAAGAGATAGATGACCTTTAGGTGAGCTGGTAAAATCAAATCATCTAATTACAAATAATGAGGGAAAGGTCCAGCTAGTTTTTCAAGAAAAGATATCAAACATCGAAAACAATTAATGCAATTACCAGCTAGTGTCATCTAAAATCTAATCAAAGCTATAGAGAAAATTGTCTCAGGAATGTAGAGAAAAATTGTGGAGTTGAACCAGAAAAACTAGTGGATCCAGAGAATCCAAAGAAAGCTTAATAGTAACCAGAGGTTCCTGAGGACCCAGAGAAATTAGAGATTTAAGAGAAACGAGAGTTTCCAGAGGTCCCAGAGAATCCAAAGAATCCAGAGGAAGCAGAGTAATCAAAGATGGATCTGGATAGGATTTCCTTCGCACTTGACATGACTAGGCTCCTCTTTCAATCATTGCTCTAATGGCTCTTGGCAAGCAAATGATCAAAATCATCTAGAAAACTAGAATGAAGTGTCTTCAAAGTATCCTAGCTTAGATACTTGGGCAATTAAAGTGGCAATAGGTCCAAACAGCATTCCTCTTCAAACTAGGAAGTCCAGCTTTGCTCCTTCTAAATAGGCATCTCCATTCCAAAAATAGACTCATTCTCAGCACTTTCAAACCCACTTCATAGCCCCCAAAGTTCCTCCTAGCCACAAAGATCATAGGGTTTTGGGTTTTAAAAATCCCTTTCCTCCTTGGCAAGTCCCTCCCTTTGATGAGAAGCTCCAAAAATGGAATAGGAAAGGCATGGGGAGTAAGCCTTTTGTTCTACCTTCAGATTCTCTAAATCCAACAATTTCCTAGCTTAAGGAGGATGCCCTTTTTGCACAATGGTACGGTTGTAGAGGGAATATCAAAGAAATTATGTCCTAGTGGACCTCTTCTTTTCCAAGATTGATCTTAGTGAGACCATTGCAGAATGATTTTTTCTTTATAGAGTGTGTAGACTCTACATTGAAAAATGCAATCATCAATGGCACCCCACTATTTTTTCAAGGCTTGACCTTCCATTTCCTAGACTGGAAACCAGGATTTGATCCAGTGAATCACAGATTTCAGAAATCTCTAGATTGGCTTTCTTTAGTTGGTCTTCCATCTGAGTTTTGGTGTTCAGGGGCCCTTTTGAAGATAGGAGATGCTTTAGGATCTCTAGTGGGCATTGCGGAAGATTTCTTGAATGGCCTCAAGGGGGGCGTAGCCAATATCTATGTAGAGATAGATCTCAAACAAGGATTTTATAGTGAACTAGAGATAATCTCGGAGGTGAACAGATGGAAGCAAAGATTTATGAGATTGGGAAAGGAGATTCCTGGTAAATGCATTCTTTGAAATCAAATTATTTACAACTGCTTGTCAGCTCTAGCTAGAGGTGGCTTATCCCCACTCTAAGCAGTTGTAGTTCCAAAAAATAATGACATGAATCCACATAGAGAGATCAAGGGATTGGCGCTTCCAATGGACCCATCTATTTTAGAAGTTTTTCTAACAACTGATGAAATGCATCTTCAGATGGAGAATAGAGGATTGGCATCTCCAACTGATTCTCCCATTCCTGCAGCCTCATGCCATATGAAAAATCCAAGACCCTCTCGACTCTCAGATGATATGCGAGCAAACCTAAAATAGTCTCTTCCAGGTGAAAGGTATCTTTCTTCTCCCCTCCATCCTCCATCTTTTCCCCCGCTCATTTTGTCCCCGGTAGTTAAGATTCAATCCAACAAAACTGCAAGGAGTCTGTTTGGTCAAAAGAAAACCCCTTCTTTGATTAGGGTTGCCTTCAATATATTCTCTCAAAATCCCAGAAAATTTTTAAAAAGAACGAATAAATTTAGGTAAAAGCAAGCAAGGGGTGCTCCAACATTAATAGAATCAAGCAAAGGTAAATTTATGCCTCTAGCTAACATTTTACAGGAGGAGGATGCTATTGATAATGATAATAAAGTTGACTTGGAGGTTGAAGATGACTTCTATATCTCAGAAGGAAAGATGCCCCCAGTTAAAGTCATGCCCAATTTTTCTCTTAGTCCTCTTCTTTCCCCCTTGGAGATCCCCTCAAAGGATATTTATAATTGATCAATCTCCCCACTTATAGACCCTCTGTCATCAAAGCATTGTTTCAATCTATCGGTTGAGCTCCCTTATCCATTCTTGTTGTCGCCTTCATTGATACCACATGATCTGGATATGCCCATGGATCAAAAGACTCAGAGACTCCTTTAGGATTACATGAATGATGATGAAGATTTAGACTCGGTCCTGGATACTCCCTTAGTTGTAATGTATTCTAAGATCAAGGAGAAAAGGAAATTGGGATTGCATCAGTTTCTAGAAGGAAAGGAGAAACCTGATTTGGGATCCTCGCTCCCAAGAAGGGTCACGGATCTTTGATTGAAGCAAGATCTCAAGATGGGGCAGCAGAGAACAAATCCAAAATCACAGACCTTTGTAAAGTAGGGAAGGGAAACTTCCTTCCTGAACAACAATGAAAATTCTGTCTTGGAATGTTAGGGGTCTTAATGCCAAACAGAGGGTGATCAAGAGAAGGATTCTTTTGGTCAACACAGATGTCACTCTCCTTCAAGAAACTAAATTAGATTGACAGCAAGTTGTTTCCTTTGGTGTTGGAATTAGCTCTCTATTTCAAGCATCTCTTCAATCAATAGTTGCTTTAAAAGGGGCCTCTAGGGGTCTAATGATAATCTAGAAGCCTTCTCAAGTTCATGTGGAAGGTGTTGCCTCTAACAGAAATTGGTTGCTAGTCAAGATCACTCACCTTCAAATAAACTCTTCCTTTTTCATCATCAACATTTATGGACCAACGTCTCTTCAAAATAGGTGGCTCCTATGGCTATCCCTTGACGGGGTCATATCCCAACTGTCTAATCAACAGCTCATTATAGGAGGTGAATTCAATGCCATCAAGTGTCCTTGATACCTCCAAATATCCCTTTAAATTTGAGAACATGTGGATGAAAGACCCAAATTTTTTATCTTTGATAGAAGATTGGTGGAAAGAAGAATCATTTGAAGGCTCTAAAATTTATTCCTTCATTTCAAAGTTAAAATTTGTAAAACAGAAGTTGTTGCAATGGAATTCTCAACATTTTAAAAACATTTTTTCCTCCAAAAAATCTTTAGAAGAGCATTTGGAAGTTCTAAATGATAAAATTATTTATGAGGGCATGGATCAAGATTCCTTTGAACAAGAAAAGAGTCTGCTCACAAAGTATGAGGATATCCTATCCAAAGAAGAAATTTTCTGGAGGCAGAAGTCTAGAGAGAATTGGCTCCAGATGGGTTCAACAAGAATACAAAGTTCTTCCACAATGTGACAAAGATTCACAAGAGCAAGAATACAATTTTAAACTAGACTTGAATCATAATCAAACTATAGAGGATCCTGAAGAGATTAAGAGACAAATTATTGCATATTACTCTACTCTTCTAAACAACAAAAAAGGCTCCCACCTAATAGAGCAGGAAAAGTTCTTGGCCTTGATTCCAAAGATCGTTACAGATGAACAAAATCATAAATTAAATGAGAAAGTTTCACTGGAAGAAGTATCTCAAGCTCTCAACTAGCTTCCTTCTGGAAAGGCTCCTAGCCCAGATGGCTTACCTACTGACTTTTTCAAGAAATGCTGGCATATTTTGGGATAAGATCTTGTTGAAGCCTTGGAATGTGCAAGAAGATTGGGAAGCTTTCTCAAAGAAATCAACAATACGGTCATAGCCCTTATTCCAAAAAAGGAGAAAGCATCTAATCTAGGGGACTTCAGGCCTATCTCACTCTGCAACACAGTTTATAAAATCCTCTCGAAGGTCATGACAAATAGAATGATGCCCCTTATGGACTACATTATATCATATCAGCAGACTAGATTTGTCCCTAGCCTCTCAATTCTTGATGGGGTCATTGTGGCTCAAGAAGCCATCCACACACTTCAAAATATGAAGAGACTAGGTATGATAATCAAGTTAGATATTTCAAAAGATTATGATAATGTAGATTGGTGGTTCCTTTTCAAAATAATGCAGGCTTTTGGTTTTGACAAAAAATGGATCAATTGGGTTTTTGAATGCATTTCTACACCCAAATTTTCAATCTTGATAAATGGAAAACCGGTAGGTTTCTTCTCTTCTTCAAGGGGCATCCGGCAAGGAGATCCCAAATCACCACTTCTCTATATTATAATTGTGGAAGCTTTAGGGAGGGCAATTAAATCAAGACAATCTAACAACCTTCTGGAAGGAGTCAAAGTAACCACAAATTATGTTCTCACACACCAACAATTTACAGATGATAACCTTCTGTTGGGTGCAGCAAAAGTCAAGGAAGCAACTCAATTAAAAATGCTTTTTGAATCCTTTGGAAAGGCCTCAGGTCAAATCAGCAAGAAAGAAAAATTAAAAAATTTCTTTTTCTCCACTCCCATCCTCATACAAGCTAAGATTCTAAGAATTTTTAAATAAAGAGAAGGCACACTCCCATTTATACACCTAGGCATTCCAATTGACAAAGCATTGAGGAACACTAAGCTTTGGGATCCACTAAAGCTAAAGATGGATCAAAATACAAACTCCTGGAAGGGGAAATGGCTTTCATGGGCTGACAAATTAGTTATGCTCCAAGCAGTGATTTCGGCTCTCCCCATTTATCTTTTATCCCTTTTATCTCTATCTACCAATGCAAATTCCTTCATCATCAAGAAGATGAGAAATTTATTTTGGCAAAATACTGAAGAAAAACAAAAAATTCCCTAATTGCATGGGATAAAATCATCAAACCTAAATCTATGGGGGGTTTAGGAATCAAAGATCTTAAGCTACAGATAAAAGCCCTAGGAGCCAAACTAGTCTGGAAGTTCATTAAAGATCCCAAAGCAACATGGGTTAGGATGATGGCAACTAAATATCTACCAATTGAGGACCCCCAAAACCTCCTTAGAGCTAATTTGCATTTGAAGGGTTCTAGAACTTGGAACTTCATTGTCTCTTGTAGAAATTTAATTTCAGATTCCCTATCTTGGGATATTCATGATAGAGCCTCTAGCCTCTTTTGGGAAGATTCATGGGGAGGATACCCAAGAATTAAAAATTATCTTAACATACCAACAGTAGAGCACTGGCTTAAGCAATACTGGGGATCCCGAGTCAGTGACTATATGGTTTTGGAAAGGACCCCTAGCATGCAAGGATGGAGCTGGAAGTCTATGGAAGGATTGCCTATTCCAATTGCTGAAATAAAACAACTTTTAGATCTTATAAGAGTAAGAAATATCAACCCTAGAAGAGGGAAAGATACTCTAATTTGGGATTCCTCGAAAATAGGTCAATATAATGCCAAAGATGGCTATAGAGTTCTAGCTAACTCTCAAAATCAAGAGGAATGGGATATTCCAGTTAGGCTCTTTCGAAGCAATAAGATCATCCAAAAAATAGGGATCTTCACATGGTTAGCCTTCAAAAAGACAATTCTTACGACAGAAAATTTTACTAAAATGGGCTATGAAGGGCCCTCGAGATGCATCATGTGTAAAGCCCATGTAGAGATAGTTGATCACATTCTCTTGAATTGCCCCTTTGCCTCAAAATGTTGGTGATGGCTTTGTACAAAATTGGGGTGGAAATCAGCATTTCCTAATGATATAATTTCTCTTTTTCAATGCTGGCCTCTTTCTCCGAAGGAAAGCACGTTGAGCCAGATTCTAGAAATTTCTTTGCCCTGCCTTGTTTGGGAAATTTGGAAAGAAAGGAATTGAAGACTCTTTGATAATAAAGCTAGGAGATTTGAATCAATTTTAAGCTCAATTGAAACCTCAATTATTGAGATAGTAAACTACAAACTAGCTTTCTCAACAAATTCATCCAAAATTTTCTCTTCTTGGGATGGAAGTATAAGAAATAATTGGCAAGGAATCAAGATTCCTCCTTTTGGGAAAAAACTTAATGCACAAAAGGAAGCTATATAGACTCCTCCTAAGCAAGGATGGTTAAAACTATATTTTGATGGAGCCTCCAAAGGTAACCCATGCCCTTCAAATATAGGATATGTGGTTAGAGACCACTCGAGGTCAATCATTGGAAAAATGGCCAAGCCAATGCTAGCAGATACCAATAATATAGTAGAATTTGAAGCTTTATTGTTAGGCCTACTGGATTGCCTCAATCATGGGTTAAGAAATGTCATAGTGGAGGGAGATTTAGAGATAGCAATCAATGCAATCAAATTGAAGAAAACCCCAAATTGGTGACTATAGGCAATTCTAGATAGCATAACTGACAATCTGGCTAAACTAGACTAGTATGAGGTTAAACATATGTACAAAGAAGTGAATACAAAGGCAGATGCTCTCTGCTCTCTTAAAATCTACAGTATAAGACACTTCTCTACACTGGTGGGAGCAAGGAGGCAATCACCGGGGCTAACCTACAAAGAATCTTCTTCACTTGCCAAAGCTTCTATCAAAGGCAAATTTTAATTTTAAAATCCACAACAAATAGTTTCCTCTATTTTGACGAGAGCATGGCAAGAATTCCCAAAGTCAACCTAATTTTCTTAGTAGAGCTTTTCTTTTTCATTTTGTCAGACTTAACTTTTGGCATTAAAGTTTGGTGAAACAACTACTTCTTTGAATTCAAACTTTTCTCAGAATTTTAAGAGATGAAATAGACACGTCATCTGTGACGTCACTTATTCTTCGTCTTTCCATAATTGAATTCTCCCACTCGCCTCCAGAAAATCCAGCCTGCAGTCTGCCATCATTCTTAGTACGAGGCATGCGTTGTGCACTAGGTATAGATAAATCCTTTAACCGAGAGATTTGGCATGATTAGAGACAGATATCCTTCGCCACCTTTGCAGGCGAATCCATTGCAAGGCAATTCTCATAAATTCATGTTGAAGAAAGTATCGTTAGCCTTTGCTAAGATTTCTTTGCAAGTTATCAACTACTCTATCTCTGTAATCGCATTCAAAACAGGTTAAGCTGCATCAAACCCTCCACAATCAGATAGATTATCTTTGCAATTACTCTTTAGAAGATCAAGGTGACACAGACTCTAGAAGCTATGTCTGGTGAGGAGTCATTCGGATTCATTATGAGTGTCAACCAAAGGCCAACCTCATGCTTTGGCACGGACACTCCCATTTCCCTTTCGGCTTCCACCCGTCAAGTTTCCTTTAGGAAAATCATGGATTTAAGACTCAAGAGGCTACTACTATATCCCGAGCCAATGGTTATCCTGGTTGTAAAGCTTATCCTTGGTGGTGGACATATTAGCAGGGAGGAATACCCTCGCAACAATACCAGTATTTCTTCTCGGTTTGTCGCCTCCCTCATGGATTTAAAGCTTGGTAAACAAGCAGTTTGGACCACCACTAAAAGGCTATTTCCTAATTACGTTCTGCTTGAATTGCAAGAGATTCTTAATAAGGTGTGTCATGATTCAGGGGCTCCTTGGCCGAGAGAGAGAATTCTCTTCAAAGTTACCGACGAGCTCATCAAATTCTACCCTTTTCTGTTTGATCTTACTGGCAAGGACCTTGATAAGCACAGATCATTCGCAGGCATGGGTCTCAGATTCCTCAAATGGCACTTTCTCAGGGAAAATCCGGAAGATTTGGGTAGGGAGGAATAGCTTCTTGAATTTGCCAGACTTAATAGTGTCTTGCCCTCAAAAATGGAAGAGGAGGAACCCCATGCAGAACAGGGTAAGAGTGGTGGTGGCAGAGGTTCGGGTGGCAATTTTGGCTGGGGTTGAGGACGTCCTTCGAGTAGAGGCTCTAGAAGAGACTGAGCTCCAAAGCCTCTAGCAGAGCCAGATGAAGACGCTTAATCAGATAGGTTTTTCATGTTGGGATTTCTTTCCTTTGAGGTTGTTGCAGAGCCTTTAGTTGGTTGTTTGGTTTTTAAGGTTTTTAGAAAAAAAAAGAAAAATTTCTCTGTTAAAGTTAAACTTTCATAAATTCTGCTAAGATTTTGTTATCGTAGCTTTAAACTTTGAAGATTTTTTGAAAGACTGAAGAGGTTTCATAAGATATAATGATAAACTTATTTTCATTCCGAGCTCAGAATTTTTTTGTGAGCTTTGGAGTTAGTTTCCCTTTCTTTGCATATTCAGGGAGTTAGTCTCATACTGTTTGTCTTTAGGCCCTCTAGGTTTTTTGAGTTTTTGGAAACCTAGACTTTTATGTTGTAATCTCTCTTATGAATCAATATATAAATATGGCCCTGCGTTTATTGATCAAAAAAAAATTAATACAATTACCAATACAATTAAATAGTGTATACCTTGCCTCTATACCAATAAACACAAAGTTTCTTGTGACAACCATAGTGATGTAGATATTTCAACAGATTCAAGTAAGGATCTTCATTCAGAATCAAATAACAGACTCACTTGTCAAGTACTTGTGCATTGTTTAAGTATCAGTGAGAGAGAAATTAAAATTTTAAAATTAAGGAAGAGTATATTTCCTATCACCAAAAACCGATAAACAGTTTCTGTACTATAAGTGATAGCATCGCTAAAAAAAATTTCTCACAGAATAATTACATTGAATATCTGTGACTACATGGTGAAGGGCACATATGAGTCTATGTTGCGGTTATTGGTCATGCGAGTAAAATTAAATTCTGAAATACTTACTACTTTGAAAATAGTTCAGTATTATAAGTGCACTTTGTTTGAAGACTAGTTATGTGGCTTGTTCAAATTCTATATTGGATGCATATATGGCAGCCATATATCTTTTCCATTCCCGCTATGAATTTGTAAATCAAAACCATCAATATCAATGCCATGATTGTCATACTGGAATTTATTCCAAAACAAAAAAAGTTACTGTGAAGTTGTGGTTGTGCCCTAAGTGTGGTTTCATAAACCCTTATGTTATTCGACATTCCCAATACTACTCTCACCATAATTTCTAGCACAAAATTTGTAAATCCTCTACACGTTTTCATTTTGATTTAAGTTGCACTTAATTCCACTCATTGCTTGAATGGAGAGCTCCTCAAGTTGCGCTAAGACTAAAACCTTAAATTGCTTTAGAAATCTTACATAATTATGTTAAGAGCAATGGAAACCCTAATACCTCAATCGTTTAATCTTTGTATGTCTGATTAAGAACAAAGCATTCCTCTAGTATATAATAGCCATGATGATGTATTGAAGTCTCTATGAAAAAGCCATGTAGAAATTGTCAAGAAGGTTTATCTTGATAGAAACAAATTTTGGTGTTGGTGTCAAGGTTAATATATTAGGTGTAGGATTCATATGTTTTTTTTTTTGAAAAAATTTGATTTATGAGGTCATTTTGAAAAGTAGAGAATTCAATGCTTATAGATTCAATAAATCACTCAATTTGTATTGAAGCAAC
The DNA here is from genome assembly GCF_030272615.1 of Cryptomeria japonica. NCBI lineage: Eukaryota > Viridiplantae > Streptophyta > Pinopsida > Cupressales > Cupressaceae > Cryptomeria > Cryptomeria japonica. The sequence continues at coordinate 38,776,970 of NC_081412.1, forward strand.
ACAAAGTAATGCAAAATTGGAAGGTTCTTATAGAAAAGGAAAAGGTTTGGTTTGATTTTCTTGATATATCAACCTTCTTATATTGTTGCATTCTAAAAACCTAATGAAAGAAAAACTACGTCTGGGGTGACAATATCAATTCCACCTTTTCACTACTACTTGAGACTTTTTTAACCTTCTGATAGCAAGGATAACTTGATGAATTGTCCTATTTTACCATCCAAGGTGTGAAAATTCATTCAATGACCATCAACCTCTTGAGTCCTCCAAAAAAGGAAACAATGTCCTTTCTTTTTTGAAGGAATGAATGAAACTATTATTAAAAAAAAAAAGTGTACACCTAAAGAGAGAAGAAAAGGCATTGTATAATATTAGAATTTGGATGATTAACGCTTTTTTTTTTATCATCCCTTGAGCATTGAAAAGTTGATTTTTGTTGTGAGAGGAACACTACACAAGCTTGTCACTAGTTGTAGAATACCTTCTGATGAATAGAACCATACATTTTGCCTATGAAAGGTTGTGTTTTCTATGCATATGATGAATGATGGATTATATCTTGTGGTATTTATTTTTTATCTCTTATCTCATTCTTTCCTTTTTGCATAGGAACAATTTATTAACAAGTATTTTGGGTTTATGTCAAAGTTTCATGTTTAATAGTAGTTGTGAATGTTATTTCATTTTTCTTAGATGATAACATATAAATTTGAGAATCATTTTTTAGATTCACTCATGTAAGCATGTTAAAACTTGAATTGCATATAATCAATCAATTCTTTTGATCATATTGTGTATGTAAAACAGGAGTATAGGTTGCCAAAAGTTGGTGTATCATCTCATAGATGTAGCCTTCCTTTTCAAGTCAGTCTTATCCTTTTCTCATCAAAATAGTAGTTTAGAGTTAAGATTACGTGAGCTCCAAGGGAACCAGCCCTTGTCGAGAGATTCACTCTAACCTACGAATAACCTACAAGCCCTAGAGTGATTTCATGTTTCACTAGATGGTTAATAGAGCATTTATTCAAGGTGCAATTCACGTGATAATAGTTGTAGGTTTAGTAAGTAATACATTTGTCTTTAATTATTTTGGTTGAAAATTTTATTAGGTTGTACTACAAAATTAATTTTTGTTTTAGGGAAAAAAGGTACAAGCCTCTTCTTCATTGATCTTAATACATTATAGTTCTTTGTTGTTAGCCTTTTCTTTTTGTTTAAGAAGGTTAAGAATATTTATCTTTTGTTCAAAAATGAGGAGTTCCATATGAATCAAAATATGATACCTAATAGCTAAGGACAATGATTTTGGTATAATATCTTTGGAGCAAATATGAACAACTTGAAGGGTCTGGTGGTTAGTCTAATGGATGTTACAATTACATTCTTTAACTACAATCAAATTGTCACAAGCTCAAGTCAATGTATAGGACATGAGCTACTTCTACTCATGTTGGGATTTTATACCAAACAACGTATTATACCTCTCTAACATTCATCTCTTATGTAAATTGTGAGAAACCCATTTGCCCTCAATGACATCATACTAAATCTAGGAATTTTAGAGGCCTTCCTAGATGTTGATTATAAAAATATTAACAACATTAAATTCAAAAATATTTTAAGAATCATTACAAACTATGAAAACATTATGGGTGTTAGAGATTGGGGAGTTTTCAATGGTGTTTTTTTATTTGTTATGTGTGATGTGTTCTCCCTTCCCACAAATCAAGACATGATTGTATCTATATATGACAAAATTTTGATTTTTGTTCTTTTTCTTTGAGGTGTTGGGTTGTTGTTGTTTTTTTTAATTTTTTAAAAATTTCTATACTTGCCTCTAAGTTGGAAAGTAGTTTAGTTGATGTGTAACAATCCATTTTACATATTCATAATATTTAAAGTGATAATTTGTTTCTACCTAGTTGAAATGGTCATCAAAAAATCAATATTGATGGGGTTATTGTAGATAAAGATAAGTGAATGAATGTAATACATTATACACCTAGAGTATTTCTATGTCTGGAAGAACATAATTCATTGTAATAAATTTATGCATCTTGTATGAAAGCATTGTGTAATTTTGCAAATATATCTATACACAAAGTATTAGTTCATGTGAATATAATTCTATGAATTGTAGAATTTGAGGTTAAGTGCTTGTAATTCAATTTGCGTCTCTATAAATAAAATGCTTGAGTGATTTTATTACATGTAATGCATTATACAACTAGGACATTTATCTACTTGTAGTCCAACATAATTCATTGTAATAGATTTCTGCATCTTGTACATAAGTGTTGTGTAATTTTACAAATCTATTTACATGCAAATTTAATTCTATGAATTGTATAGTTTAATGTCAAGTGCTCATGATTCATAAATAAAATGCTTGAGTATTTTTGTTACCCTTTTTTATCTTGAGAGATTATACCATTATGATTACTAATTTTCAACTTTAATCAAATATTTACTATATTTACATATGATGGAGTGATTGCATGGCTTTCAAAAAACATATTTCTTAAATATTGAAAAATGTTGTAGATGGGGATTCCATAGTTGATTTCCAAATAGCATGATGTAACTTAGCATAATAATAAATTTATTTTGCTTTGTATCATTCTAATACATGATTCAATTAGGGTTAGGGTTAGGGTTCTAGGATAGAGCTTGGTCTCAAAGTTAATATTATAAGCTTAGAGTTATGGTTAAGGTAGGGTTTAATTAGGGTTAGGATTATGGTTAGGCTAGGATTAGGCTTAGTGTTCAATTAGGGTCAGAGTTAGTGTTAAGATTCAAATATGGTTAGGGTCCTACAATAAAGCATAACGTTAAGGTTCTACGATAAATTTTGGAGTTAGGTTTAAGGTTTATTTTAGGTTAGGGTAAAAGTTAGGGTTCAATTAAGCTTTAATTAGGTTTATGCTTCAATTACAGTTAGGGCTCTAATAAAGACCTTAGGATTAGTGTTAGGGTTTGGATTACTATTAGGATTAGGTCAAGGGTAGGGTTAAGGTTAGAGTAAGGTTTTAGTTAGGGTTAGGGTTCAAGTTAAAGTTAAATCAGAGCTAGGGTTTAACTAGTATAAGGATTAAGGTTATGGTTGGGACTATGGTTAGGTTTAAATTAAGGTTACCATTAAATTAGGGTTAGGATGTTATATTAGTATTAGGGTTAGTGTTAAATTAGTATTAGGGTTTTGGATTAAGGAAAAAAATAGGTTTTGATGGGGACCCATTTACAAAATGATTCTAAGAGGTATAGAATCAGAAAACAACATCTAAAACAAAACAAGCTGCAAGGATAGGCATAAAAAGCAGTAGCCAAAGAGACAGCAAAAGCCCATTCGGGCACAAAAAGACATCAGAAAGACCAAACATAGACACAAAAAGAACCAGTAACAAAAAACAACCCAATTACATTAGGCCTCTAAGGGTCTCAACAACCTCAGCCTCAAGGGAATTCATGGTATCAGCAACAACCTTCATAGCTTTATGATCTAAATTTTGAAAGGTCGCCTTTTTCTTCATATTCCCTTAGGTCCTTTTGCAGGGTCCTTCACCACTTTGATTCACCTCAACTTCATCACTAATAACAACAACAACCTTATCTGGTTGTTCCAAACTATTCACCATGGTATTCATAACCTTTGCAGACTATTTAACAATTTTATGACTGCTAACCATAATGGTCTTGAGGGTGTCTTGGATCTTGTTGTAGCCTTCCTTGACATAGGTGATACATTCCTCCAGCCTTTTCTTCAGCTCATATACCCCTTCCCCTATTTTCTTGATACAGTCCATGACCGACTTCTTATCAGCCTCAGTCCAATTCCCTTCATTATACCCATTACCAAGAGAAGAACCAGTAGGGAGAGAATCCATTTTGCTTCCCAGGGCTCTATGGTTAATCTAGATCTCTTTATGTTCATGAAACAACCACTTGAACAAACTTAAGGCACGTCAATTGCATGATCATGAGCCATCTCTAGTACATTTTCATAATCATCCCTCTTATCATTTAGCTCATCACTTTTGGGATAATAGTTTGCAATACCAACCACACCCACATTACCAATCTCCTTATAGGACAAAGGAGAGGCCAGGACACTAGGGTTATCAGGGTTCTTAATATCATCTGCCTTCTCACTAGAAGAGGAGGAGCCATTCTAAGTTGAAGTAGAGGAGGAGGGCATACCAATGTTCTTATAACCTTTGGAACCCTTCCTCATCTTGGGTTTAGAGCTCGAAGGAATTTCCATTTTATCTTTTTTCAAGGGAGGGGGAGTCTCATCAGATCCAGACCCGGAGGCATTAATATTATCAGACTCTCTCACACTAGTCTCATCATTCTCAAAAGAAATATGGATAAAATCATCAAGGGGAGGAAGAACATGGAAATGGGCATTAATAAAGACCATAATGCCTTCATGCACGATGGGAAACTTAGTAGAGTTTTTACGGTGGTCACTGAAATTAGCCCTAAGAGAAGACATGAGATAGAAAGGGAAAGACATTTTCACACCATGGTAGAAATGATTTAGAATAACAAAGTGGTGGCCATACACTCTAGTATATCAACCATCCAAAGTAAGGTAATTCATAATTACCTTGAGAAGATTCTACCAAAAAGAATTAATGACCGCAATATCATAGTAGTTGGTCATCTTCTTAACAATTTTAGCCTACTCCTCCTCCTCCTCCTTGGGGAAATTCTACACAACTTGCTCCGTGTACACCCTATCTCTGTAATACTTTATGTCATTCATAGATAACTCAGTGACCTATGCAATAAGGGCTTCATCAACTAGGACCCTCCGACCATGAAGAACAATTGTTCCATCCTTCCAATTTTTAGCAAAATATCTTGTAACATCTTGATTTTTCCCTTGAAGCCTCTCAATGTATGTAGTGAACCTACCTTTCTCCAGAATGTGGCATAGCTTCTTTTCATTCTTGAGTTGCATACAACTACGTGACTCAATTCTTTTTCTCTCACCATCCATTTTATCGAGCTCTCTGTAATACTTGTTGTGACAAATTTTCAGAGTTAAAAGAAAACCTCCAGAAAATGTATGAAATCACCCACAAAGTATGCAAAATAAATCTACATCGATTCTCATGTCCTCTCTGGCCACCTGTCTCAGAACGGAAGGTATTAGCAGTTCTAGAAACACTAAAAGTCATTATAGCACTATTAATCTTAAATTTACTCTCCTGACTTCGCTTGTGGAATAGATGCATCGCAAATTCTGAGTCCAACCTGTCATCATGGGTCCAACAAAGTTGGGCTTTACACGTCACTCCCCTATTGGCAAGGAAGTCATCAATCACATTGGCTTGTCTATAAACATGGATTAATATGCATTTATCAAAGGTTTTAGTAATATCTTTAGCTTTTTTCATCCAAATATCAACATTCCAAGCCATAGTTGAATTTCCCTTTAGGTAGTTGATAATGTTCTTTGAGTCTCCCTCAACCCAAACAAGCTTATAGTTATTTTGTTTTGCAAGTTTCAAACTATAATAAGCTCCTATGGTTTTAGCAGCATTATTAGTCTATTTACCCAGAGGGAGAGCAATAACATAAATGAAGTTGTTGTAGTGATCCCGTATCACCCCACCATAGCCAGCTTGACCAGGTTTCCCTCTAGTCGTGCCATCAAAATTGATTTTAACCCATCCTTGGGGTGGGAAGTTCCAACTTATGTTGTCCCTAGGGTTGACCTTAGGTGTAACCATATAATGACCAAAATCCCAGTCCTTTACAACATTGGCTTCATACTCCTTAAGGATACCACTGTGAGAGAGGACATTGTGGCTAACAACCGAGAGGTTAGCAAAGATGGCTCTAGAAAATTTCTTGAAGACAATATCTGAAGGGATATGGATTTCCTTGAAGATATGATTATTACATTCTTTTCATAAACCCCATGCCATGTGAGGAAACACAAAAAATAGAGCTTTTTTATGAAGGGATTTCTTGAGGGCGGGTTCCATTGGTGAACGAACTCCTTAACAGCTCCCGGTAAAGTCCAGCAAAGATCCCATTTCTGAAGAACCAGACTCCAAATCTCAAAGGTGTAAGAGTAATGTAAAAATAGATGGTCCACGGATTCAACCTTCTGCAAGAACAAGTAGCATCTATTTGGGATTCAAAATCCCCTCTTAACAAGATTGTTAGCAATTAAGATTTTATTAAGAAAGAGGAGCCAAAAATATATATTGATCTTAGGAGAAAGGTCCTTTATCCAAACTTTAGAACACCAAGACACATGGGGCTCATTACAGATATCCACAAAAGCCACAGAAAACTTCCCATTGGGATTGGATTTCCAAATTAGTTCATCTTCAACACTTTCATCCAAACCAAAAGAATTTAGGGAAATTTGCAACTGGGTGAAAGAAGGATTAATAACAAGAAGAATAACCTACTTACCCTCCTTCCAATAGTCAGTCATCATAGTGCCAAGAGAAGCCACACAAAGATGCCTTAAAGATCCCAAAGAAGGATCGGAAGCAAGTGAGTGATTCTCGATCCAACAATCATCCCAAAACTGGATTTTTCTTCCATTCCCCAGCTTTCAATAGGCTCCCCAACTAGCCACATCCCTAGCCTTGAGGATATTGTTCCAAAGATGAGATCCAGTGGGGATATGAGAAGAACTCAAAAAATCTTGCAAAGAATGAACATTAGAAATATATTTACTATGCCATAAGGTGTTTCATTCCTTTCTATAGTCAGAAGACCTCCAGACATGTTTAGCCAAAAGAGAATTATTAAAGGTTTTGATGCTTCTAATTCTCAATCCACCAAATCTCCTTGGCTTAAAGATATTCTCCTGGGAAACCAAAGTGATTCTTCTCTTTTCCTCAACCCCTGACCAAAGGAATCTTTTTGGAATTATGTCAATAATTTCAGCAAATTTAGAGGGAATTTTGAACAAACTGAGAGAATACACTAGGAGGTTCTGAAGAGTAGCTTTCAATAGCTGAATTTTACCAGCCTGACTCAAAAGGGTGCCTTTCCACCTAGCCAACTTCCTATTAAATCGATCAATTAAATATTGCCAGAAGGACTCAGAAGGTTTACATACCAGAGGGAGACCCAGGTAAGTAGAGGGGAGCTTACCAATGAGGCAGTTGAGAATGTTAGAAATCTTCATTTGGCATTGCTTAGGGGTGTTGATAAAATAGATAAAAAATTTAGTTCTATTAACCATATGTCCAGAGGCTTTTTCATAGATGTTGAGAATCAATTTGATGAGTCTGGCTTCTCCAAAAATAGAGCTACCCATTATAATGGTGTCATCAACAAATTATTGATGAGAGCAAATCAAATTGGTAGAGGATGGCTAAATTAGTATTAGGGTTATAACTTGATTATTTGGGGATTTTTAGTCAGGAATAGGATGCAATGAATGATAGGTTTAGGGTTTGAATAAGGTTAGGTTAGGGTTGGGTTTCAATAGGGTTAGGGTTAAGGTCTCGGAACAAAGCTTGTGGTCAAGGTTAAGGATAGGGTAGGCATTAATATTGGGGTTATAATGCCTGCCAAAATACCCTAAAGAAAATAACTAAACTAACTAACAAATGGAGATTAAAAAAAATTAAAAGTACATCTACTAATGCAACATAGTAAACTATCATTACTTCAAATCATAGATTAACATATCATGAATGCATAAAACATCATGAAGATAACCATAACCTCATGCAACAGAAGTGGAAATATTATTATAACAATCACTATCTCAATGTGCACCTATAACCAATCATTAATTCATCTATACATTCATTCCCCGGGGTACTTTAATGTCATTACTTACTAACAATAAGACATCACACATCAATATCATAAAACCATTAACATTTGTTATAGCAAATGCATTACTATCTCTCCTATCATGAGAATCATGGATTCACAATCACTTAACCTATCATATTCCCATTAACTCTCTAAGTTCATTTTAAAACACAAATTCCAAATGTTCCTACTTCCCCATTTCTTCACTAACCATCTAACTCAATATGAATCCAAATAACACTATCAATATATAAGCAAATCTAATTATTTTCCTTTTCTAATTTCACCATACATCCTATCAAGGTAACATATACAATGTTGGAATGAATGAACACTAAGAGAGGGGGATGAATCAATTTTTTGCAGTTATTAACCTAATTAAATTGATTCTTAATCCACTTGATACAAATGAATAAAAGTAAAGTACAGAAACTCAATACAAACAAGAACAAAACCATAACACTAGAAATTTTACATGGAAATAGGAAAGGGAAAAACCACAGTGGGATTGAGACCCACAATATTAAAATATTGTGATCAAGAGTATAATAATATTACAAAGGGGAATGCACATGTATTCAGGCATGCTGCCTAGAGATCACTACTTAGTTACAAGAGAGGGCTACAGCCCCTAGAGAACCCACTGTCATACAAATTCTTACAATGATAACTTAAATGTTTGAACTGATGAATAGCATCTACAAATGCCAAAATGTAGTTTCGGTTAAGCACAAAGTGTCATACTACCATTGTTCTAGCACACTACTCTCTTATGTTGTTATGTCATATACCAAAGCATAAATCCAAAGATAGTACATGTGAAATTGCACGCTGATGCTCATACACTCTTCACACATCAACATCCATACACAAAATGATCATATAGATCAGTCTTATATATTCACATCACTTGATTAGGTCACCAATATGTTGGCTCCAAAAAAAATGTTTGCAAAACATGAAACATGTACAAAGAAGTCAACTCAATCTTATTACAAATGCATATGCGGGCAAAACAAAACTGATTATATACTTCACATATGTCAACTCAATAACCTCAAACTCAAAACCAATCACCGAAATCATCCCAAAGATTCTGCATAACATGCTACACCACTAATTACCAATGTAACTAGGAAATCGGGCATAAGCATCAAAGCCCAAATTATGTAACCACGAAACATAACAAGCTATGAAAATTTATCCTAATACATTCAATGAAATAATGAAAGTGAAACACTAAAATAAATAAGCAAACCATCACAAGGTGTTTCCTTCATTGACCTCCATTGGCTTTCTTTCTCCTCCAAATAGCTTTTTTTGTGGATCTCACCTATGAGTGCAATAAGCAATAAAGCAAGATTGCAAGATGATTTTGACAGCACAAGGATACTAGAAAATGTCGTTCATTCTCATGAGAAATGCATTCAATTTATAGACAAATTGGAAAGAGGACAAAATTAGAATGAAATTGATATTAGAGGCAACTTAATTCAAAAATGGGAAAATCAGATTGAAAAAGAAATGCTATGAGACTCTTTCCCATGCAAGACGAGAAGACTAGTTGTCAAGTCTAGTGTTATGACAAGTTTCTATATCAAGAATCATAACGAACGAGGAAACATGCTTCTAAACTATGACAAATGAAGCACAAAAATAGGGGTAACTAAAAGAGGGATAATTAGTTGGAAATTAATTTAGAAAATTAGGAAATTAGGTGGAAAATAGGAATTAGGAAATTAGGAAAAATTAGAAATGATGAATTAGGAAATTAGGAAATTAGGTGGAAAATAGGAATTAGGAAATTGGGAAAAAATAGAAATGATGAATTAGGAAATTAGGAAATTGTGTGGAAATGATGAATCGGGAAATTAGTAAATTAGAAATGATGAAAATAGGAAATATTAGGTGAAATTATTAAATAAATATTCATTCATTAATTAATTCACAAAGGGGATTTAATTAGCCAATTAAATGAAACATTAATTATGGCAAGGGGACATAGGATTAAAAAAAAAAATTATTTAACCTATAAGAAAAATGACAAATAGGATTAAATGATTAAATCACAGGACCCTAGGAGATGAATTAGAAATGCAAGGATGACAATTAAGTCATGGCAAAAGATAATTGATATAGGGTCGATTTGATCATGATTTAATGATGAAAATTAGATAATTGATAAAGTGTCAATGTTGATTGATAAAGATCAATGATAAATTGATCAAGATGACAAGGATGAAATTGATATATGCCAATTGATGAGGACCAATGACTAATCGATCCAAACTGATGAGAAATGATGATTGATTCAGATCAATGACAAATCGATCAAAGATTGATAAAAGGTCGACTTGATGAAGGTCGAATGACCAAAGACTAATGACAAATGACAAATCAGTCACAAATTGATAAGAGATTGATGATTGATCAAGACAAAACCCTAATTCAACATTGAGAAGGGTTGAGGATGTCTAATCGACATGATAATATTGATAATGATCAAAGATCACAATTGATAATGATAATGTTGACAAGACCTAATTGAGAATGCAACAAATGCAACAAATGTAGAAGAATGACAAAATGTTGAAAAATATTAAAGATCAAGTGTGCGACATAGAAGAAATGTTAATAGGATGTGAAAACCCTAAAATAAGGTCACGCGGACATGTTAAAGTATGACACCGCAAGTGTTGACCATTTTTAGGTGCCTACAACCAAAATAACCCTATTCTTCCTTAAATGTCAGATACCAGATCTCCAATCTTGTACAAGAATCTATACCAGAGGCTAGGATTGTGAATTAAGTTATTCCAATCATTAAATTAACTATCTCTCCCATCGCAAATAAAGATATGCAACCAAAATTGAGTTCTACTCAATGTACCCTTACTCTAAGTTCCACCTTTCAGACTTAAGTAAAGTAGATATCAAACTTCTGGTAGAACAATTTTATATATTCTAGATATGGCTTTTGATCTGAGTTTCCATCAATGAAAATCCCAAAATACTCCTCAAGCACTTATCTCTAAAGATACGGTGTCTCTTGCCAATAATCTCCCCCTTTGGCATTGATCGCAACACGATGAAAAATGATATTTTTAAACCAAGAATGTCATACACTACAAAATTTCAAAACTGCAAAAATGCAACAGGATCCCCTTCAGAATATATAGCATTTTTCAGTTCTCTCTCCCCCTTTGACATCAATGGAAAAGGTAGGTATCTGCTCAAAATCTATGTACAAGGGTATACACAACAACTTACAAAAATTTCAAGATGTATGCAAAAATGGTGTTCAAGGACTACAAGTGATCATCCCAACCTTTCTTCAAGTTCTCCAAAATGTTGATGAGAGCACTAAATAGGTATGTATGCATTTTTTCTCCTCTAAAGTAAGAAGGAATGCTCTTGTTCAATACATTTATGGCATCCTACTGACTGCTAAGAAGAGTATCCAACTGAAGAGTGATTAGGTTCCTTAGCTCTCCCACTCTACCAACTAGTTTATCTTTCTCTTGATTCAAGCTCTTGATTTTATCTAGTTTATCCATCACCTAAGCTTCATAATTACTAGCAAAAATGGCTTGGGGAGCATAGGATTGAGATATACCAGCCAGTTGTCCTTCACATTCCTTGATCTTCTTATCAAGCTCTACAGTGAACTTCAGCAATAGAAGACATGACTTGTATATTTTTCTTCCTTCCTCCAATGCCTCTTGAATTATCTTCATACTAGTAGTCAGACTGGCCCTATTGCCTTCAACCATTCTCAAAATTTTCTTTAAGCTCATGGCATTGAATTGGCTAAGAACTTTACCTCCATCAGCTTTGTCTAAAGAGACAAAATGAGAGTCCACTGACTTGAGCATACTTCTTAGCTTGTTGAAGGGTAAGTCGATTGTGTCTTGCTTGAATGATGGTAGAATTTTATTAAGAACACTTGTGGCTTAGGATATAATCTATTTGTCCTCAGAGTGGAACTTCAACAAATCTTCAATGGCTTTAGCTTGGGTGAGTGTCACAAGTTTGAGTGCTTGGATAGGAGATAAGGAATTTAGATTGATAGGTCCTTGGATGAGATTTGTGTACACCAGTTAGGAGGGACCTCAAAGAGATCAATCCGGACTAAGCAGAAAGAGTAAACACAACAGAAACAAGAGGATATGATGGAGGAAAAGTAGAACTGAATATATTAGATCATGAAAAATTGATTACAGATAACCGATAACATCTAGGTTACAAAATTTGGCTCACTAGCCTACTACAAACATGCTTAATTTCATAGTAGGTCACTCCCAGACCTCCAATCCTAAGATCTATCTCCTATATTCTATCTCCTTCCTGGGATATGAATTATAATGCTCAATTACAATGATTTATACGATCCAAGGGGATCCAGATGGTCCAAAAGGGATTAAATGTTGAAGAACAAGATCAAATGTGTAAAACCAAAAGGTCAGCCTCCGTCAAATATATTCCTTTGAAAAATCCAAAGGATGAAGTGCAGATCAAAGGGAAGGTCAGACACATGCCAAGGAACATTAGTATCAATGAACACGGCTTTGCAAGCTATGGTATGGATCTAATAGATTCACCAATGCAAATAGGTCCAAGCAAATCGAGTGTCAGAAAAATGTCTCAGAATCCAGAATCGATAACTTGTCAGAAAATGATCCAAATACTCTGTCATTTAGGAATAAAGAAGATAATCATGTTCTCAAGCAAAATCCAACTCCACAAGATCGAGTGAACCAATGCAAGAAAATGTAGAATGAAATGGTGAAACTACAAAACAAAAAACAAGAAAAAAGAAATATTTTTGTTTGATGCAAGATTGCCAAGAACCGAGGATGCTCCTGCATCAATTATCTGCTTTCCCTTTTCAGATTCCACAGTGTCTCTTGCTACCTGAACTTGTTCAACCTTGTCTTCATCCTTCTCCTTCTCTCCCTTCTCTATATCCTTTGCCTTCTCATTGCCAACCTCCTGAGGCTTTCTTATTTGGTTCAATAGTTATCACCAGAGGATTTTGAGCTACTTCACTAGAGTTTACAACCTACTAACTATCATCAATATCATCTGCACCAATAACTTGTTTAATTGTTTGTTCATTCAGTTTTGTAATTTTTGGCTCATTTCCTATGGGTGGCATCCCAAGGACTTTCGGAATAGACTTTTGAACACTTTCCCGAGATTTCTCGGGAACTACCTCATACTTATACTTTAGAAGTATTTCCCTCAAAATTTATTATGTCTCCTTGTGTACTTCATCATTCTTGCCAACCATTATCTTATTTACTCTGGTTTTTCTTCTAAATTTGTCTTTATTTTCTTTAAGGATTTTGTCAACTCTTGTCTTGGAAATTACCAAATAGGGTTGCACTAGCTCATATTCCCTTATTCTCTCTTCTTCTATTCTATCAGTTTCTTTTCTCATATCCAAAATATCATACAAACTTTTAGGAACTTTAGAAGCAATTTCTATAAGAGCCCTGCTACACTTATTCAAATATACAATTGTAGCTTCTTCTAAAGATCTCTTCCCTTTCTCATCCAATCGGTCATAAAATTGAGAAAGCAATTTGAGGTTACCTTGTTGTTTTATTTCTTCCTTCACTTTCTTAAGGGTTACACTGGATTATTTAGCTTCAACTCTTGGCTTCTTACTAGGATGACCTTCTCTGGTTGGTTGCATCTTGACAACCCTAGAAGCAGTAGCATTTTTCTTGACTTCTCTCACTACTTCATTTGATTCAGTCTCCTCTTCCATAGTGGCTTCCACATAGACTCTTCATGGTTTCCTTTTCTCCTCTTCTCAGCTCGATCGGATGATTTGGATTGAGGCTTTCGTGGAGGGACAGGCTTTTGAGCACTAAAGGAAGGTGTTGACCTTGTTTTCCTTGTCTTAGGAGGAGTACCCAGTTTGGTCTTCTTGGGTTTGGCTATATCTTATTCGTTCAAGATGTTCTACTCTCTAGCTCCTTGGACTACCTCCTTTGTAATTCCCATCTCCTTTGCTAGCTACTCCACTTTCTTCCTTATTCTTCTTTGATTTTGGGTTTGGTGAATTGGGTGTGGAGGCTAAAGCTTTTCTCCTTACATGTTCCAAATCTTTTTCTCTAATTTGTCTACTAGTTTGCTCAAAATGTGTTGAGCATACACATCAAGAGTATTACCATCAACCTCATACCCCATGGGCATGATCTATATTGTCCTAGGTTCAACAACCTCCATTAAGCATTGGTCAATGTCCACCATGAAGCATATGGAGTCTTCATATCTATCCACAATTTTCTTAGGGATCATTTCCTTGCTCTGAATAATTCCTTGGAAAGATTTGAAGTAACCCCACAAGATAGATTTATGTATCTGTGCATCTCCTAAACCTTGTAAAGCTTCCTTAATTTGCACTACCACCAGTTTCTCATATGCCCATTGAAATTTTCCTACACCAGGGACCTCTTTCATGAAATAGAAAAATAAATAGATAATTAGAGTAGCAAATTTAAATACGTGTTTTTTGTCTTTCTTTATCTTCTTCAAATTGCTCATGAGCTCATTCTAAAGCACCCCACACAGATCATACAACTTTTCTTCTTTGAGGATTTGATAGGTAGCGTAAATGGTCATACCAGATACTGAGTTGACTCTATTGGATTGGTAGACCTTGTAGCCCATCACCATGGATGCAAAATTGGCATCATATTCAACAATGTCACTAATTTTCATCGATTTTCTATCATGTTGGGAACTGATTACCTCTATCACAATCTAATTCTTCACATTCCTTAAGGCAGGAACTTCACCCGATGCATTCAAGCATGTTATAGCTTTAATTTCTTACTTTTTCATCTTGTGCGGCTTGTCAAGCCATATGAATTCATCATCAATCTTGTTTAAAATGTATCTAACCTATTCGAGTTCGTCAAAAACCAAAAATTTCACCAATTGATTAAAACCATTATCTTGGAGAGATTTGAATTTGGTTTTTAGGTTTCCCATGCCATCCTTCATGTGCTTTATATAAAGTGTCAACATTTCAGCATTTCCAAGCTCCTCAATGTTATAATGGATGTAAGCCCTAATGTCTTCAACATGCAAATGCTCCATTCGGATCATCTTCCATCAATTTATATGGGTGTTTCTTAAACTTAGGCCTTACCCTATTAGTTACTTCAATAACCAATGAAGTCGCCACACTAGATGATGCCATTGTCTAGTTCTAGGTTATAAATAGAAAGTTTCTGAAAATACCTTTTTGTCTCCAACCAGATGCAAGAAATCTTTGTCAAATCTCTTCAAGCCCTAGGTTTTCTGCACAATCTCCTTCGCTAAACTCTTCTGCTCTTTCTCTTCTAACACAATGTGAGAAATAAGAGTTAAATAGCCTTCTTATCCACTACATATGTAACTTTTAAATGTAATAAATGCTTAACCCTAACTTTTCTAGATGCTCTGTATCTCATGAATATTATATCGGAGTCTCAAATTGGCATGAAGTCTTCCATGGATCTTTCAGGGTCAACTGCACAACCATTCATAATCATCTGCAACCTTTTGCAGCCAATTACAAATCATGGATTAGCAATGTATCCAAATATTCCACAAGCATAGCATCTCATATTTCTCCTATTTTTCATACTTATGCATTCATTTGACTTATGACCATACTTATTGCAATTGAAACATTCTTTGGTAAAAGTAAGATCATTATTGATCATCCTATTTCTGCATTGACTTGCTAGATAACCATATTTATTACAAACAAATAATTTACCATTGAATTTATAAGTGTAGACATAAAAAAATGACCACTTTCCTAAGTGAATATTTAATATTCATTTTATTCCCATTCCTCTATTTAATTAAATTTTATTTAATTAAATTATTTACATTCATCTATTTTATTAAATGAGTTATTCAATTTATATAATTAAAGTCACCTAAGCCTTTCATAGCCTTTAAATTAAATAAACCACTTTATTTAATTAATTTCCCTTTCTCTCCTTTTAATTAAATTTACATTTAATTAAATTGTTCATTGCAAATAAATAAATCTAATTTATTTATTTAAATCCCCCACTTGTATTTATGCAAGTTGCATCTATTTTAGTTGAAACATAGTAATTTATTTAAATTAAAATTACCCTCCATCCACTTGCATTCTCCTACATCTCCCACTTGCCTCTCTAACCCCCCTTCTAGATTCTTCTAATCACTTCTAAATTAGCCTAACCCATCTCCTAAAAATTGTCATATCCCTAAACAAAGGGAAGTCACTTCTCAAACCCTCAAAGTCTTTGAAAACCATTAAAGGCTTTATGTCTTCAACAAGTTAACCTTGAAAGTCTTCCAAACCATTAATGGTTAACTCAACCCTCTTGCATGATTAGAGACTTTCTCTCGAACTCAACCCTCATCTAACCCAAGGGTCTCATCAAGCATTCATTGCTTTGACCATGGTTATCCCTTTAACCCTTTCACAAGAGTTTATCCTTTGGGTAAAAGCTTTATCCATTGGATGACCCTAACCTAACTTTAACCCTTACCTCCTAAGGTAACCTTGAGGTCTTCTCAAGCATTTAATGTTTCTTACATCTCCTCTCAAGCAGTCTCTTGTTGACAATTGTAACCATTTCATTGGTGAAAATTTTAAACATGGATTGATAACTTTCAATCCTGGCCCTTGATAAGATTATCCAATCTTGACCATTCATTGCCCTGTTTTTCCTATAAATAGAGCCCTCCTCCTCTCATTTTCATATCCAAGTCTTTAGTATCAAACTTTTAGACATTTTACTAAGCATCTAATCTTAATATAAATCATTTTAATCAATCATTTAGTCTCTCTTTGAATAGATATCATCTAAATAAGCATTTTTAGAAGCATTTCTATTATCATAGCATTATCCTACTAGGCTAGTATATCATGTTAGGATAGATTTTACTAATCTTTCATCTTATCATTGTATCTATGCTAGTTTAATTCATACCATATTTATTATAATGCACATCTAGGATTGCATTCATGCTAGACTGAACAATATCCCTCATTCTCATGGTTGTCATCCCTAAGTCACTTTGCTCAGTGATTTGAGAGCAAAGGAATTGGCTTGAGGGGTCTTGTGAGATAGAGAACAATGGAAAATCCCTTGGGAAGTTGAGTTACTCAATATAACTCTATAACTTGCACCAAGAGTCCCATTAGTATGTGGACTTGTCTAGAAACCGAAATATTTGTTTCATTGCACCACTTTTCCCACACACAATAAGCATTAGGTTGTCTTACCGAAGATCACTTTTTCTTCTGATGATGAGGTTTAGCATTGCTTTGACTAGATCCAGAGCTTTCTCCTTTTTCATATCCAATTCCTCGCTTGTCATCTCCATTTTTATGACTTTGTAGCATCTCATCAAGTCTGGGTGAATTGTTCCAAGATTTCTCCTTGTATTCATTTGCAACATCAAGATCAGCTCTGAGTATGTGAACTTGCTTTCCAAGATCTTCCTCATGATCTCTAGCATCTTGAAGTTCATCTCTCAACTATCCAATCTCATTTTCAAGTCTACACTATTCATCTGATTTGTCTTTCAAGGACTAAGCAATATTTTCTTCATTTTTCTTCCTTTCTTTAATCTCCTTTGTCAATCTCATCATAATGGATTCCATTTCATTCTTCTAGAGTATATTAGTTCTAGTTATTCTATCACATTATTTAGTATTCTGCTTCAGGGCTTCTTCACTAATGCTTTGACTTTATTTATCCTTTAGCTTATCAACAAGCTCCTTTCTCTTATCCCTTGACTTGTCAAGCTGGTCTTTCAATGTCTCAATGTATTCTTCAGCATCTTTAAGATTTTATTTCACTTGTCAATTCTCATCATGTGTACGCTCAAGATATTTAAGAGCAATCACCAACTACTATCTTAGACTAATGGAATCCATTGATTCACATTCCTGAATCAACCTCAAGTTGTTAGGCTTCTCCAAGGAACTAGGCTTTGACACTAATTATTGGAATCAATGAACACTGAAAGGAGGGGTGAATCAGTGTTCTTCAATTATTAACTTTCTTAAAGTGATTCTTAATCCACTTGATGCAAATGAATAAAAATAAAATGTAGAAACTCAATACAAATAAGCACAAAACCATAACATCAGAATTTTTACGTGGAAACCTAGAAAGGGAAAAACCATGGTGGTATTGAGACCCACAATATTAAAATACTATGATCCGAAGTATAATTATATTACAAAGGGGAAAATGCACATGCATTCAAGCACACTTCCTAGAGCTCATTGCTTAGTTACAAGAGAGGGATACAAGCCCCGGAGGACCCGTTATTGTACAAAATCTTACAATGATAACTTGAATTTTTGAACTGATGAATAGCATCTAAAAATACCAAAATGTAGTTCTAGTTAAGCACAAAGTTACATACTACCACTATTTTGGCACACTGCTCTATTCTACTACTTTGTCATACACCAAAGCATAAATCCAAAAATAGCACATGTGAAACTATGGACCGATGCTCATGCACTCTTCACACATCAAGATTCATACACAAAATGATCGTATAGATTGGTCTTATATATTCACATCACTTGATTAGGTCACCAATATGTTGGCACTAAAAAAAATGTTTGCAAAACATGAAACATGTATAAAGAAGTCAGCTCAATCTTATTACAAATGCATATACAAACCAAAAAAAATTGATTATATGCTTCACATATGTTATCTCAGCAACCTCAAACTCAAAACCAATCGTCGAAATCATCCCAAAGATTCTGCATAACATGCTACACCTCTAACTACCAAAATAACCTTGTTCTTCCTTAAATGTCGGATACCAGATCTCCAATCTTGCACAAGAATCTATACCAGAGGCTCGGATTGAAAATTAAGTTTTTCCAATCATCCAATCAACTATCTCTTCCACCACAAAGAAAGATATACAACCAAAATTGAGTTCTACTCAATGTACCCTTACTCTTAGTTCCACCTTCCAGACTTAAGCAAAGTACATATCAAACTTCTAGAAGAACAATTCTACATTTTCTGAAAATGGCTTCTGATCTAATTTGCCATCAATGACAACCCCAAAATACTCCTGAAGAAATTATCTCTACCATTACAGTGTCTCTTACCAACATACACAACCATATACAAGTCTTTACAACAATTGCTAGATACTCTCCAAATGAATATACTTATAACAAGATGATCTAATAGCACCATTTCTACAATAATGACACACATAACTAACCATTCCAAATCTTGTTTCATATAGATCTCTATCTCTTTTGCAGCTAATGAAAATTCTTACAACATATATCATTTAATGGATATAAAATCCTATTCCAATACAAGATCACATTCTTATACATAAGAAACATTACAACATGAGCCTTAAGATAATACATCATATAATTTCATTGCAAGATCGTAGTCATAGAGTAAAAGATACAAGTGCGTAGTCTCTTTTACATCTACAATTCCATCATGAATACATTACACAATCTTTATACATAGAAATCGGCTACAAGTCCTTTCTCATAATGATGAATCATAGAATCCATATCCGCGCATGCTAGCAACCAACGAAGAACATCCAAATGGAAGAAGGCATCAAACCACCTGACCATGTGGAACCAAATAGGAACCACCCCCCCTGATAGGAGATGACATGGGGTTCCAACTCACACTCGATACCTTGGATGACACCTAACAAAAAAGGGACTAAACATGAAAACCACATGACAACAACCATAACAATGAACCACATCACATCACAAGGCTAATCATAAATCAACAAACTTCAGAGGCATAATCAACAAATCAAAGCATAAGGATCATGGTCACATGTAGGAGTGGAGTGTCATCACATGCTATCCTCACAAAGAAGGGAACAATACCAAACCTTGATAGACACTTCACTACATGTTATCCTCACAAAGAAGGTTTATCCATACCCATGGTATTCGTTCATGCTATCCTCATAAAGAAGAGTAGATCCATACTCCCAATATACATACATGCTACCCTCACATAGAAGGGTAATACCAATCCCTCGATAGACATGTTTAGCCATCTACATGCTATCCTCATAAAGAAGAGTAGATCCATACTCCCAATATACATACATGCTACCCTCACATAGAAGGGTAATACCAATCCCTCAATAGACATGTTTAGCCATCTCAACCTATGTGAGAACAAGCAAGATTATCTTGCCATCTAAATGGCCTCAAACCAATTATTATCTTATTAAGTGAATCCCAACCTAGTTAATTAATTATTAATGTTATCACTTGTTTATATCAAGAAAACTTTTAATGTGCCCTAGCGGTCTAGACTCTAAGCATCCAACAAAGAACCACTTAGTAGCCCATCTCACTTGATGCCAATCATCACATGAAATCCCACTCCCCCTAACCATATGCCAAGACCTTAGGGTAGAACATACATCAAAATAACATCATGAAGGCCCACAACTGACATTAAAAAGTCACATCATCATTAAGAAAATAAAGATCATTATGTACACATATGGCCACATACAAGGCAAGAACCTTTACCAAAGCAATGAAATCAAAGAACCAAGGAATAAACATGGTTCAAAAGGATAATCCATACAAATCTCATTCCTCGATGGTGAGGCAAATCCATCCCACTAGAGTTTAAATATTCATTCCTCAATAGTGGGGATTCCTTCCTCTCGCTAGAGCATACAAAGCCAATAACCTCAATGGTAAGACCAGAACCACTTACCGAAGCATAAAATCATCATGCAGATATCATATGACATCAAAGACAACTCTAAAAAACTTAATACAATCCAAAAATGCCTTTGGAAAATGCAAAAAAACTAGAAAACCATACACAATGACCAAAACTAGCAAATTTGGCATCCTAAAAGCAGTTTAGCACTCTCAGAGTCCATATTAGCACTTCTAAGATCTAGATTATCTCTCCTAGTCCATCTTTTAGCGCTCTTGATCTTAGATTTAACACTCTGGGTCACTGAATAAGCGTTTTGGGTAGAAATATAGAAAATCAAAGAAAACGAATAAAATTTGAAACAAAACTTGCCCACATTTGCATACGCGTAAACAAGTAATAAATTGACACTCTTAGGAGGTATGGGAGGATGAGAAATCATAAAGGAAACATAATATGGACATATCATGGACAAATTGTAAAGGAATTCAAATCGAAATCCAACCATATACATGCTCAGGAAAGCACAGAACTTCTCAATACTTGCGCAGTGACTTAAAGGAATATAGTACAACCCAAACAATGATTCAAATGACAATATAAGGCTCAATCAGTCAGCATACCATCTGTTGATAGGATTATGACCAAAACATCCTCCCAAAACATTCAAATTTCAACTACCGACAAAGCTACAAGGAGAGAAATTCAAACTACCAATACTTACAGATTATAAGATTATGAAAGAAAACATTAAGGGGGTAAAATTCCAATCCCAAGATTTTCCAAACACAAACAAATCACAAGGATTGAAAACAAGATTTAAACAGGTAAATACACAAAAAAGATAATCCTAACAAAGCGTTGTTTCCAAATTTTATAATTAATCAAATACAAATTCAAACCATTCCAAAAATCTTCCCAAAGACCAAATTGAATCCTCAAATATTCCACCCCACAAATAATCTTTTTGCAATCACAGAGTAGGAAATCTTTTCCAGAAATGAAAATGCAGATTTAAAGTTTTTAGCTTCAACTTGGAAATTGCAAACCAACAAAGGAAGAATTCGATAAAGATCAATCCAATTATAGCAAGAAATCTTCAATCCAAAGCTTCAATGGATTCTAAAACCAAATTGCAATAAAAAATCTTTCAAAAAAAAAAAAAAAAAAAACTACATCATTCACAAAAAACTCTATAAATAAAAATTAAACTCCAAACTATAAAAAACTCTCAGCCAATCAGAATATTCGAATAAACTATATATTATACCTACCTTGCATAGTTTTCATACAAGTATTATTTAATAGTATTATTTACTTACCCATTCAAAATCAACCAATAGAAACAAGGGGTAGGTAACTTTATATTATATTTGATTATGTAAATAATATTAGGGTAACAATACAATTATAAATGGGATAATAATAATAAATCAAATCCCACTAACAAATCAATAAATATAAATTAATAAATAAATAAATATAAAAACATAACAACAATAAAATATAAACATTAAATAATTAATAAACCAATGAATAAATAAATAACAATAAATAATTAATACAAATCTATTAGCATTAAATCAAATCAATTAAATAAATAATTGATCCCCAATACATAAATACAAAATCTCAACAATAAATAAATACCAAATAATCAAATAGCCAAATAAATAAATAATAGCCACACTAGAATAAGTTAATTTAAGCCTTAATAAATTACTTTAGTCCAGTTATCAATTAAACAGTAAAACAAATACTCGCATCACCTCGAGCAACCCGACAAAAGGGTTAACATCGACACAAGACTCTAACCACCAACTTACACCACAACACAACTGACAAGGTGAACCTCTAAGCCTAGAGTATGAGATGAAAACACATGCCATCTCCAACAACTTGTCATTGGGATAGGACACTCTCAGACCTGTGAGACCAAGTGGAGTCGATGTCTGATACCTACAATCATGCATACACCACTAAACGTAATACAATATATATACAACATATATACATCATGATAAACAAGCAAGTGAAAAGAGAATCATAACACCTTATCATGCTCGCAATGGGTGATAAGGCATCGTCCCTTTCACGAAGACATTAGAAGACAATCAAAAACACTATAGCGTCAATTAAAAATTCTCAATCATAGAATAGGGTTAGCATAATAATAATATCATCAGAATCTTGTAAGCAATATGATCCATCATGAATAATGAACACATATAAATCATCAAATATAGATCCATCTACAAATCGAATTCAATCATGAAATAGGGTTAGAACATATCATGATACCAAAAAATCATCATAAACTAGACTAAGCTAGATCAATATAATCCTCTGATGTATAGAAAGACAAGATGAATCAAGGAGGTGCACTACAAGGGTTGGGATTAGGCTTAGTATTATTAGCAGCAATCAATAAGGAAGACTAAGAGGGGGGGGTGAATCAGTCTTCACCGGATCAGCAAATTTAACTACAAAAATAGATCTAGAAAACTGCAGTAATAAGACAGATAAGAAAATTGAAGGCACAACACACAACACCAAGCTTTTGATGTGGAAAACTTGGTTAAGGGAATGGGAACCTACCCATGTAGTAAGATGATACTCTGTAGTAGTATGTGAAGATATTACAATGGGAAATGTGCATGCATTCAGACACACTACCTAGAGCATACTGCTCAAAAGATAATTGCTCAAAAGGCTACAACCCTCAAGGAAGTATCACTGACTTACAACAAGATTTGGATTACAATCCAAAAGAAATGAACTGAAAGATAGCATCTCCATATGCCTGATTATAGTTTCAATTAACCACGATTGTCTGCCCTGCAACACCAATCTCTCTCAATCTCAACACCAAAGGATAAATCTCTTGTTCACACATACACCACTCTTTGATAATGTAGACATGACATCGTCTCCTAAATTACATGAATATATCACCTACATATACAATTCATCAACCTTGATAACAAGGTTGGCTAAACCCTTAATTAAAAAATTACATCACATAATACAAAGATCGACTATCGAACCAATATAATGATTTACATAGCATAGCATAGACCTAAATAAAATTCCCAAATGCATAGGTCCGCCAAAAATCACACCAAGATCAACCGCAACATGTTGCACCACCAGGAAAACCGCATAACATGAAAATCATCACTGGTTCATAGAAACCACCAAAATCTTGCACAACGATCAATACAGATTGATAAAATAAATAGGACATGAATTGGAAACACTAGCAATCATATTAGAATCATCAAAAATAGTTGCACCAACACCGCTTATCAAATCTTTATCTATCAATGTTTGAAAGCTCAAGAACACAACCAATCAGCAACTATCATGAAGAAAGATAACTTGCGGAGCACCAAATCATAATCCATCTGAAATGAAGATACAAAAGACCATCCCAAGAAATATCCCAAAATCTCAGCACGAGATCCTATCACACCAGAATATACTGGAGGATATACTAGACTCTGCAAAAACAGTGATCAGTAAAACAACACTGCAAACTGAATCATAAGATCTTCCCAATCTTCAATCACTGGAGCAATACATAGGAATATGTTGACATCAATGACAACAACATGTCCTAGTAGAAGCAATGACCAACAATATTCAACAATCTCCCCCTTTGGCATTGATGGCAACATATGAATGTGAAAAACAATCAATGCAAAGTAAGAAGATATATCCAACAAACTCCCCCTAAGATTAGGACATATAAAGCAGTTTTTCACATGATCTCTCTCCCTCGTTGATAGCAATGCCAAAGATCTCAAAACAAATTATCAAACTCTCTCTCCCCCAAAACAAAAAACATGAATCACATGAATCTCTCCCTTAAAAACATAGACTACTTCAGCAAAGGAGCACCACCAACTCACCTATCCGGATAAAAAGATAAGGCTTTGAAATCCATTGGATTGATGCAACTCATTGCATCTAGTTCTCATCAAGAGGGGTAGATACCCCTAACTTGTCTCTCAAATAGACAAATGTATCTACAAGAAAAGACTTAGTGAAAATATCAGCTATTTGTTCCTTTGTAGATACATACTCCAGCTTTACCTTCTTTTTACTGACTTGCTCTCTCAAGTAATGATATTTGATTGACACATGCTTAGTCTTTGAATGTTGCACTGGATTCTTTGAAATGTTAATAGCACTTGAATTATCATAGTATATAATAGTAGGCTCATCACAAATAAATCTGATATCCTTCAACATTTGCTTCATCCAAACTACTTAAGTGCAATTACTAGCAGCAACAATGTACTCAGCTTCAGTAGTAGATAAGGACATTGAATCTTATTTCTTACTAGCCCATGAAACTAGCTTATTTTCTAAAAATAATGTTCCACCGGTAGTGCTCTTCTGGTCATCAACACCACCACCCCAATCTGCATCAGTGTAAGCACATAGCATGAAATCATCATTCCTCAAATACCACGGACCATAATCTACAGTTCCCTTTAGGTTTGTGAATATCCTCTTAACAGTAGTGACATGACCCTCTTTTGGATCAGCTTGATATCTAGCGGCCATGCACATAGCATGCATATGTCTGGCCTAGTCTGAGTAAGATATAGTAGTCCACCAACCATATATCTATAAAGGCTTTGATTAGCTTTCAGAGATTCATCATTCTTTCACAATTTACAACTTGTCACCATAGAAGTTCCAACTGGTTTGGAGTCATCTAACCCAAAATTCTTTTGCAATTCCTTCACATACTTAAATTGAGATATAAATATACCTTTTCCAGTCTATGAAATCTGTAAACCTAATAAAAATTTCATCTCACCAATCATAGACATCTCAAATTATTTTTGTATATCATCGGCAAACTTCATGCTCAATTCATCATCACCTTCATAAATAATATCATCAACAAAGACTTCAACAATCAGGATGTTATCATTTTCAATCTTAAAATACATATTACTATCAGCAGCACCTTTAGTAAATCCCAATTTCAATAAATACTTATCTAATCTAGCATATCGGGCTCTAGGGGCTTGTTTCAATCCATAAAGTGCTTTCTTCAACTTATATACCATGTCTCCATGGTCTGATAATGAAAATCCATCAAGTTTCTCAATCTAGACTTCTTCCTCAAGATCGCCATTCAAAAGGGTAGATTTGACATCCATCTAATATACCTTGAAGTCTTTGTAATTAGCATAAGCAAGTAATAGTCTAACAGCTTCAAGTCTGGAAACTGGAGAAAAATTCTCCTCATAATCAATTCTTTCTTGTTGTGAATACCCTTTGCAAACAAGTCTAGGCACAAGTTCCCATGTTCCCATGTGTTATCCTTAAGTCTAGGCACAATTTCCCATGTGTTATTCTTCTCAATCTGATCTAATTCTTCTTCCATAGCTCTCATCCAACTTTCATCATTATAAGCTTCAGCAACATATTTAGGTTCAACTTTAGAAATCAAACATACTTCTTTAGTAGCTAACCTTCATCACACCTTTATTCTTATAACCAATAATCTGATTTTTAGAGTGATTCAATCTTACATACCTTAGAGTCTTTTGATTGATCTAATTTTAGGTTGTTGCACCTCTTCACCAGAAGCAACAACATTCGGGTTAACTATCTCTACCAAATCAGTCTTCTTAGACTCTTCAGTTTGCATAGGAGCTAAAATAATATGTTTTCCATCATCATATCCACATGATCTGATCTCTTTCATGAGGTTCTCGTCCACCTTCACATTTTCACTCTCCACTCTCTTTATCAATCTCTTATTATAGCACTGGTAGGCTTTTCTCTTTTTAGAATATCCCTAGAAAACTCCTCCATCACTTCTAGCATCAAACTTTCTTATATCCTCATCTCTCTTGATATAAAATTTACCACCAAATACTCTGAAATATATAATAGTAGGAACATGACCAAACCAAAGCTCATAAAGGGTCTTACTGGTATCACCTTTAATGTGAACTTTGTTGAATGTATAAACAGTAGTGCAAATAGCTTCTCTCCAGTAGATTTTCAGAACATTTCTTTCAATCAACATAGTCCTTGCAGCATCCAAGACAGTTATGTTCTTCCTTTCAATAACTCCATTCTGCTGAGGGGTTCTAGGAGCAGATAATTGTCTTCTAATTCCATGCTTCTCACAGAATGAATTGAACTCACCAGAATAGAATTATCCACCTCTATCATATCTCAGACATTTCATCTTCAATCCAAACTTAGTCTCCACCTTTGCTTTGAATATCTTGAATTTTTCAAATGCTTCTGATTTCTCCTTGAAAAAGATAATCCACATCATCCTGGAATAATCATCAATTAGTAGCATAAAATATCTATCACCCTACACACTTCTAACATTTGTAGGTCCACATAGGTCAGTATGCACAAGATCTAGTAGTCCATCAAAATGTATACTATTTTCTCTTGAAATATATCCTTATTTACTTACCTAACTAACATTGCTTACATACTGAATTAGCAGGCTTAACAATCTTAGGTAGATCTCTAACAGTATGAGTAGAACAGATCTTAATCACTATATCAAAATTAACATGACACATTCTCCTATGCCACAACCAACTTTCATTAATCTGAGCAATCAAACAACTTTTCTCACCGGCATTCAAATGAAACATGTTACCTTCAGTCTTAGTTCCAAATGAAATCTCTAAAACAGAGGCTTTTAGGATCTTGCATTTTCCATCCTTTAATTTTAGATCATAACCTTTATCAACCATCTTTCCAACACTCAAAATATTATTCTTCAAACCTTCAACATACAAGACATCATCAGTGTTATGCTTACCATCAGAAGAAATAGAACCTCTCCCACGAATCACATAGGCTTTGTCATCTCCCAATCTAACTATTCCACCATCATAACCATGCTTACAAATTTTCTTTTATCATCGGTCATATGATGTGAACAACCACTGTCAATTATCCATTCATCTTTCTCTTCAACTTTAGCAGCTAAAGTTTTCTCCTTAATAGTACAGCTTGTGGAATCAACAGGTGCAGGTCTATCATCCTTAATGGAAATAAATACAACTTCATCTACTTCTGATTTTTCATCTATAACACACTCATCAGTAGCATAATAATAGTTATTTTGATTCCTATACTTTCGGTTAGGCTTGTAAGTCTTATCATACTTCTCATGCTTCTCGTATCTATCATTTATATCATGCTTATCAAACTTATCATGCCTGTCATACTTAGACATTCTCTCCA
This sequence comes from Cryptomeria japonica, assembly GCF_030272615.1. Classification (NCBI taxonomy): domain Eukaryota; kingdom Viridiplantae; phylum Streptophyta; class Pinopsida; order Cupressales; family Cupressaceae; genus Cryptomeria; species Cryptomeria japonica. The sequence continues at coordinate 38,804,764 of NC_081412.1, forward strand.
AACATCTAGAATAAAATGTCCTATCTTATTGCAAGAGAAACATTTCAAAGGCAACTTTCCATCATACTTATCGGACCCTTCAGGCAATCTCCAAGAAATCAATGCTTCAATATCATCTAGCTCTCTTTCTTGCTCTTCCATCTCTTTTCTATCTCTTTCATATCTAGATATTTTACATTCATCAGGATCATACTTTTTCTTACCGGATACAAATGCAGATACTCTGAATTCTATCTCAGACTTTTCGTGTGATTCTCCAAAATCGCTTAGCTCAAATACATCAATCTTTCCAACCAGCATATCTCTTGCTACTTTAGTCAAACTCTAGATCTCATCAATAGCAGCAACATTATGTTTATAGGCAGGAGGCAAAGATCTCAACACCTTAGAAACAATTTCATCTTCCTCAATGGTTCCATCGGCACATCTGATACCTAGGACAATTTCATTCACCTTAGCCATGAAAGAGTGTATGTTCTCATCATCTCCCATCTTCAATGTCTCATACTTTCCTTTCAAACTCTACAACTTTACAACTTTCACTTGTTTATCACCTTCATATAAGATCTCAAGCTTCTCCTAGATCTCATGTGCAGTCTGAAGTCCCATTACATTTATATCTCAAAATTAGTCAGGGCCCTAAGCAATGCTTCCTTCACTCTAATGTTATGTTCAGCTTCCTTGATCTCATCACAAGTAGTTGGTCCATTCGAAGGAATATTATAGGCATTCTTTGTGATCTTCCAATAATCCTCTCCAAGATATTTCAAGTGCACTTCCATCTAGTTCTTCCATATAGCATAGTTACTTCCATCAAACCTCAGATGGTCCTTCTTAAAGATAACACCTTGAGCTGCCATCTCAGATCTCCTCAAGTGGTTAAGCTTCTACCTGAGAATCAAGAAGGAAGACTGAGAGGGGGGGTGGATCAGTCTTCACCAGATCAAAAAATTTAACTACAAAAATAGATCTGATAAACTGCAATAATAAGACATATAAGCAAATTGAAGGCACAACACACAACACCAATATTTTTACATGAAAAACTCGGTTAAGGGAAAAACCATAGTGGGAACCTACCCATAGTAAGATGATACTTTGCAATAGTATGTGAAAATATTACAATGGGGAATGCACATGCATTCAGGCACACTGCCTCGAGCTCACTACTCAAAAGATAATTGTCTAGAAGGCTACAACCCTTAGGGAAGTCACACTGACTTACAACAAGATTTGGACTACAATTCGAAAGAAATGAACTAAAAGAATAGCATCTCCAAATGCCTGATTACAGTTCTGATTAAGCACAGTTGTCTGCCCTGCAACACCAATCTCTCTCAATCTCAACACCAAAGGATAAATCTCATGTTCACACATACACTACTCTTTGATAATGCAGACACAACATCGACTCCTAAATTACATGAATATAGCACTTATATATACAATTCATCAACCTTGATAACAAGATCGGCTAAACCCCCAATCCTCAATTACAAAATTACATCACACAATACAATGATCAATCACTGGACCAATATAATGATTTAAATAGCATAGAATGGACCTAAATAAAATTCCCAAATGCACAGCTCCACTGAAATCCACGCTAAGATCAACCGCAACATGCTACACCACCAAGAAAACCACATAACACAAAAATCATCATCGATTCATAGAAACCACCAAAATCTCACACAATGATCAATGCGGATTGACAAAACAAATAGGACACGACTAGGAAATACCAGCAAGCACATTATAATCATCAGAAACAGTTGCACCAACACCACTTACAAATCTTCATCTGTAACATCTGAAAGCTTAAGAATACAACCAATCAACAACTGTCATGAAGAAAGATAACTTGTGGAGCACCAAATCATGATCCATCTGAAATGAAGATACAAAAGACCATCCCAAGAAAAATCCAAAAATCTCAACACAAGATCTAATCACACCAGAATATACCGGAGGATATACTGGACTCTACAAAAACAGTGATCAACAAAACAACATTGCAAACCATATCATAAGATCTTCCCAATCTGCAATTACCGAAGCAATACATAGGAATATGTTGACATCAATGACAACAACATATCCTAGCAGCAGCAATAACCAACAATATTCAACAAGTATCAATGTTAGGGTCAAAGTTTAATTAGGGTTAACTAGGATAAATATTGGGTTCAAGGTTAAGGTTAGGGTTGGAGTTGGGGTTAGGGTTAGGGTTCAATAAGGGATAGGATTGAAGATAAGGTTGGATTAAGGTTTCAAAAAGGGTTAGAGTTAGTGTTTGGACTCAAATAAGGTGAGGGATCTAAGATAAAGCACAAGGTTAAGGTTCTAAAATAAAGTTGGGGTAAGTGTTACGGTATAATTTAGGTTAGATTCTATTTAATATTAGGGTTAAGTTAGAGTTTAATTAGGTTTATGGTTCAATTAGGGTTAGGGTTATAAGATTAATCTTTGAGTTGGGGTAAGGGTTACTATTAGTGTTAGGTTAGAGATATGATTAAGGTTAGGGTTAGGTTCAAGGTTCAACTTAGAGTTAATTAGGGTTAGGATTCAATTAGTATTAGAGTTAAATTAGGGTTAGTGTCAAATTAGGGTTATGATATTATATTATTATTAGGATTAGTCTTAAATTAGGGTTAGGGTATAATTAGGGTCAGGTTTGGGGCTTAATTAGTGTCAAGGGTGTAATTACAATTAGGGTTAGGGTTTAATTAAGGTAAGGTTAGGGTCAGGGTTCTTAGATAAAACTTGAGGTCAAGGTTAGGGTTAGTGTTGGGGTTAGTTTGGGGTTAGTGTTACTGCTAGTGTTAGGGTCAAGGTTTAATTAGGGTTAGATAGGAAAAATCGTGGGTTAAACATTATAATTAGCATTAGGGAACTCAATAAGGGAACTTAGGATTGGGCTTAGGTTATGGTTACGATTCAATAAGGTTTAGGGTTAAGGTTAGGGTTAGTTTTTATGTTAGTCTAGTGTTTGTGTTAATTTTAATTAGGGTTAGAATTAGTATTATGATTCAAATATGATTAGGATTATTAGATAAAGCATGAGGTTAAGGTTCAATGATAAATGGGTTAGGTTTAGGTTTTAACTTAAGGTAGTGTTAAATTTTTGGTTAGGGTAGGGTCAGGGTTCAATTCAGGCTTATAGTTTAATTATGGTTCAGATTAGGGTTCTAAAATTAAAGCTTGGGGTTAGGGTTTAGTTAGGATCAAGGTTAAGTTATTAGCGTTAGGTTAGGGTTAGGTTTTAGTTAGGGTTATGGTTCAAGATAGATATTAATTAGGGTTAGGTTTTAATTACTATTACCTGTTTAATCTTAGGTTTGAGATTAGGGTTAGTGTTAAAATAATTAGGGTTAGGGTGCAATTAAGGTTGGGTTTACAATATAAATAAGGTTAGGATAGAGTTAGGGTTCAATTAAGATTAGCTTGGGGTCAGGATTAGGATTGACATTAAAATTAGGTCGGGGTTTAACTAGGGTTAAGTTTAGTGTTCAAATAGAGTTAGGGTTAAGGTTATGTTAGGGATATAATTAAGGCAAGAGTTAGGATTATAATTTGGGTTAGGGTTGTGGTTAATGTTAAGGTTAGGATTGAAGTTAGTTTACAATTAGTGTTTAATTAGGGTTAGGGTTGAGTTCAAGTCAAGAGTGTGTGCATAAAGATGGAGGACCCAAAAGTGGCCACCACACTTTTTGGACCCCTAGAGACCATAATATGAGTGTGTTGCAACGTGCTCACATTATGGTCATTTTTTACCATAAAAGAAAAAATACTCAAACATCTTCATTTTTATGTTTTTTCTCTACAAACCCATAACTTAGTAATTGTTTGAAGTGCAATTTCATTGTTGGAAACCCCATTTTTTACCATTTTTTTGCAAGATCATTGATAAAATGCTACCATTACATCATTAAGGTCAAAGAGGTAAGTATTTTTACTTTTTTAGTGTAAAATTTGGATTAAATAGATAGATTTGATTAGTTTTCTAATGGAATCTTTTCAAAAAAAATTAGGAGTTGACAATGCACCCACAAATGATCTATAATGGGTGAAAATTTAGGGTTTTACTAATTAAGGTAATAAAACCACTAATTTTGCATAACCATTACATAGGGGTATTTAGGTCATTTACCTATTAGGCCAACCTCCAGTGGTCATGCGAAGCCACAAAAATGAATTCCCATTGAAGAGATAAGACCCCTACCCTAATTCAAAATTGAGCCCCACTAAGAGGGACCATGGCATTGGGTGCCATGTCCTTAAAATGGGACCAAAATGTAGCCCCAGGGAGAAGGGTACCCAACTAGGGAATCCATCAATGGGTGTTAGTGGCATCAAAATTGAAGATTGGGGACAAAAAAAACCTAGATATATGATGAGGATAGGACACACTAAAGTAAGGACACAAACATGAGGTGTAAATTGGCCTAGTGACCATTTACGATACTACATTTAGCCCCCACTTTAATGGGAGTATGATCCTATGCAAATACTTGCAGCAACCTAGATGAAAGAGATGGAAGAGAGGGGAAATTAGGAGAACAATCACAAGGAGTATAAAACATCACTAATTTTGAGGAACCAAGCCCCCAATCTTAGGATCTTAACTCACTCAAATGCATGCAAGGGCACACAAAAACAAAAATAAAAAGGAAAACAAAGCTAAAAAAGCAAAAGACTCACAACACTAAAGCTAAAAACCAAAAACAAGATCTCAAATCAACTAGTCGAAAAGACCTTGATATCAAATGTCTCAATGACTAATGTTATTCTTGAAAAATTCCATCTCAATAACACAAGTGATCACATTAAAAGAGAAAAAGAATGCATCATCCATAAATTACTAATAGAAAATCTACAAGCTCATGAGAAGAAAGAAAGAAAGCATGGATACACATTCTAGATGTACTTTTCTAGGTGATCCATGAGAGAAGACATGGATACACATTCTACATGGGTGATCCCATAATACTAGGTTACACTTTTTGGCCAAACTTGACACTGAAATCAACATTTTACATCAGATCTTTACTTTCTACAACTTATAGTAGCTAAACCATTAATAATTTGAAGATAAAGTAAACTACTAATTTGTGATATTTTTCATATAGATTCTAAATATATTTTTTTTAAACAACTAGAAATTAATCGTGTGTATTTTTATGTAACTTTAAATAACTCAATATTTACAAGAATCGACATTTTTAGAAGTGACATTTATTTGGTAATGCATAACATTTTTTATAGTAAGAAGGAAATTCTAATTTGAAATATAGAATTGTCACACCAATATCTAGTGAATTGATATTTTTTCATAATATTTTGTTACATTTATTGTTTTAGTTAATTTTTGAAGGTAAGATAATTATAACTTGGATAGAGGTGTATTTTGTAATGCATAACTTTTTTCGTATGCTATTGAATTAAACTTCTTTTTGTGTTGAAATGAGGATATCATTACCTAGGGAAAAGATATTTTTTACATTTTTTTTCTCTACTTTTCAATTTTTCCACATGTGTGAAACACAATTCTTAATGTTTGATGAAAAACCTACATTCATAGGAAATAAAACATAAATATATTATTGAAATTGAATATATTAAAAATTATACTATTTTGAAAGATTATAATAAGGACTAAATATTTACAAAAATAAAACTTCGAAATGAATTCATTTCACCCCCCTAAAGATAACGTAAAAATGATTTCTTATTAGCATTTTGATAGGTGTGAAAGAGACTCCATTGTAGGTATGATTTTGTTGGCTTGATGATGATGATAAAGTTGTAATAGGTTGATTGATGACTTGATTTGTGTTGTCATTGATGGCAACCATGTTTAATTAGTTATCTAAGTCATTTGGACCAACCGGTAGAGTCTAACCATTAGAGGAAGTAGTAAAATAGTGGATCGGTAAACAGGGACAGTGCGATGTTAAAGCGACCGATGCGGACAATTGGTGAAGAGTTAGGTGTTGCAGTTTAGAACATATGTTTATGACATTGGCATGTGTCTATGATTGCAACCGCACCAGCAGATTCAAAGTATTGAATGAGTTATGATGGATTTATCAAAGACCGACAGGAAGAACAGAGAACCAATATAGCAGAGTTACTTTGATCGGTAAACCGGTAGAATTTTTTGTTATATTTTTTAGTTATGAATTGTGTGGATGACATGAGTAAAGTGTATTGAGCAAGATTGACTAGGTACATTGAACCTAGCAAATTGTTCCAAGATTATTTGCCGACTTAGCAGAGTTATTTATAAAAAGATGAATGTTATGTGATGATGGATCTAGAGTGAAGATTTGATAGTGCAGTGAAAGGAGAAGTTATGTGTTGATGTCTAGTCGGTGTTAGAAGCAAAACTCAAGTGGATCTAATCAGGCACAAAGGTGCTAAAAACATATCAGCCACTTGTTGTTCCCTAACTATTGCAGCAAGAAAATCCTCTAACAAGGTCACTCCTAACAGGGTGTGGTAGGATCCTCACAGGTCTAAAAGTTAAATCCTTTAATGGGGTGACACATTAGCTTGTGTTTGAAATCCCTTAACTAGGTAGCTCCTAGCAGGGCTAGACCTAACAGGCCTTATTGTAATATCTCTTAATCGAGCTAAGACACTCTTAACCGTGTGTGCCCCTAACAGGGTATTTGTAAGACCTTAACCAGTCAAATCTCTATACTGCATATAGTGGAACTCTGTGAGTACTAATTCCCAATGTTGTTTTTCCTATTTGGGTTTCCACGTGAAAAGTTATTGTGTTATGGTTTGCATACTTTATTAGATGTTTGCATATGTGGTTATATTTCTTGCATGCTTATTGATTTTCAAGTTGGCGAGATCAGTTATCAAATTTGTATTATTTTTGCTTGCATTGATTCACACCCCCCCCCCCCTCGGTGCCTTATAAGTTTATCATATTTATAAGTAGAGAGGTTCTATCCAAGAAATTTTGATATAAAAGCCTTTGATCTAAATCTCCTCAACTAATTAATTCAAATGGAACATCTTATAGCTTAAATCATTATATTTTCTAAAAAATGTATGAATTTAGTAAAAATCAAGATGCACCAACAAGTGTAACCCAGTATTGTGGGATCACCCACATGTTTGGTTATAGGTGATCTATGTTGGGAAGGAGAGTATGAATAGTCTAGTTGTATTATGCTAGTTCCACTCATCCTCGTGCATATGTGAAAATGATGTATGGTTACAGTGTTAAGCATCCTATATAAGATTTTTTCCTCTAGTTTTGAGCATGCAACAACCTCTATAAGACATGAAATGAAAATGAAAATGAAAATCTGTACCTATAACCTGCAAACGCACAAAAAATCACAAAATAAATCAGAAATTAGTGTTCACGTCGGATTCACCAAATGTTGTATGCATGAAATCATCATAGTTAATTAGAAATTAATAGGTAACCACCAAACCTATCTAATTAATAGATTTTGAATATAAACAATAAGAAAGAATGTTGAGATCAACAATGAAGAATAAATTAATCAAATCAAACACAATCCATAATTGATAGCATGAAAAATCCTATTCCTCTTCTCCTCTAGTGGAATGTTGGTTCTCAGAGTCGCGCTTATAAACTTGCAATATGACAACAAGAATTTGAATATAGTGGTGGATGAAAAAGAGACATTGATGCTCAATTTATAAAATTTGGAAGGAAATTTGAATGATCAAGATTGATATACAAACTAATTCGACCAACAGTTGAGATTAATTCAAACAAAATTGATTGAAAAATATTACGATGAGAACTAGTTGCATGATTGAATTAATTGATAGATGACTGAGTTGATTGATCAATGAACTGAATAAATTGATTTATTCAAAAAAATTGATTGACAGTTAGAAAAAGTGATTGAGAAGAGTTAACTAAGTTAACTTATTAGATTAGAGAGGTGACTGAATTAATTAATTAGCCAGAAAAAGTTGATTAATAGTTAAAGTCGGAGTGAGTGGCAATTAAATTTTAGCATGTGTTGTAGGAAATTTGTCATGAATTTGTATTTAAATTTGGATTTGATTTAAATTTTGATTTTCAAAAATATCAAATGACATGCACATGAAATAAAATTAGTTAGAAATTAAAATTTGAGAATTTTGAATTTTTGAACTGAGAGAAAAATAAATTAAATAAATCTAAGAAATTTATTTGATTTGGAAGAAATGGTTAGTTAATTAAATAATTTAAGTAAATTATTTAATTAATGGAAAATATAAATTGAATTTAATTAAATGATAAAGACCATTTAATTAAATTAAATAAATCACAATTGATTAAATAATAAAAATATTTAATTAATTTCAAGAGTAGTCAATTGATTAAATGAATAAAGAGGAATTAAATAGTTAATTTCTAATGGAGAATGATGAAATATCAATTTAGAAGAATAAAGTTAGATTAATTAATAATCAAATAAATATCCAATTAATAAAGAAGAATAATTAGCATTGTCAAGAATAGAACATTTTTAAGTGTCTACAGTTGATAGTGAGGTTGTGGGTCAAGATTAGTCTCGAGAATGCCCTACAGTTATTTTATTTGTTGGTTGAAGCATTTCAATTTGTAGGAAATGTTCATTTGGTTCATGCAATGTTCTAGTTACATTTCTAGTGTTGGTTTGATCAGCAAGTGAAGTTATGTTGTTTTATGCTCGACATGTTCAATTGTGTTGGCTTCTAGCTGACCCAATTGGTTTGTCTTATTTGGATAATGCTCTTTTCATCTAGATATACATTAGAGGTTGATTTTGGATATGTCTATGAGTCTCACTATGGCGTATGTATATTCACATTGATAATTTTTCATTTGGTGATGTCTTTTGAGGCAACTGGTTAGATGCACTTTATTGTTTCTACATGTTATGTTTGGTGCCAAATTTGGAGGATGTGTTAGCATGTCTAGTTTATTGGAATTAACTTAGAAGGATGTGTTATCTATGTTTGTGTGCCCCTTATCTAATGGAGTGGAACACCCTATGTGTTTTTAATCCCAGTGGTCGACGTTATGTAATTCATGTATACTCTATCTATGGCCAACCTAGTTGATAATTTCAATGAATAATCTTCTATATGTGTATGTGAGGATGTATGAGTTGTGGCATGGAATGTGTGAATTGAACTGAATGATGTGTAAGAATATGTGGTGTAGTAGAAGTGTGAAATTCAATTTATGAAGAGCTTTCATGATGATATCTTTATCATGACAATGTTTTGAGATAGTGGTTGAAGTTAGATACGTTTTCTATGATATTGGTTCCTTAACATAGTGTTTCAAGGAAAAATTCATGATCAAGAGATAATTTTCATTTCAATTCATCATTTCGGGCTATAATTGTCATAAGAAAGTTTGTCCTTTTGGCAGCCTATGCAGTTTTTTGTATCTTGCCCTAAGGTTGTGTGCCTAAGTCTTGCAAGTCCTATCAAGTGCAATGAGCTCCTTGGTCTTGAGCCTGAAATATTATAATCTATTATTTATATCATGAATGTGATTCTCACCATGGTTTTTCCCTATTTGGGGTTTTCCACGTAAATATGGTGCTTGTTCTTTGTGCTTTCATGTTTCATAATTGCAGTAATAAGTCAATTATGGTTTGAAGTTTAAAAGATCAAAAGTAAATTTTTTTGATGTCCAGACTAATTCACCCACCCTCTTAGTCATGTGGTGTGTTCAACAAAATATTATTTCTAACCAGTTGACACCTTCCAAGGCACATTCCTATACATGGCTTTGAAGAATCATTTAACAATGAGAGAAATTATAGGAATCTTTAGATCTTTCAAACCTAAACCCTGAAAAAAAATCCAAATAGCATTACTCTCACTTAACATAATGCTTCTTCTTCTTCCTCTTACCATCTGACAACAAAAATTTCTTATACTTCTAAATTTCATCAACTTGATAATTATTGGAGGGTGAAATAGGTGAATAATATAAATTGTAAGAAGATAATGTTTTTTGGCAAATTTGGATCCTCTTAGCCAAGGATACAAATTGCCTATTCCAATTATCCAATTTACAATAAATCTTACTCTTCATCCACATCCACATGTCCTTCAAACAAGGATTAAGTGAAAATAAAATCCCAAGATATTAAATATACTTGGTGGTACTTTGCAAACCAAACCTGAGGGTGTCTTGCCAACCAAGCATGATGGATTTGGCAAATCAAAATAGGTTAAGCTTATCCATAAGGGAATCCATATTCCCTACATCAAGCTCAAAAAATAAGGCAATTCCATTTGCAAACTATATATTTAAAAGGTCATCCTTATTAGGGAGATAGATACCTTTAATCCTAAGGATCAATGAAGACTCCCTCAATAGGTCAAATATTGCATATGAAGTAATAAAAAAAAAGTGTGGGGAAAAGGGGCATCCTTGCCTAATGGACCTCTCCAAGATAAAGGTATCTAATAAGGATTCATTAACATCAATTTGAGCAACAACATCTTTTAGTAGGGTTTTAACCGTAAGGAAAAAGCTATCAAGGAGTCCAAATGCTTCAAGAGTCATAAACAAGAATGACCACTCCACTTTGTCATATACCTTCTCAAAGTCTAAAATAAATGTAGCAACATTGTTTTATTGGATTATCTATCATATTCCATGGACTCCCAATTGGTTAGGATATTCTCCAGGATGTACCTCAAATGATAAAGCCAGTTTGAGAATTGCTAATAAAAGATAGGAGGATATATACTAATCTCAGAGCAAGAACCTTAGCAAGTATCTTTTAAGACAAATTGAATAAGGTAATAGGGTGCCATTTCTTTGAGTTACTTGTCTCCATATTTAGGGAAAATTTTAATCACTCACTTTTTAATGTTGTTGTCTAGGGTTTGTTTATTAACAACCAACTTATAGATTTGAAGTAGATATTCATTGTTACAATCAATAATTTTTCTTATAGAATCCCATGGGAAACCCATCATTCTTGAGAGATTTATCATTGTTTAAAACATTAGTAGCATTTTTAACCTCCTCAAGTTTGATTTCTTTATTTAATTTTCTAATATTCTCCTTAGATAATTTCTTACGAATAAGTTGTTTACAAAATTTTCTTGTATTCTAACTAGTCAAGTCATTGACCTCAAAAGTGAAGAGTTTCTTGTAGAATCCAAAGAATTATTCCTTAATTTCCTTAAGTTCATATGTAATCTTATCTTCCACCAAAACCTTGTCAACTCTATCTCTGATGCCTTTGTTTTTTATGAATTTAAAAAATAATTTAGACTTTGTTGGTTGAAATTTTTGTCAACTCGAGATGAGTTTACAAAATTGTGGTTTCAACCATAGCAACACAAGATTAAATCTCTCATAATTATTAAGGGAAGGATCCCCCTATGATTCACTACTCTATTCTACTAAAATAAGATACAAATTTCTAACTTCTATTCTAACATGGGCGGTACATCATCTTATCCTATTTTTCAAGACAGATACTATTCTTTTCCTCTTTTTTTTGGGAAAGAATTTACAACATAGAGAAAAAATAATTCTTACAATTTCTTTGTTACAAATTAACTTGGAAATAAAGAACAATATAATATAGATAAAAAAACAAGCAAAGTGTCCGTAAAGGTGCAAAGTCCTTTGTTGCTTCTCCAGGGCTAGAAAGAGTGCTCAAGCTCAGTCTTATATTCACTGCTATCTTATCAATCTTTTTATAATTTCTTCTATAACAAAAAGAGTTAACTAATAAAACCAAAATAAATCTCAAAGTCTTCAAAATGATTCCTAGCTTCACCTTTGATAATGTTTTTATGAAGTAGTAATATGAATCTCAAAGTCTTCAAGTTACCGTTTCTTTTCCCAGGATAACACAATCAAGCACAAATTCTTCAAAGTGAAACCTTAATATATATGTATCAGCTATTTCTACTTGAAATGTCAATATGAAGCACAAAGTCTTTAAAATGATAATATTATCACCAATTCCTAATTCTAACAACAATAGTCAAGATATGACACAAAGTTCACAAGTTAACAATTGCCTCTACACTTTAATGATATTCTCTCAACACACCTTTTACTTGAGTAAATAAGATTTTATAATGAATATGACATAATAACACTCTCACCATAAATGAAAATGAATCCAACACAAAGTCTAGATGCCAAAATATTTCTTCTTATTTCATCAAATTTGTAAAATCACAAGAGGAACACAAAGTTTCACTTTTTCTCTTCACTTCGGCAGAGTTTCAGCATATAGATTAAAGATAACAAATGATAATTACATAGACAAACCTCATATATATAGAAGAGAGGTGAAACATGAAACTAGTAAAGTCACAACAAAGGTAGAGTCCTATTTGACTTAGGACACATTCATTGCCTAAGTGAAAAAACTAAATACAAAATTGACATTGAAGGTGTCAATGTCTTATTCAAAAATCTATCTACTTATAAAAACTACTAAGTGTCATGAGACACTATATTCTGATCTTTCTTCATGAACTCCTTGAACTTTTGTATAACTGCTTTCATATGTTCCTGGTTAGGTCCTTTAGTATGACTTGTGATGACCTTGACCCTGGTGATAGAATCTCTAAGGCTCATGTAGCATTTCTTGTGTTTCTTTAGAAGTGAGTTTGGATCATCTAGATTCACGTGGATATCTACTAGTTTATCAATAGAAGATAGTGAGAAAGCTTGTTTGTTGACCTCTTCACTAGTTAGAAAATTTAATTCTTTGATGATAATGTCTTCATGAAGAGGCTTCTAATTCTCAGCAAGGAAAGTACAAGGAAGAGCTGATATTTTCTCAATGATGTCATTTGCTTTATCATTACATTCATTTAGTGCCTTTCTCAAATAATTGATAAGGACCTCAATTGTGTTATTTAGTGTTATATAATTTCTCTTTGCTCAACATACATATCCCTTGAAGGGATCACTTTGTTATCAACTAGAACATCCAGTTGGAAATCTTCTAACTTCAACCAAGAGTCAAAACCTTTTTCATGTGCTTCTAACTCATTATCTAAAACAAATTCAATTTTTTATCAATTTTAAATTTTACCTCCACCAATTTTTTGACAAGAGTAACTATTGAACATAGGAGATGTGCTCCTTGATTCAGTAGTCTATCCATCCATTCGCCAATTGTCCTCCCATGAGAATTTACCTATTCAGCTTGTTTGATAATTAGTTCATCCACTGATGAAGTGACCGGCTCAACTACCTCTGATGATTTGGCAATCTTAATCAGGACTGCTATGAGTTGATCAACTTGTTTCTCCAACTTATTTTTCTTTATTTTCTCCCCAAACATTGCCACAAGATGCTCGAATGAAGATCTTCAATTGTACCCTAATGTGTTTTCTTACCCAAATCAATTCTCTTGATAATATAATTTGTATATTGTACTTTTTTCAAGTCTACATTAGGAGGAAGAATGGTCATCTCTATATACTTATCTTTAGATGGGTCTATCCTTAACCTAGACAAATTTTTGGCTTTCTTTGTGACCTTGGGCTTAATAGGAATCAATTGGCTAAAATCAAATTCATTAGGAGAGATGGTTTGTTTCTTTCTTTTAGGAGCATTAGACACTAACCATGGTGGAAAAGAAGCATCTTCATCTACTCTAGAAGAAGTAAAATCTAGAGTTGCCAACTCATGTGGATGAATGTTGGTAGTAACAATAGGTGGAATTGAGGTGACAACAGCAAGTAGATTGGAAACATTAGAAACCTAAGGAGGAACTTGGGTTTCTGATATAAATTTATCAAAATCTTCTAGCATAGAAGATGTGACCTCAAACAAATTAGGAAGAAACATAGTATCTAAGTTGTCATGAGGAGTGTAAAGGGTTATTTCACTTGTGGAAGTAGAAGGAATAACATGTACTACAAGAACTTGTGAAGGAATTGACACAGTAGTACTCAAAGGAATTGCATTAGAGATAGAGACTGAACTAGTACCTATGATATTACATGATGAAGGATGAATACCTTCATGTGTCTCTTGAGATAGGGAAGTACTTGAGATTTCAAGTAATCTATCCTCATCAAATTCTCCTTCTTCTTTCTCTTGTGCACTATCTGGCTCATCTTCTTCTTGAAATTTTTCATCTCCATTTACTTCTTCTTCTCCCTCAACTTCATCATGAACTTGAGTCTCTTGTGTTGAAGACTTACCTTGAGCTTTACCTTTTCCAACAGTAAACTTGAATTTAGGACCCTTAGGAGTTGCAGGATCTTTCCTATTCTTGGTCCTTCCTTAATTTATAAGTCTTTCCCTTAGGGCCTGCAGCATCTTCTTCAAATGATTTAATTTGTAAAGAATTCATTTGTACACCATGTACATTTAATTAAATAGTGGTATTATCAATAATTTTCTAGAACCTAGCCCTTATAGAAGTATTCTTTTTTTGGGACCATTGAATGAGAGATAGAGGTAATCCGGCTACTTTGTCTCTTTCATATGCAGGATCAAGGATGTCACCATCTTCTTCTAGGTCTTCAAGAACACCAGCAAAATCAAATTTTACTACTGTCAAACAACAATAATCCATTCTGTGGATATCCTCTTCAATCTTGCAATCGACCCATGATTCTTCAATTTGATGGATATGTGTGTAGTTCTTCTTAATCTTATTCTTCATGCCCCTATAATCAAATAAATTACTAGCCCTGAAGAATTTCATGCTCACTCTTCTCATTTCCTCCTCCATGGTGTGGGCCTTGTAGATGGAATTGATAGAATATATCCCTATAGAGATAGACAATTTCAAATCTTATGAGCTCTAGATTGATGCTCATGGATGGAAATCATTTGACGAGCTATCTCTATAAGGATGATCTTATCAGATGGATATCTCAGGAGCATAAAAGTTTCTCTATCAAAACAGCCAATTATGATATACGTGAAGGTAGGAAACTAAAGGAAAATGAAACCATACCCACTTACCACCTTCCGTGCTTCATCTGACACTCTTTTGTTCTAAATTTCCTTGTCAAATAAAAACATGTAATGAGAAAAGAAAGAATCATTTACCCTCCTAAAATGATGTAAAATCTCTGAGAGAGTCAACTGAGAGAAGTAATTGTAAACAATAACTTGACTCCTATCACCTGTAGTTGATAGACCTAGAAAATTCCTTATTGAGGCAGTTGCATAGACAAGATAACAAGTCATCTAAAATTTCAAGGTGGTAGGCACCTTGGTCAACTGTTCACACATGGCATCTGCAATTTGTTTTCCCCAAAAGATATTTTTTCTTATTATGCCTTATGACATGAATGTATTGATGCATCCACTTGTGGTAGCTATTGGAAGTTGGGAGGCCTTTTACTCTACTAAGAAGAGTAATCAAATCATTAACCTCCTCAATGAAGTCATAACTAGGAATAGTTTCAGGCCATATTGAAATTGTAGGCCTAGGTATTTTTAGCCAATTATCATTCATGTTCTTCCCGCATTTCTCTAAATTTCTATCAAAATGTGCTAATGTTGATTGCATATCAATATGTGCATATTGATCAATAGAAGAACATTTTAAAATGGTGTCAAAGAAATCCTCATCAAGTTTGATGAGCATTTTCCCATCTACATCCTTAACTAATCTAGTGGTAGAATCATATTTATTGGCAAGAGCCAATACAAACTCTGGATTTTGAGCTGGCATGGGGAAAGTAACCACCAGATAAATTTCACTATTTGTAGTGGGCTCCATCTTGTAGGAACTGGTGACGATTTCACCCTCTTTAAGAACTCATCAAGATCCACATGACCAATATTGGTATCCCTAATATTGTCAATGTTTGATATCACTGACGAAGGTGGAAACACTAGATGTATTTATTGTTTTTTAGATTTCATTGATTTCTTATTAGAAGAAGGCTCTGACATTTGCAATAAATGCACTGCAATGTGAAAATATCATTATTGGAAATGATTAGCCACCATAGAAATCTTTATCTGATACAAAAAATCCCATTGATCCATCACATATTGACCAAAAATAACCAATTTGTATGTGTATGTAAAAGGTGCAAATTGGACCTATAAGTCCAATTTACACTTATTAAGTGTGAAATTAAAACAAGTGCATTTTGAACTTATAAGTCATATTTTCACTTTAACAAATTGGCAAAAACCAAAAACTAAGTGTATATCGAAATTATATTCCCAAAATACACTTAGGAATAAAAAAATAAAGTAGCGCAAATCGGGTTTATACTCTCGATTTACACTTGGGAAGAAAATATCATAGCGTAATTTAGGGTTATACCCCCGATTTACACTTAGTTGTTAAAATTGTGCGTCAAAGTGGCGGTCGGGGTTATAAACCCGAACACCATTTAAACAAATATCAAAAGAAAGGGTGGTCGGACTTACAACCTCAACCACCATTTTGGTAGAACAAAGCAATGAAGTGGTGATCAAGGTTATAAGCTTGATCACCATCTAATAAAATGGAAAATACAATAGTGGTGTCGGGTGAGGTTATAACCTACCACACATCATTTATGAGGAAATGCAAGTTAAAAATGGTGGAGTAGGGTTGTAAATCTGACTACCATCAGTCTTAAGAGATGGTGGTGGTTGGGCTTACAAACCTGACTACCACTGTCAAAGCAAGTAGTAAAACTAAAATGGTGGGGGTAGGTTGTATCCCCACCACACAACATCAAGCATGGCTCCGTTGTGTGATGGGGACACTATTCAACCCAACAATAAGAATAATAACTCTAGTTGAAGTCTCAACCTGAAGTTTGGACATTCACTTGGTAAAGTCACTATTTCCATAGCTAGTGTTCATTTGATTGTCAACCCAGGGACATAATACTTGAAATGGGTCTGCACTATATGTGCACTAAGTTCCTACAATAGTTACTTTGCATTACTGCAGCAACTAACATTATGCAGAAAAGATAAGCAAGAACTGAAACTATTGAAAAGCTACAGGAAAACTTCTGCATTAACATAAATTTAATTAAACAATACTGGCTAAGTTCAATGTTGATAAACAGAAATTACTCTGTTTTCAGTGGATCTGTTTCCAATGGCTGTAGGAACAGTCAATGCAAGAACATCTACTGCAGCTAAAGAATAAAACTAATCTTAACAAAGGCATAGGAACACTCACCAAGTGGGCCCCCATGGATGAGTGATTCCAGGCTTCAAAAAATAACTCTAAGTGCTCAGAACAACATATCTTTGTTCATTTTTCTTCGGAAGTCATTACATGATTCAACGTCAAAAGAAGCTCAAAAACACTTGTAAAAATCTTCTGCTCTATTTTCTCTCTTTTTCCATCTAACCTCTGAGAAGAGATCAAGAGCTTATTTTAAAATAAAACATCTACTTAAAACAACATCGATCACATCGAAGAGAAGAGGCAGATAACTAATCAAGAAAGGAGATAGCTAGATTTAAGCTACAGAAAATGTGGATCTAAACCGAACCACAGTCATAACATACTGTGGTGGTATCTACAACACTAGTGTCCACTTGAGTTAGACATTCGTAGTATTGCGTGATTACTTCTCCTTTGTTGTTTCTTACGTTCTTCAGCATCTCCGTCGATTTGATCTTCCAGTCATCTCCTTAAATATCTCTTCCTGCAACTGGCGGCGATAGAAGAACTTCCACCGCAACATCATTTATTCCCTGCACTTCAAAAGAAATAACATACAAGAACGTACATACATATTCCAATTAATTAAAACATCCATTAATTTCATACATGATATTGCCTAAACAATCTGCATGGCAACAAGAATGAATGACATGGTTGCAAGAATAAAGTGGCAAAGACAAAAAAATGTTTTAATAGGTTTAGGGTACCATCTGAAATACATATAGTAAACTTCTGATACATCATTACTATTATGTAAATCAAAATATGACAAAAGCTTAAGATTTCTAAGGATAAAAATATTCTAATGTCTTAACTCATCATGCCCCCCAACTTTAAGGTCTTCCTGATCCTCCAGCAAGAGGAAAATTCCTAATTCTGGCACTGACTCTTAAGTCACTAACAGTTCCTTGACGTGTTCCTCCTAAAGGTAGATTCCAGTAAAATCCCTTCATCTTTTCCAACCTGGACCATCTGGCCTCTTCTGTAACTGCTTCATAGGGCTTATATGTAGTCTTACATCCCAATAATGGCCACATAAGAATAGGAGGCTGAATGATCAAAGGTAACTAGTTATTGGTTTTCACTCTGCCTAGTTGTATATACTTAGGGGCTCTTTGCATAGCTGCATGGAAATTTGGCAATGAATGAGGTTCTCCCTATTTCAATTCTTCTGGTAAATTATTCCAGCGCTGAGTTAAGCTATCAATTGCAATTACACTTTCATTTTGAACTAAATGCTCATATGCTTGGAATATCTCTTCCCTCATCGGCAGCACTAGATTCCTCACATCTTGCCTTACCAATAGCTTCTGCCATTCATAATAAAGAACTCTTGGCTCTTTTTCTTCCTTCCTCAATTGCAATGGACAATCAAATTCAAAATCTTTGTGTGCTTTGGCTTGTACCCACATGCTGATCTCATTCTAAATCCATGACATTAAAGCTTTTATGTGGATATCCCCAATGTATACTAAGGGATCCCACTCACTATCAGAAGCTATAGCATAATTATGCAAATAAAATTCACACAACAAATTTTTCACAGCTGCTAGGGAAGTCTGCTAAGCATCATAAAATTCCTCAAGGGTTTCGAAAGAGGGGCTAAGGTCTATGACAATGCAGTTCAATTTAAAATTTAAATACCGCTCCCTTAAATGCAGTGCATAAACTCTTGGTGGTGCCCTACATTGTATCAATTTGGGGATCATGCTAGTGATTGTATCAACTTTAGCCTCTAATTCTTCAATTATATTATCCCTCTTTTCAATTTCCTTCTGTTGTTTGTCAATAATCCCCTGTAATCTAGCCCTCTATTTCCCATTGCCTATAAAATGTTAAAGCAATAGATAAACTGCTTAGGGATGATGGAGGTCTAATAGTTGTTACCTTAGGCCATGGAATCTATTCAATAGGCTCCTCAAGTTGCTCTACCATATATGCCAGATTTGAGAGTCTATCAACATCATCTTCCTTTTGAGTTTCAACATCTGCAGGGCTTCCTTCTTCTGATGCTTCCACTAAAAGAACCTCTGCCAAATCACCTGTTGGACGGGGTTTTTGGGTAGTACTCATAGTTCTTCTTGCATAAACCTTTGGAGTGACTATAGCAATAGTTTCTACCTATGGCTTTGCAATAGGAGTTTTCCTCTTTGACCTACTCCTCTTGGTTGCAGGAGCGACTTGAATTTCCTTCTGTTGAACCATTGGTTCATCTTTTGCATTAACTCCTTCTAATTCCTTCCCTTTCCTTTTAGAAGATGACAATTATTTATGAAAAGAAGTGAAGGGCTTCTCAATGCTTGTCTTAGTCATCTCTCTCTTCGTAACAGTAACAACTCCTTCAACAGTAGGAGATTCATTCTCTACAGAAACTATAGGAGAAGAGGGTTCTTCAATATTTTCTTTTTCAACTATTGGCTCATCTGCAATAGGAGCATCTTCAACACTAAACTAAAATATATATTCAAATACCCCCCATTCCATCTGTGAAACATCCCTAAGAGAACGTTCTACCAGCAACTTTATCAAACCATGATGGCTAATAGAACGATTTCCATTCTTCCGTGTTTCTTTAGCACTTGTGGAAATTAGGAGATATAAGAAATTAGGAACATTCACTCTCTGACCATGTCGTAAATGAATAAGCAATTTGAAATAAGGTGAATGTAAATTTGAATACCTCCCTTCGCAAGTAATGTACTTCATTACATATAAAGCGACCTGAGGCCACTCTACTAGAAGGGAAACCCTCCTTTCTCCTTGCTTGTCCACTATTAGAGGTCTATCTGTGGGAAGTGTAAATTCTGCTATGGTACTTCTAGTGTCTTTTGATTCTGGAAATAATTCTCCTTCCTGCGGCAACCTTGTAACTTTAGCTATCCACTACTCTGTAGCAACAACCCTCAATCCTTTCATAGTAGCATCTCCTTCATTGAATGAATGCATAAACTCAGCGGCAATTTCTTCATTATAATCCCTTATTTTCATAAAGTAGTCAATCCAACCATCCTACCTAAAATAATGCTCACATAGAGCATCCTGTAGCAACGTGTCAGGGATTATTGGTTCATGGCAGATTGGATCTCCACCCATTTCTTAATCTGTTAATGTCACAAACTTTGCAGCTTAGAAACAGAGAACCAAAATACTCTACAGACTGAAAATTGAAATTTCCTTACCTATTTCCAAATTTGGCAGTAGATTTCATTACTTTCTTATGCCAAAGAATATCTTATTAAAGAAATGATGGAAAACAATCAAATCAACGTACCGAAAAGAATGAGTCATTACTAATTTTGGAAACCGAACCATAAAACACCCCCCCCCCCAACTTACTTTGGCACATGTCCACACAGGCTAAAAGGATTTAGGGAAGTGTACACAGATTTAGAAAAGGCAACAATCATAATGAAATCATAAATGTGTAATTAATATAAAATAAAATATGTACATACCTGTAGTTGTGTGAAACGAATGGCGAAATGAAATGAAATGACAGATAAGAAAATGAGATGGGATGACGTGGATGGAAAAAATTATTTATGGAGAATAATATTTCCATAAGACATGGAAATATCTTTGTGAAATGACACGTGGAGAATTATGAAGTGGCAAGCATGTTCACTACAGTGGCTACAGGAACCTTACCTCCAACATTTGCCCAATTCCAGAAAGAACTTGATCAGTGGCTACAGGAACCTTATCAATTGCTGCAGGAACTTGTGTTTGATCTTTTTTATCAAATTGTTGTAGGAACTCCTCCTTGCTGGTCATCTTATGATAAAGACGCAATTTGTGACCATTTACCAAAATCTTGAAGCAAACTAGGTCAATTTTGGTCAACCGAACAGCTCCACTGTTGAAAACTTCCTCTATCTCATATGGACCTAACCACCTGGTTTGCAGCTTTCCCATAGTATCCTTATATCTAGAGTCATATAACAATGCCTAGTCACTTGTTTTGAACTTCTTCTCCTTGATGCATTTATCATGCCACTTTGCTCTCTGATTTTGTATCAGTTTTGTCTATTGGAAAGCCAATTTTATCCATTCATCCAAAGCATTCAATTGTTGAATATGTTCCTTTTGTGCTTCAGAAAGTGTCACATTTAATTGCAAAGTTGTCCTCGGAGTTTTATGCTCAAACTCAATAGGAATCATTGTTGCCTTCCCATGCACCATCTCAAAAGGTGTAAAACCAAATGGTGTCTTCCAAGTTGTTATGTATGCCCAAAATGCTTTTGAAAGTCTATTAGACCAGTCTTTTTAATAAACAGCTATTGTCTTGGTAAGAATAGCCTCAAGCTCTATGTTTGTAACTTCTACTTGTCCATTAGCTTGTGGATGATATGGAGTAGATTTTATGTGTCTTATATTGTATTCATTGACCAAGGCTGCAATTAATGTTGAAGTAAAGTGTGGGCCTTGGTCTGTTACAATTTCCCTCGGTACTCCATATCTTGTAAAAATCTCCTCATAAAGGAACTTGGCCACCTTATTATCTCTTGCATGTGTCATGGTGCGAGCTTCCACCCATTTGGTTACATAATCTGTACATACTAAAATGTAATATTTTCCATTAGAAGGGGGGATCAATTGGGCCAACAAAATCTAATCCCCATTTATCAAATGGTGAAACCATTATTTGTGGATACAATGGCATCTCATCAGATTTAGTAGGTCTCCCCATGTGTTGGCATCTGTCACACTTTCTTGTATATTGTGTTGCATCCTTATATAATGTGGGCCAATAATATCTTGTATTCAGTATTTTGAGTGTTGTACTTTTATTAGCAAAATGTCCTCCACAAGGCTCATCATGACATGCATGCAAGATATCCATATGTTTCATCCTCTCTTACACATCTTCTCATAACTTGGTTTGGTCTAGTGTAAAACAAACAATCAGCAATCCAAGAGAAGTTAAAGCTTTTCTCCACTAATAACCTTCTTTCCTTAAGAGAGAAATGAAGTGGCATTTTAGCAGCAGCTAAATAGTTGGCAATATCAGCATATCAGGGAGTGTGGGCTTATATAATGAATAGATGTTCATCCAGAAAAGAATCATCTATGGCTATAGGATCTTCCTATAACTGAATTCTTGAGAGATAATCTGCAACCACATTGGACTTCCCTGGTTTATCAATAACTATGATATCAAATTCCTACATCAACAATAACAAGTGAGCTAACCTACCATAATTGAAGCCTTATTCATGAGATATTTGATTGCAGTATGATCAGTATGCACAAATATAGGATACCCTGTTATATAGTGCTTGAATTTGTTGAGTGCATATATAACTGCTAACATTTCCTTTTTAGTGACTATGTAATTTAACTCAAGCCCCTGCAAGTTCTTCCTAATATAATATATTGCATTTTCCAAGTTATCAATTTTTTGTCCTAAGATTGCCCCTATTGCATAATCAGATGCATCTGCATGAATTTGAAATGGTAAAGACCAATTCGGACCTTTAAGAACTGATGATTGAGTCAAAGTGTGCTTAAGCTTCAAGAAAGCTTCATTGCATGGAGAAGTCCATTTAAACTCCATATCCTTGGTAAGTAGAGAATATAAGGGACTGGCAATTTTGCTGAAATCTTTGATGAATCTTCTATAATATCTAGCATGACCAAGGAAACTTCTAACATCTTTTGCTTTACCGGTGCATTGATATTTTGAATCACTTCAATTTTTGCTGGGTCAACTTGTATTCCTTTTATAGAGATATGATGACCAAGAACTATTCCTTCCTGCATCATTATGAAGCACTTCTCACTATTTAATGAAAAACTATAGTCTTCACACTATTGCAAAACTTTCTTCAGGTTCCCTAATGCTTCTTCAAATTCAGAACCATAAGTTGTGAAGCCATCCATATAAATTTACATGATATATTGGGAAATATCTAAAAATATACTGATCACTGCTCTTTGAAAAGTGGTTGGAGCATTACACAATCCAAAAGGAAGAATAAAATATGCATATATTCCCCAAGGACAAGTGAATGTGGTCTTCTCTTGGTCCTCTAGAGCTATTTGAATCTGATTGTAACTACTGAATCCATCAAGAAATAAAAATTATTTCTTCCCAACCAAAGAGTCTAATACCTGATTCACAAATGGTAATTGAAAATGATCTTTCCTTGTTGCTAAATTCAAAGCTCTATAATCAACACATACCCTCCATTTTCCCCCTTTTTTAGGAACTATTGCCAAAGGTGATACCCATTGGCTATCAGAGATTGGATAGATAAATCGAGCCTTTAACAACTTCTGCAATTCCTCTTTAACTATTTTTTTCAATGCAAGATTGATTCTTCTTTGTGGTTGTCTAAGTGGGCAACAATCTTCTTTTATATAGATATGGTGGGTACAAACTATTGGATCTATTCCATGAATATCCTTGTAATCCCATAAAAAAGGCATGTTTATGACATTTAAGCAAGTCCATGAGTGCTGCTTTTTGAGTATCTATAAGATCACTATTAATATTCAAATATTTATTCAAATCAACCTCTATTTTGATAGTAAGATCAATCTGGGACATATCAAAAAAATGAGAAGTACAAACTTCTTGCGGCAACAGAGTATGCAATATATCTGTGGTTGTTGGAAAGTCTAAATCTACAATATTTGGTATCAACTCTTGTAATTGTTGTTCTTGCTTCAACTCATTTGTCATAATTTTATAAAGAGTTGAGTCTTCATCATGTAATTGCATGAATGGCCCTCTATTAATCATCATAATGTGATTAATATAGTCAAATCCCTCATATTCTTCTCCCAAAGTAGGCCAAACGGCTTGTTGTTGATCAAACTGGGGCTGAGCAGGAGAATACAAAGCTAATGTTTTTATAGAGTTCCCATCTGAAACGGTCATATCCCCTGATCTACATCTAATATATGCATCATTCATGGCAATCCAAGGTCTTCCCAAAATCATCGGATATCCTCCCAATGTCGCCTTTGAAGACAGAATCATAAAGTTTGCAGGGTACTCCCAGGAATCTAAAGTAACAACCACATCTTCAATCATACCATCAGGTCGCACTATAGAGCTGTCAGCAAGTTGTAGGACTATAGGTGTAGGCCTGAGACTAGTGATTCCAAGCATCACATTAATGGATGCCCCTAAATCAACTAAAACATTCCTTATTTGATTTCCATTAATGACTATATTCACAACAGGACTACCAAGATCAGAACATTTAGGAACTAAAACTTTTCGAAGCATAATATCTGTCAGTTGACCCATGACATGCATTGTTTGTGGATCCTTCTTCTTCTTGCCAAGTTTTTTTAGACATGCCTCCTTGAGTGCCTTACTATATATAGGAACATCCTTTATTGCTTGCAACAATGGAATTTTAATACATACATGTTTTAGTTGACCTATAATATCAAAACCTTGCTCTTGTTCTGTAAGAACTTCCTTTTCTTGCAATCTCTGAGGAAATGGTGGTAATCTCTATTTCTGAGGTATTGTGGTTATTGGATTAGAGATTTCTTGTTCTTCTTGCACCTCTGTGATGATTGGAGAAGATGGATTAGGCAGAGTTGTCCCAGATTTGAGGTGAATATCACTTATAGATAGAGAATAGGTTGGGTATTGATTAGGATCAACTGAATAAGCTTGTTGTTGCTGAGATTTAATATTAGGATTTGGCAGCCACCTAAGTGGGCAACTATGTTGGTTTAGGTGGAACAACAGTGGCTGCAGGAGGAGGCATTATTGCAGGTAGTTGGGGTTGTTGAATAGGATGCTGATATCCAGAACATTGGGTAGTACATGGCTGACTCCCCCTCCATTGACGAGTAGGTTGCCAATTCCCTTGAGGCCAGTTTCCTTGTGCCTGAGGGGGATACCAATTCCCCTGTGGCTACTGCCACTGTGGCATTTTCTTAGCAAAATGTTGCCCTTGCCCTTGAGGACCATACCAGTTTGGATAATTACCAAAATTTTGAGCATAGGGTGGTTGCCATTGATTATTTGGTATATATGAATTTCCACTATAACCAAAAAAAGAAAGTGGATCAAGAGGTATCAAAGGAAATCAAGGAAAGGGCAACTCAAAAAAGAAGAAATGGAAATCAAAGCCTAAGGGAAAAGCACCATCTTCTCCACAACAAGGGGATTCATTAAATTCCAAGAGAGATAATTCACCAAAGAGAGAAAGACCTACTTGTGCTTATTGTAAAAAGATTGGTCATGAGGAGCATCGTTGCCATTCTAAGAAGATTGATGAACTTACACATATCATCAAAAAGCATAACATTGATTTACCTAAAGTCTACAAGAAGGATGATTCATCAACTTCCACTTCCTCACATTCAAAAGGAAAAGGGCAAGCATTCATGGCTTCTACAAGTGGGAAGACTCACTCTTTTGGAACAAGAAAAGGAAAAGCTCTATGTGCTACTTTCAGTCATAATTCAGAGAGATGGCTTCTAGATTCAGGGGCTTCTCATCATATGGCATCTTCGCAGTCTATGTTCTCTACATTTGAGCCTTGCACCATGCCACAGATTTTGATGGGCAATCATACATACATGGATGTGATTGGGAAAGGATCTATTGCAATTGGGGATAACTCCTTCAATGATGTGTTGTGTGTACCTCATTTGACAAACAATCTCCTTTCTATCTATCAAATCACACATGGCGCAACTAAGAGAGTTGTGGAGTTCACACCTGACTCAGTTTTCATTAGAGACATGGAGACTAGAGCTATCATTGCAATTGGGGTGGTTGATCATGCATCTCGGTTATACTCCTTTTCAGATTTTGTTGATGATGATGATTTCACATTTGATGATTCTACACATGATGATCACACTTCTTATGATGGTTCATATTTTGAGGAGAACTTTGGACACTTGAACATGGGGATTCTCACATGTGACCCCATTCTTGAGTCTTGTATTTCATCTCCTCATATTGATATCACATCACCTATTGCACCTGATGATGTAGATAGTGCGACAGTTTTGCCTTCATGTGATTCAGTGCAGCAAGATATTCATTGTCTTCCAGCTTCAGATTCATGGGATAATTACTTGACAGATATTGCAGGTTTATTTGTGGAATCCTACATTGCATATTTGGGAGACATCATTGATGACATTCATCTTCTCTTTGATGAAGATGATCCTTCTTCGATTGTTGTGAGGGAATACTCTGACCCTCTTGTTCATTCTCTACATGATCATTCTTTCAAGGTTGACATGATTGTGGATACTTATGTACAATAGTTGGAGGAGGTCTCTTTATGCTTTGAGGAGACACATGAGTCTTTGGACATTGTTCTACATCCATCTCCACTAGATCTTGCAGTGCCTTTTTCAGCAGTGTGGCATAGTTTACCACCTTTGGAAGGGGTATCTTTCAGCATCAACATGGGGACACTTGAGCAGTTTTCATAGATTCCTTTCATCTTGAATTTTCTTCATACATCTTCTCTTCATGATTGGGGAGACTTCATGGATACACCTTTGGTTTTGTTCTTCCTAAGGGGAGGAATGTTGTTCGACATTCATGGAGCAGTTTCTTCATACATCGAGCTTTTTCCATTGGTGCAGATTCTCCATTGAGGGGGGGTCACAGTTTGACTTCTCTTCTTCTCTCATATGGGGGGGACTTTTTCCTCACATGGGGTTTTGTTCCTCACATTCTTCTATGAGAGTTCTTTTGTATAGCTTTCTTCTCTCTTTTTGGGGGAGGGTTTTTTCCCATTGGGTTTTTCTCTCTTTCCCCACTTTGTGAGAGATTCCATTGCATTGGTTTGCATGCATTTGCATTTGTACATGGGTACCTAACATGGCCTCATAGCTGGGACCCATCTTGCATTGCTTAGTTGCATTGCAGACTTAAGTGCATTCCCCTAAGTTGCACTTAAGGGGGGGTGTTGGTGTAAATAATTATTCATCATGGATATTATTACACTTTACTTAAGTTTACTTAGGATAATGCATTTCATAGTAGTTTGGATATGAGACACTTGGGTGTTTGTGCCATATTGGGATAGTGTGTGTAGGAGAAATTTCACCTTTTATGGTGTTGATCTTGTTATTACACTATCATATCCACTTATTGTGGAGTGATAATTCCACCTTCGATGGGTGATCCACCTCATGTGGAATATTATATTATTTCTCCTACCTACCCACACCTATTTCCTACCTACCCTTGTTTCTTATTGAGCCACATGTCATATTTGTGTGCTCATACATCCATATGGCCTTGCCTATATAAGCAGGCCTCTATTCATTGTATGTAACTATTGAACTATTGAATCATATTATTGATCATCTTCTATTGATGAGAATACAGTTTATTCTTGTCCTATATTGTGTCTCTATTTTGTACAGTTCATTGAGCTCTTGATCTTGGAAAAATCTAACAAAGATGATTCTTTCAAAGTGGCAGGAAATATTTTGAGTCTATGGGCATCTGTAGTATAATCAAAACTCCTACAGAGAACATCAAACTCAAACAGAAATGTGTTTGGATCCTCTTTCACTAATCCATAGAATTTAGGGAGGGAAGAAGCTAGAATGTTCTTGAGATTAGCATTATCATGTTGATCAGATATGGTGAACTCAAATGTTGGGTCTAAAGGTGGATTATTCCCACCAGGAGGTGGATTATTTTGTATTCGACTAGTGGGGGGAATTACCAAATGAAATTCTTCTTTTGGTGGTCCAAAAAGGAACTGGAGACTACTTTCTGGAAATTCAGATTCAGGGTGGTTCAAATTCTCTAGGGTTTGGTAAAGTTTAGAAAAAGGATTTATATCTGAGGCATCAATTTCTACATGATTAGGATGACTGGATAGAAATCTACCTAGAACATCTCTTATTCACCTATGCATGTAGATTCATAAGATTTTTTTAACAATCAGGTATACCAGAAAAATAATTAACTAAAAACTAAAAAGACAATAACCATAACAGGTTCTTAGTTTGACACCATCCCCAGCAACGGTGCCAAAAATGTTCAACCTATTAATAAGAATAATAACTCTAGTTGAAGTCTCAACCCGAAGTTTGGACATTCACTTGGTAAAAACACTATTTCCATAGCTAGTGTTCATTTGATTATCAACCCAGGGACGTAATACTTGAAATGGATCTGCACTATATGTGTACTAAGTTCTTGCAATAGTTACTCTACATTACTGTAGCAACTAACATTATGCAGAAAAGATAAGAAAGAACTGAAACTATTGAAAAGCTACAGGAAAAATTCTGCATTAACATCAATTTAATTAAACAATACTGGCTAAGTTCAATGTTGATAAACAGAAATTACTCTGTTTTCAATGGATCTGTTTCCAATGGCTACAGGAACAGTCAATGCAAGAACATCTACTGCATCTAAAGAATAAAACTAATCTTAACAAAGTCACAGGAACACTCACCAAGTGGGGCCCCTTGGATGAGTGGTTCCAGGCTTCAAAAAACAACACTAAGTGCTCAGAACAACATATCTTTATTCATTGTTCTTCAGAAGTCATTACATGATTCAACATCAAAAGAAACTCAAAAACACTTGTAAAAATCCTCTGCTCTATTTTCTCTCTTTTTCCATCTAACCTCTGAGAAGAGATCAAGATCTTATTTTAAAATAAAACATCTACTTAAAACAACATCGATCATGCCGAAGAGAAGAGGCGGATAACTAATCAAGAAAGGAGATAGCTAGAGTTAAGCTACAGAAAATGCGGATCTAAACCGAACCACAGTCATAACATGTTGTGGTGGTATTTACAACAATAGTGTCCACTTAAGTTATACATCTGTAGTATCATGTGATTACTTCTCCTCTGTTGTTCCTTGCGTTCTTCAGCATCTCTGTCAATTTGCTCTTCCAGACATCTCCTTAAATATCTCTTCCTACAACTGGCGGTGATAGAAGAACTTCCACCGCAACATCATTTATTCCCTGCACTTCAAAAGAAATAGCATACAAGAACATACATATATATTTCAATTAATTAAAACATCCATTAATTTCGTACATGATATTGCCTAAGCAATCCGCATGGCAACAGGAATGAATGACATGGCTACAGGAATAAACTGGCAAAGACAAAACATGTTTTAATAGGTTCAGGGTACCATCTGAAATACATATAGTAGACTTCTGATACATCATTACTATTATGTAAATCAAAATAGGACAAAAGCTTAAGAGTTCTAAGGATAAAAATAGGCTAATGTCTTAACTCATCAAACACAGACCTATCCCACACCTAAAACAAATCAATGAAATCGAAAGGAAAAACAAATGGGATGAGTCAAAATTAAAATTCGACTCCCCCCAAAGCTAGGTTTTACAATCGATTAAAAATACAATCAAATTTGGTATTGACCATATGCATTGGAGAATTGCTTCAATGCATTCGATCAATAACAAATTTCATTGAAAAGAGGGGGAAAATAATACATATCTGAATCTCTGCAAATTGATTAATAAAATGTCAAGCTCCTCCACAAATCTCCAAGAACACAAAAAGATAGAACTAGGGAAAATAAATTGGGTAAATAAAGAGGTGGAGAAACCCAATTGGAAAAGAATCCTTCAAAATCATAAATGCAAGTCGTTCACATTAATAATGTTAATCAGACCTATAAGTTTGATTGACATTATCAATCTAAAAACTCCCAAAATGCAAAATCTGGTTTAAAACTTGACTTGATATTTGAAAAAAAAATTAAGTGTAATTTCGGACTTAAACCCCAATTTTGCACTTAAACGGGAAAAACATTCTAAGTTAAAATTTCAAAATTTTAACTCAGAGGAGGGAAGAACTAACTTCGAATAATTGATATTCAAAGACTAATGAGATGACCAAAATGTCTCAATTACTCAGCCTAAGAGAAAAGAGGGATGAATTGAGAAAAAATTAATAGGGGTCATCCTATTTTCACAAAAACGAAAACGAGGACAACAGACCCTTTACAATTTTTTAGCAAATTCATTTTTTCCCTTTCCCCAAGGCCTTGAAATTTATTAACATGTTGTCTGCTTAAGGAGTCTTTATTCATCGACAACTCTTCTTTTAACACCATATTAGTAGGGTAATTCTGAAGATATGCCTCAACATTCAGAAGTTTCTCATTAAGATTATCCTCTAGTTCTCTTTGTCCATAGCTATTTTCTTTCCTATGGTTTGGTAAATCAATTTCCATCCATTAGTATTATGTTCTCATATTTCTATGGGTGATTTATCCCTTAACATCCATCTAGTAATCTCCCTCAGGGTGAAGATAATATGATTCCAATCTTCATCCTTTACGAGATTTGTGTTAAGCAAAAATTTGTTAACATCTTTGTGCACATCGTTATTGTTGATGGTGTTTTGATGCACTATCAAACATGGAATAAATTATTGAATACTTTATCCTCTCTTGAGTAAAGACTCTCAAATGCTAAAGATTTTTTAAGGATCACTTGAGATGACTTCAAGGTTCTTTTATGTTAGGTCTTCATGTGTTGGATAGCCTCAATGGTATTGATGTGATTTTCTGTACCAAAAAGGGGACTTACACAATTTTTTAATGATAAGATAAGCTCAATGGTTTGATGTTCTTCAAATAATGTTGCAATATTGCTCTTCTTTTTTATAGCAAGAAGCAATCCATGGATTAGTGACTCATATTCTACTACGTTGTGTGTACATGGAAATTGTAATCTATGCACTGCAAGATATGCTTCTCCTAATGGACTAATCAACTCAAAGCTATCTCTAGCTCCTTTCTTAGACTTGGATTCATAAAATCATAACATCTAAGCTTGATTTTCATCTTTTAGGGGTTGGCACTATTTCGAATGACTAGGTGGCTCTATGGTTCTTTTATCATTGCAACTTCCTTTGTCAAAGGAGCTTCTTCCTAATTTTCAACGTTCTCTTGGAGTAATTCTATCTTATTTCCCTTGAATGCATGTGGGACCTTCTTGTATACTTTCTCTAAAGCAATTTTGCATATGGAACAGGTTAATTTGGAATGGAAAGCATTATGGATTCGGCCCCAATTTGGTAACAACAAGTCTTTGATGAATGCTTTATTATTTAATTTCATCCATTTATTTATATTCTTAAGGATAAATCTTTTGAAATTCTCAAATGTGCCTTCACTATCTGTAGAGGAATCATCGTTACTTTCAATGAAAACTTTAGTTGATTGAGTTATTGGCTAGATGTCATTGTTATTAGCCAGCACTTGGAGCATAAGAACTTCTTTAGTTCTATAAGTGCCCTATCTAGTTCAAGAAATAGAAATTCATTGTTTTCTCCATATTCAGTTATCACCAATTTCAATATTGGAGTGCTATCAATCCTGATTTGATTAGGAAACCCTTTCCAAGGTAACCACATGTGTAAAAAATCTATCATACCCATAATGTTGTTGGGATGTGTTGTTGTCATTAATTTCAACATAATCTTATGTTCTTGTGCTTCGATGTTGCAAAGAGTTGGTTCGTTTAGTATGTTGCAGATATGCTAATGTGGTTTAATGGGTTATGAGATAAGTATATCTAGGTGATTTAGCATAATTTTCATGATTCTGTGAGGTAATTTGCTCAAGTTATGGATTCTGGTATTGAAGCTAGATTTTCAGTGTTCAGTGGTTGGCAGAGTTGTGATATTCGATTTGTATTGCTCTAGAATGATTATATCTTGAGTTGCAGATTTGGGAGAGTGTTTGGGATGCTCTTGTGTGTCCTCAATTCATATGGTTAGTGATTTGGTACTCTGCAAGTTATCTTTCTAAGTTTCAATTGTTATTGTTGAGTGTTCTTGAGTATCAGTGCGATGATCGATGAAGATTTTGTTAAGTGGTGTCGGTGCGATTATTGTTGATGGATTTAACATGCTTGTGGGTGTTTCGTGATCATGTCCTATTTGTGTCGCTAGTCTATATTGATCCTTATGTGTGTTATTGAATATTTTATTAGTCTAGTGGTTTTCTTCATGTTATGCGATATATTTGGTGGTGTAGCATGGTGTAGATGATCTTGGTGTGTTATTCGGTGATGTTGCATGTTCGAGGTTTTGATTTAGGTCCATGTTATGTCCTTGCCAACATTGTATTATTCTGGTTATTGATCTATGTATTGTGTGATGTAATTTTGTAATTAGTTCTTATGTGTTGAGCTGACCTTGAGGTCAAGGTTTATGATTTGTATAAATAATTGTAATATCCATGTAAGTTGGATGTTTGTGTTGTGTCTACAATATTAGAGAGTATTGTATATGAGAACAAGTGAATTGATGTTTCGATAGTGTCAAGTGAAGAGAAGAGAAGTGTTGCAGAGCAAACAAATGTGTTTAACCAAAATTGTGATCGGGCATTTGGAGATGCTATTCTTTCAGTTCATGTAAACCGGATTGGTATCCAATCTTCGTAAGGCAGTGGACCTTCCCTGGGTTGTATCCCTTTCTGTTATGTTGAGCACTGAGCTCTAGGTAGTGTTCCTGAATGCATATGCATTCCCCATTGTAATATTTTCACATACTACTGTGGAGTATCATCATATTGTGGGTAGGTTCCCACTGTAATTTTTCCCTTAAGCAGTTTTTCCACATCAAAATTTATGTGTTATGTGCATTGTTGTTATGGTGTTCATTTTTTTTGTTATTGTTGATGATCAGATTGGAAATTGTGCATAATTTTCTTAAGTTTGGTGAAAACTGATTCACCCCCCCTCTCGGTTTTCCTTCCTTGTTTTTGCCAACAAACCGTTCAATCGTCTAGACCAATCCCTACTTAAAAGCATACCATATCCATCTGGAATGTCGACCACTGAAATATCAATGTAGTTTTGAATCCTTAGGTCAACTGCTAATTACATAGGAATAGTTTGATTCATCTATCTTTGAGATGGACCTACATTTCTAGCTTGAAACTATGAGGTAGTCACACCTTTCTTATACTTAGGTGCATCCTTAGGATAACCCTGCATGTTGCTTGTGTTAGGATTTGGCAATGTTAATAAATTATTCAGAGGAATTGATGTAGTCAAGGGACCTTGCACCCTATTGTTCCCTTGATAAACTCTTGGTTGGTTGTTACTAGATGTATGTTGATAGTTCTAAACTTCTCTTGTTCCTTCCATGAGGATTCTATTTTCAAGCGGGGGAAATACATAATTTGATTCTTCAACTGGATCATTTTTAGACAAAGGCAGGAACCTCGAACTTAATAGTACCAAAGGAGCATTCACTTCTACAGGTGGAAATCTACCGTCTTGATCTAGCATGTCTATGTCCATTGGAGGAAATTGAAAATCCTCTAAAAATAAATCTTGATCATATCTAACTGTAGGCACTATTTCATATCCGGTTGTTGGAGGGTTCAGCCACTTCTATTCTATACTTCTTGCCTAAATATGTTAGTTATGACTTTAAATTCGGG
The DNA here is from genome assembly GCF_030272615.1 of Cryptomeria japonica. Classification (NCBI taxonomy): domain Eukaryota; kingdom Viridiplantae; phylum Streptophyta; class Pinopsida; order Cupressales; family Cupressaceae; genus Cryptomeria; species Cryptomeria japonica. The sequence goes on from NC_081412.1 coordinate 38,838,339, forward strand.
ACACTGCAATTAGGAATGATGACTTGTGTTGTGCAATCGACACCAATTTGATAGAGTTGCCTCAAAAAGGAAAACTTTGTCACTTGATTTCTTATCGTCTGTCAGTGGATTGTCCAAAGGTGAAGGAACATTTCCATTATTAAGTGTCGTGTTCCACATCCTTTTCTAAAAAATGTTGATTGTTGTCACGAAACCCTTGATTGTTCCCTTGAAAGTTTTGATTATTTCCTTGGAAGTTTTATTTGTTTCTCTAATAATTTTGGTAGTTATCTTGATTTCTCTGGAAATTCCTTTACATGCTCTATACTTGATTATTCTGGTTTTGCAAATAGGTGACATTTTTTGACAATTTTTTTACTTGTTCGATTAATTCTCTCATTTCTTCTTTTTCTTCTAGTGTTCTAGTGGCAGTTGGTGCACCTTGTAGGTTTACAAGATTTGTTTTTTGTGCTTGTGACACTTGACTACTTAGATGTAGTACCAACTGATTAGATGGATGTGGAGTCGAATACGCTAATAATGGGGTTGGATTTAATACTAGTGTTTGATTTATCAATGTTTGGTTCAATCCTTGTATTTGGTTGGTCGTTGCTAGTGCTCCCATATGAAGTAATGGACCTGTGATGTTTTGACACAAATCTCTACTGACCTTGACTACTTTGGTATATATTGCACTTAAATCTACTAGAGGAGAATGAGCTTTTACAAACATTGTCGTGAGAGGGTCTAAATCATGGTAGTATATTTCAAGTGTGTCTACTACAAGATAAGGAGGCTTCAACCTCATGTAAGCTCTAGGGAATCTATTGTTGAATGAATTTATTGGCTCATTATTGGTCCTTCTACATTCAATAAATTGCATATACAAATCTATCGGTGTAACTAGAAGACCGAACTTGCCAAGTAAATCATCCTTAAGCAGTTCCCATGATGTAATAGACCCTATAGGAAAATGGATAAACCAAGAAAGTTCTTCATATCCTAATGAATATGGAAAGAGCCGATAGGAAACATTTGCAAATCGAATTGTCTTATCCCTCAAAAAATCTTCAAATAGTTTGATGTGCTCTTTGGCAGTTTGGTTTGGATCCTTAGGATGGAACTTAGACCAAAAGTTCTCTGGGTTCTTTGGCATATCATGGTAAGTTGAAAATTGGATAAGAGATGGGTTGTTGATCATCCATGTAGCACCATTAAGAACATGAGGAGCAGGTTGGGGAGTTATCTGGTGAGCCATTGTACTCCCACCTAATTAAGAACTTGACTGCATGATTGTCTGAATCACTAGTTGGCTTATTGCTTGTAGGACTGACTGAATTATGTTGTTTTGAGTAGTCCCTTGATCTTGATCTTAATCTTAATTCAAGTGTTGGGGTGGCAGAGTTTGAAATGAATCAAAAATATTTTCTACTACTAACTCACTTCCCCAATTGAATATTAAATCTTGATTGGATGATGCTTTGTGTCTTTTAGTCCTCGCTTTAGGTGTACATCTCGATTCTTGATGCTTTCTTTCTCCTGGTGTAGACCGTAGGATTCTTTGGAATATTTTGGGTGAAAATGAATTGATATGATCGAGCATGATTGTCCTTTGATTTACTGATGTGGAGGAAGGGTAAATCTTTGATCAAGGAGTTCTCTTTCAATAGTGATACCAATCTCTATAGCCTTCTCTTCTTCTTTGATCAACATAAGGCTCATGTCAACGTACTGGTCATCACTACTCCTATCGTACCAAGTGAGATGATCAAGCCCAACAATAATTCTTTCTTGATGATTTTCATATACAAGGTTTGTTTCTACCACTTCTAATGAGCCTCTATGTGGTAGGCCCATTGTGATTCATGATAAACCGATTTCCTTGAATGCTTGTTCTAGGGATGCTGACTGGAGGTTGATATCCCTATTCTTCTTCCATGTCAATAACACTCCTTACTCGTATGAATTCTACTAAACTCCTTTGATTTCTCCATGCAAGAGTATTGAACTATGAAATGATATCCCGTTGTTTTCCAAAACATAACTCTTCTTCTATCAAAACCATATGATTTGAAACAATGAGATTTCACTTTCTGCCCTCCTTCTAGTGCTAATTTTGTTGATGGTGTTTTGATGCACTATCAAACATAGAATGAAGTATTGAAATATATCCTCTCTTGACTAAAGACTCTCAAATGCTGAAGATTTATGAAGGATCACTTGAGATGACTTCAAAGTTCTTTTATATGTTAGGTCTTAACGTGTCAGATAGCATCAATGGTATTGATGTGAATTGTTTTACCTACGAGGGCAATTACAGAACCAATGATAAGATTTCTTCAATCTCAATGGTTTTACATTATTCAAATGATATTACAATATCGCTCTTCTACTTCTACTGATGATTTGAAAAAAAAAAGTGAAAAAGGAATAGGGTGTAGGAATGCTAAACTAAGCTAAGAGTGCAAGACAATAGCGATCTTAAGTGAGTTCAACTAAGCTTTTCTTAGACATCTTTGAACATCTTTACAAGGCTAGTGCAATCTTCTACATAATTCTTAATGATTTTCAAATCACTAAACTCAAACATAAACACCTTCACGATGAAGAATATTAAGGATGAAATAGCAATTGAAGTTAAGTATAGGCTTAATGATTCCAATTAGCCACACAAGGTGAGTATGCAATCAACACACTACTAGTAGTATGGATGATGGAGCTTCACTTTTAATCATACATACATCTTTCACTCATCTAAAACTTAAAAGTAAATTATATTCTAATTTTTTTATCTTTTTGAATAAGCTCTCACAAAAGATATGAAGAGCCAAGCGAATGCTTCAAAATTGAGTAAGCCGCCAATGCTTCAATGATTTTATTAATTCCGAAAACATCGAACAACAATTCTTCAAAAGTCTCTTGATTGATCTCCTAATGCTTAAATTATGATCTCTACTATCAAATATCTAATCTCTCTGATTTCGAATTTCTAATGATGGAAATGAAATTAACTTGGGCTTATATAGAGCTCCTTATTATAATGGATGGCCAAGATTAAAACAGAATCAAGGGCACAAGGGCTTCACTTAGTGAACCTGGGTTATATCATGTGTGTTCATGGAATACTAAAGAATTGCCCTATTTTCAAAAAATATTGCCCTAAACTCCTTTTTTTTCACCCCCTCCCAATACACAACTCAAATTAAAAGCCCCCTATTTTCACCAAATATTGCATTTTTTCATAGCCCAAATTAAAAAAACCCCTATTTTCATCAATAGGTACTATATTGCACCCTCATTTTTGGGATATTAAACCCCCCAATATGAATGCACATGATATCATATTGCATATCTAGTGAAGCCCCTGTGATCAAGGGCCAAGGTCTTACCACCTAAACCTAATTAGGGTTTGTTATTACAAAATAACTAATTTATTGCAAAGCATTAAATTTCTAACAAATGGGAATGTGACATCCATTTGGTACAAAATACGAGGATAAATCCTCCAATAGGAAAATTAATGCCACATAGGATCATAACAAACTTTCTTCTAGATTCAAGTTGTCCTTATCCTTTTCTCTTCTTGCAAATTCAATGAATCTAGACATTACTAATTCTATCTCCATAATAGGTGTCGCTAGTAGATTCTCAAAGTGATGGTCCAAGTAACTAATCTTGTTGATGTTGGAGGCAAAGGTAGTATCCCCTTCCTGCTTGTGATATTTCATCTTGCTAACAAGTAATATGAATGAAAAGATGGAGTCTAGCTGCTACTTTGAAGGTGGCCCAAAGAAGATAGCTCTTACTTTCTCCATCAACTCCTCAAGTACAATATCAACTCCTCCATGCTTATTTTTTTCTAGAATAGTTTCTTCTACTTCTAGGATCGTGTCATGTATAGCATTCATAGCTTGATCCACTTGCGCACATCCAATACTGATGACTTCAAATATGAGTCTCCTTGTGCGAAGTAAGTTACACCACATCTAGAAATTAGGTGGTTGTGCCTCCTCATGTACTCTTTTATCTATCAATGTCTTCTTCGGTGTAGTCATCATTACTTGCAATATGGGAATGGTGAAATCTCATGTGTAAGTAAATTCATCCTATGCTACCTTAAGTCACTACACCTTTTCAAGGATTTTGATTACTTTGTCAAATGTTATCACTAATTCTCTAATTAATGTCTTCACCTTCCTATTTTTCCTAGTGATCCATGCTTCCATCAATTACGTTGATACCTTTATCCTTTCAAAATATTCATCTATATCTCGTGGTGGTAGCAAAGAAGTTGTTGGATCTCGTTCCCTCACTGAAACTCTGAGTTACTTGAGGTGTTCTCTCAATATGTTGAACTCTCTTTCTCCAATTTACTATTCTTCTCAAATTCCAACTTGAGCATATCATCGATTGTTTTGACTGTATTGTTCATGTCTTCTAATGCTTGATCAGTGGTGAGAGAACCTAGATTGATGGTTTTCACATCAAACTCTTCTACTGTGATTACATTTTCTAGCTTATCAACTCTTGGAATAGAAACCTACATGACTTTGGATCCTTCTTCATTTCGTGTTATCTTTGACATTCTAGTAGTGTTCCTTATTTCAGGTTCTTCACTCCTATCCAAGTAGTTTCTCAAGTTGAATGTATCTTTCTCTTCTGAGACCACCTTCTTTGATAATCTCTCCCTTAGCAAAGCAGATATAGTTGATCATTCTTCTTCAAACTATATCTCTTTCATGTGTTGTTCTTCTCACAGAGGAGATGTCACTTCTTGTTCATCATCATCTTCAATGTTTACATATATGTCATTGCGTACCTTGTCATCAATTAGCTTGGGTGACACTCATTTATCATGTACAACCTATTGCTTTCCTTTATCTGTGACCTCTTGATTTGTTCCCATTTGATGCATAGATGAAGTACTAGAAGAAGGTCATGGTGTTGAGCTTGGTTATGCTTCTTCTTCGGTTGCTCCTCTGCATCAATCCTCTTTTGCCTAGATTCTTTGGAATGAGATGATTGAGCTGCATTTTTAGTTTGACTTTCATCTTCTACATCGTCATCATTTGATCCTTGTTTTCCCATCATTTGAAATGTCAGTTGTATGCCACCATCCTGTAAAATGCATATATGTTCTTCCACCCATCACTTGGTACTTTATAATACAAGCCTTATGAGTTACCTTAAATCTGTGACTTTGATTTCTGACCAATTGACCTTTATTTCCTTGTTTTTCTCTTTTTCATAAGATGGCAAGAGGTGTATTCCACCTCCTTGTGTTTTATCAGGAAGATCGAAGACCTGAGTGGCTCTGATAATTTCAATAGATAGTAGTGAATGCATCTTCACTCTTATTTCATAATCATCTGTGGCATTCATAAAATGATCTTCTAGCTGCGAGAAATGGGCATACTTGCTTCCACTCGTCTTGTGGATATTATCGTAGGGATCAAAGTTATCTCTTGTAATGTAGGGTTGAAGGTGGAACATCATCAATTCTTCATATATCTTCTCTGCTGCTCACTTATAGAGAGTTTCCCAATGTGAGAGGAAAAGAGATCTTTGTCTTCATCTTGTTCTTTTGCACTTTTTCATATGTCATCAATTGTCTCAACAATTCAAGTGGCACTAGTTTATCTGTAGGATACCTTGGTATCATGAGAAGTGGGCATGAGCAACCTTTAACTCTTATGTCGGTGAACTTATGGAGCTGTATGAACCATGTGCTAAACTTCTTGATCAATGTTTATGCATCTTGAGATATACTCTGATGAACGACGCCCAGCAAAGTCCTTGTGATGTGCATGGTGAATGCATCATTTTCTCTCTTGTAGTGTTTTTAATTGTGGTAATACAACTATATGTATGAATCGCATGCTCTGGACTTCCCTAGTTGAGTGCCAACTGGTCTTCTATACATGAGTCCTATGTACTTATAAGCCCAAGCAAGTGAATATATGATGTATGAGCTTATATAGAATGTCTTCGTGTCTTCAAGTTTTCTAAGCTGTGAATCAATGTTATTGCTAATTTTATCTTCACCCAATCAATTCTTTCTTTTCCCAGTGGCATGATTTCCATGAAGTAGAACGTCCAAGATTCAAATTAGAAAGCTTGGGAGATGTCGAAGACTCGACTAAGGAGTGTAGCAAATTGCCAAAATTTTCCTTGAAGTTGATCTTGTGAAGATTTGGGAGCTTGGATACACCTTGCCTACTCTTTGATAACTAATACTTGTTGATTATCCCAAGGCATCTATCTAGATTATTGTCGTAGTTTGATATCATACTTTTACAACTCTTGTATATCATGTTGGTGAATTGAGGTATGTGGAATGCTTCAAGAATTGCCTCCTCAGAGAGATAAGCTATATCTCTCCCATATGGCATGGTAATAACTCTTCTAGTAGGATCATAGTGTCTTGCACATTCGACAATGAGCTCGTTGCACTGCACTGCTAAAGGGAATTCGGCTGCCTTAATGATGCCACTTTCAATCATCACTTCCATGAGTCTTGTCAGCCTGGTGGTGTAGAGTATGCCTTGAAATTTATTCATGTCGATGCACCCAAGGTTCATGCCACCTACATTGCCCCAATATGATATGATATTTGACTCAACAATGATGCTCTTCGAGTCCTCTTTGATAAGTGCCTATGGCGATCCCACCATTATGTGCCTTCAAAAAAAATTGGCTAGCTGGACTTATGAGATGATTTGGATTCCCGAATGCCACACTTCAAGGGCAGAATGGAGACTCCCTTGTTAACTTTGATGTGGACTGAGACAATCAAATTTCTGATTTGAACACGATATCACCACTTTGAAGATGAAATTCATTGTATGATAACAAGTTTAATGTCATCTCACTTCTCAAAATGGGACTTAAGTGAATTCTAAATGATCAAAATCATTGATGACAAGGAAATCGCTCCTCATTCATTAATATAAAATTTAGAATTGATACCTTCTGGGATATGGTTTGCTAATCAAAATGAAATTTATGATAGCAAGACCAAATTGGAAAAAGTCTTGAGGAGAATATTGAATGATAATGACCAAGATCACTATTATCTCAGAGATGAAACATGAAAGATTATTAATTTAACAAATAGAAAAACTAAACTGAAAAGAAGAAGACTAATGTGAATTTCTTAGAACTGATAAATATATTATACGCATTAGCTTGAATTAAAAATACTATTACATAGTCTCTAATATAAATAGAGAGCTGAGCATAGATTAAAGAGAAGCAAAAAAAACTTAAAAAATAGTCATCGATTGTCTTACTACCTGCATAGCAGTGAAAAACAAAGCATAAAACAAAACAAAAATCAAAGCATATGCCTATCACCATATCTTGCAAGCTGCAGATTTAAAGCATTAGAAAAAATAGAGAAAACTGATTTTTCGCTCTGACTCGGCAATTGATCATTATCTTCAATCTCCCCTTGAATGATCAATGGAGGTGAGTACCAACTGATTTCAGAAGGCAGTAAAAGGGGCCACTAGAAGAGCTTTGGTGAAGATATTGGCAACTTGCTCAGATGAAGGACAAAACTGCAACTCCACTTGTCCATCTTGAACCAAGTCACGAATATAATGATGACGGATCTCTATGTGCTTCATTTTGGCATGAAACACGGGATTCTTTGTCATGGCAATAGTGCTACTATTATCACAATAGATGGTGGTTGGATGCTCAGGAACAAAATATAGATTTGTCAGTATCCTTCTTATCCATACTGCTTGAGAACTTGCCGATGAAGCTGCCATGTATTTCATTTCTGTTGAAGAAAGAGCCATTGTTGCCTGTTTCTTACTACTCCAAGATACAAATCTAGAGCCAAATGAAAAAACATAACCAGATGTAGATTTCCTTTCATCCACTAAACTGGCCCAATTTGAATCTGTGTACCCAACTAGTTCAAACTTGTTAGTGGGAGAATACTGAATGCCAAAATTCTTTGTACCACTCACATACCTCAAAATTCTTTTAGCAGCCAGCCAATGTGACTCATGTGGATCCTACATGAATCGAGAGACGAGACTCACAACATACATAATATCAGGCCTACTAGTTGTAAGGTACATGAGGCTACCAACCAAACTCCTATACCGAGTTGCATCAACCTTGGGACTAGCATCTTCCTTGGTTAGTTTTTCACCAAGGGCTACATGGGTTGCAAATGATTTGCATGCCACCATATTAAACTTCTTTAATAAATCAGCTATATACTTGGATTGAGAAATAAATATAACTTCTAATGTTTGTTGTACTTCTACACCAAGAAAATAGTGCATAAGTCCCAGATATGACATTTCAAAATCTTATTTCATTTCTACTTGAAACTTCTCCATGAGAGCTTTGTTATTACCTGTATAAATCAAATAATCAACATAGAGGTAAACTATGAGAATATCATTACCAATACATTGGACATACAAGGTGGATTCTGAGTGGCTTCTGTTAATCCTTTCTTCATGAAATAACTGTCAATCCTAGAATACCAGGCATGAGGAGCTTGCTTCAACCCATAAAGGGCTTTCTTCAACTTGTAGAGTAAGTGTTCTTTATCTAGAACTTCATAAACCATAGGTTGTTCTACATAAACTTCCTCATCTATGTAACCATTAAGGAATGTTGATTTCACATCCATCTGAAATATTGGCCACTTGTATTATGTTGCAATAGCCAATATAATCTTGACTATGTCAAGTCGAGCCACAAGAGAAAAGTTTTCTACATAATCCACTCTAGGAGTTTGTGCAAACCCTTTGGCAACTAGTCTTGCCTTATGGCGTTCTACTGAACCATCTGCATGATATTTGACTTTGTAAATCCATTTCACAACAATCACCTGCTTACCTTTGGGAAGTGGAACTAATTCCCAAGTATTATTCTTATGAATGGAATTCATTTCATCATTCATAGCATTAACCCATACAGGTTCTTTCACTACTTCTTCATACATAGAGGGTTCAACTTTTATTGTATTAAACAAAGGAAAATTAGCAACTAGATTTATATTGGTACTCCTCTGATAAACATTGACTAAACTTCGTACCTTTCATGGAACGGATGTTAGAGGTGATGGTGGAGGTGAATTTTCACCTCAGTTTGTGCTACTTGAAGAACTAAGTGAGCTTGGAGGACTGGAACTGGAGCTAAAACTTCTACTTGAGCTTGTGGGGAGAGGAGGAACACTATTATCTTCCATGTTTATGATTATTGATGGATTTTTCTGCACATCATCTTTCCACTGCCATACTCCCCCTTCATCAAAAATCACATCTCAACTAACTATCCATTGTTGTGTCTCGGGATTATAGAATCTATAGCCTTTAGTTGCAGTAGAGTAGCCCACAAAGATACTAAGTTGGAATTTGGCATCCAACTTATTATGCTTTTGAACTGGAATATGCACATATGCTAGACATCCAAAGATGTGAAGATGAGCCACTGAAGGCTTGTGACCACTCCAAGCTTCCTTTGGAATCAGATTTTGAACTGCTTTTGTGGGACTATGATTGAGAATATACATTGTAGTGGCAACTTCTTCTCCCCAAAAACTATTTGGAAGATTTTTTGTCTGCAACATGCTTCGTGCCATTTCCATAATTGTATAGTTCTTTCTTTCAGCAATACCATTTTGCTGAGGTGTATATGTGGCAGTAAGCTGACTCTGGATGCCATTCTTAGCACAAAAATCAGAAAACTCATTAGAAGTAAACTCTCCCCCTCTATCTGTCTTGATAGGATACCCACTTTTTTTTTTAGCTAATGCTTTAAAATTATTGAAGCATGCGAAGGCTTCAGATTTTTGCTTCAAAAAATAAATCCAAGTGTGGTGAGAGTAATCATCAATGAATGTCAAAAAATAAAGGTTCTTACCCAATGATGGCTCTTGCATATCACCACAGATGTTAGCATGCACAAGCTCTAGAGGATATTTGGCTCTCCAAGATTTTCCCACCGAAAAACTGTCTCGGTGATGCTTGTCAAGTGCACACCCGGAACAAACTTCTTCTTTTTCCTTGATTGGAGGAAGACCTTGCACCATATTTTTCTTATTCAACAAAGTTAGCCCTTGAAAATTTAGATGACCATATCGTTGATGCCATAACCATGAATCATCTATGGTTGATTTTAGCGCATGCAACTTACTAGAAACCAATTTGAGAGGAAACAATCTATTCTTTGTCATATAAGTCTTTGCTACAAGATGATGATTATTAGATTTATCAAAAAAATTGCAATAGCTATCTTCAAATACAACTTTATAGTTCTTTTCTAGAAGTTGTCCTATACTCAAAATACTATGTTGTAATTCTGGCACAAAGAAAGTATTATGGATATTTGCAGTGTCTCCTTGCTTAGTCTTGACTGCAAGGGTACCTTTTCCCATTACCTCAACCTCCTTATCATCTCCAAATTTAACTTTAGTTCTCATTGAATCATCTAATTTGACAAAGAAATTAGATTTACCTATCATGTGATTTGAACAACCACTATCCAAGAACCAGACATCCTCTTGGGGTTCTTTTTCCAAATTGCATGTGAAGAATGTAGAATTATTTGCATCAGAAGATTCTTCTGCATAACTAGCTCTTGACTTATTCAAGTCAGATTTGTTCTTGCACTCAGATTCATAGTGCCCATATCTTTCACAATATTTGCACTGAATACTCCTTCTATCAACAGAACTTCGTCCTCTTCCTTTGTTATTTCCTCTTCCTCTTCCTCTACCTCTTCCTCTGTTATTTCCAGAAGATTCACCTTGAAATTTAGTACAATGAGAGGGAGGAGATTTGGATTTTTCATCAATATTCATAGAAGACTGGAAAGCTTGAACAAAACTTTCCATAGAACGTTGTATGCGCTCTTCATGAGACTGCAAAGAACCAATTAATTCTGCAACTTTGAAAGTAGTTAGATCTTTACTTTCTTCAATAGCAATTACTACTAGATCAAATTTAGGAAGAAGAGACCTCAAAAAAATTTCAACAATTTTCTGATCTGATATAGTTTCACCTTGAGTCCTAAGCTGACTCACAATACCTTGAGTCCTTGTAATGAATTCATGAATAGACTCAGATTCTTTCATCCTCAAATTTTTAAATTCTCTTCAAAAAGTTTGAAGTCTTACCAATTTGATTTTATCTATACCTTGGTATGCAATTTGTAGAGCCTCCCATGCATCCTTAGATTTTGTCAGACTGGCAATTCGAGGAAAAATTGAGACATCCAAGGCAGATTGATTGGTGAAAAGAGATTTGTTATCCTTCTTTCTATCTTCTTTCAACTGATTTTTCTGTTGTGGTGTCCATGTATTGAATGCATTCTGATCAACAGGTTTTGTGTATCCACCTTCCACAAATTCCCAGAGATCTTGGGGTAAAAGTAGGGTCTTCATCTTGATACTCCAATAGTCATAGTTTTCTCCAGTAAATAATGGAAGCTGAAATCCTAAATCTTTTCCATCAGCCATCTGGAAATAACTGTTGTTCTAACCTGTAACCTGCACAATCAAAACTCTTGCAACCTATTCTGATACCAAATGAAAGATTATTAATTTAATAAACAGAAAAACTAAACTGAAAAGAAGAAGACTGTTGTGAATTTCTTAGAACTAAGAAATATATTGTATGCATTATCTTGAATTAAAAATACTATTACATAGTCTCTAATATAAATAGAGAGCTGATCATAGATTAAAGAAAGCAAAAAAAACTTGAAAAATAGTCATCGACTATCTTATTGCTTGCACAGTAGTGAAAAACAAAGCATAAAACAAAACAAAAATCAAAGCATACGCCTATCACCGTATCTTGCAAACTGCAGATTTAAAGCATTAGAAAAAATAGAAAAAACTGATTTTTTGCTCTGACTCAGCGATTGATCATTATCTTCAAAACGTTGATGCTAATGACAATATCGACCTCCAAAATCAAAATCGTAGTTATAATGAGCTCGCTTGTATCAAAAATTGATCAGACTCAAATCATAGTGTCTTGAAACTGAGTCGCCCTTGCCAAGATGAGAATCGTTGATGTCCAAATGTAGAGATCGCCACCTCTAATGCACTCATTGAATGTTGAAGGATTTGATCACTGATGATGCAAATTGAAGTGGCTCAAGATCTGAGATGAATCGCTTATGTCTGGAACCAAAATCGCCTCCACAACCTGTAATGATTTCTTGAAAACAAAAATGGTATCGGCAAAGTGAAGGCAAGGTGGAGTCATTTTATATAAGGGATAATCGGTTGTGAGTGTGTTGATCAAATGCAATGATCAAGACACCAATTTGATCACTCTCTCAAAAACTTATGCCTATCATGTGCTTGGGCGATCATGAGAGGCATGACAAGCGCAACTCTATCACGTAAGCGCAAAGTCTTTGTGTGGCGTATAAAGAAATCATGATATGCCTAAGAACAACACACGAGGAGCACGTGATAATGACGCACAAAGGCAACGCTTGACGATTAAGCGCGATAAGTGTAATGTGACACACGAAAGCAACGCGCGACAGCAACAAGTGATGTATGCATTTCCATGCCTCAGTCAAAATTTTCCATTTTTATTTTTTTTATTTTTTTTTTAAAAAAAAAATTTTGGATTTATTGAAATTTTTTAATTTTTCTTATTTAAAAAAAAACAATAATTTTTTTGTTTTTGGATTTTGATGTGAAAAGACACTAACTCAAACTAACTAAGACCTTATATTTACAACTATTCTAAAAAATGAGGGGTCCCCATTTAAAATGGGGCGATATGTGATTTGGTCACAACAATTACCAACATTGTTTCATCAAAATGTTCACTTTGATACAGTGATGTTCTATGGTAATAGAATGTCCTTTAAAAAAAGATAAAAAGAATTTAATTTTTATATTTATTTTTTAATTATTTAAAACAAAAAATTAAATGTAGACTATAAGATTGTTGTTCAATTTTTTAATTACATATTCATTTGTTAAACTAATAAAAGAAATTGAATGTATTAGATGCAGTAGTATTCCCCTTCGAGGCATTAAAAATAGATATATTAAACATATATAATTACATTAACTTATAATATTGTTAAATATCGTTTCTCTTATTATTAATTTTAAAAATCTTTTACATTAATAGATGTAAATTTTAATTATTTAATCAAAATCTCTCATTTTTTTCCATTTCACCTTTTTCAATAAATTAAAATTAATTTTAAATATGATAAAATAAAAAATTATATTCATTGGTCCATACTTTTGAATAAAAATAAAATGACATAAAAATAAATTTGCACTACAAATTTTATATAACCAAAATAAAAAAATTAAAATATCACATAGCTTACACTAGAAAATAAGATTAACAACATTATTTATAATTTTTATTTTTATTTTTGTTGCTACATAATATGTGGCAAGGCCATGAGAATTTATATTGATTCTTATAAAATTTAGGGGAGAGACCCCAATACGTGCACGTGGTCCTTTACGTGCTACAGTACATGGGTGGTCGGGACCCACTGAGATGCACCTAACCACCCAATACATGTCCAGATTTATACTAATAATCAATTTTTTAATACCCACAAATGAATCAGCTTAAATTTGGCCATATTCTGGTTAAAATTTGATAGAAATATATATATTAAATTAAAACTTTAAGTAGCGAACATAGGATCCAAATAAATACTATCATATTTTTCACAAGTTGTTCATAGCAATGACAAAAATTGATGTGCACAGTCGTGGGCCCCATGCAAAACTTATGTGTGCCCACATGAACAAAATGTAAGGATAAGATTTACACTCATCTGAGGACTGCCATTGTACTTACAAACAAAAGTCACAACATTAGACTACCACATGAATAACCCTTGACACAAAATATATAGTGCCACCTTTCGTAACTACACCCTACAACTAAGACCATGTATGCCTATGATAAGATGTCCAAGGCCACGCATTTTTGGGCCCTCTGTCCCATGTGTCTAGCTCTCCAACACACCAACTAGTCACTTCACCACACATCTAATGGTCACTTCACCACCTCTCCCACCTGCATCCACAACAAAATTGTGTAAGACCATCATTTTCCATTAAAAACCAATCAACTCAGATATAAATGGCGATATCAAATGGGCAGTGCAAATGTAATCGAGATTCAAAATTTGAAATGGCAAGAGTACAGACATTAATTTCACTACACAAACAAGTATTGTGTTTAAATCATACAAAGAGCAATTCAAAATAATATCATTTCAGTCACATAGAAGACACAAAAGGCATCGAAGAATTCAAAGAATATATAGCAAGCATCCAACTATGTATTTTCTTGCAATTTATAACTACTCTTATTGTTAAACCTTATCCTCCCCCTTAATGTTTTAGATGCTCTTATTTATTTGCTTCCAATTTATATCTGCTATTACTATTTTATATCATCATGGATCAATTGTTGCTTCATTTTGTTTTGTTCTATTTAATTCCCTTCATCCATTACTTTTTCTTTTATAGTATTTCTTTGTTTTACATTATTTCATGTTTTCATGTTCATTTCACATCCTATTGTTTCCTTCCTCTTCATTTGTTTTTCAGTTTTACAAACCCTTCCTCCTTTCAATTTTTACAAATCCTTATGTTCATTTATGTAAACCCTATCTGTTTTCAAGTTACGGATATTGTTTCCTACACATTCATTTCATTTTCCATCATTTCCTTCAATTTGTTTTCATGTTCAGTTTATGCTTACCCTTACTATTTTGCATCCTTATGTTTTATTTAGATCCATTCACCCAAAACTTATATATGCATTTTGTTCCCCTCAGCGGTCCACTTTAAGGCCTTCATTATCTTAATAATGCATTGGTCTTTGTATTGCATCTAATCTTCACTGTTTCATTTCTATTGAATCCTATGTATGTGTTTTTTCATTTTTTGTTTTCAATTTTGGACATTGTTGTTTTTTGTTCTCATTTCTACTGAATCCTATGTATGTGATTTGTAGAAACCTTTGTTGTTTTAAACTTTTGCACACTCTTTTAATCATTTTTTTAAAATCCTATCCATTTCCAAGTTTGGATGTTCTCTCATACACATTCCTTTCATGTACCATTGTTTCATCTATCAATTTACACATTCCTTGCCTGTAATTTCAAAATGGTTCATCTACCAATTTATTGCACCTGACCTTAAACTATTTCATTTATACTGAATCATATTTATGTGATTTTTTATTTTATGTTGTCTACCTTCCCTTATTTTTATCATGTTAAACACATTCTTGCACTATTTTCATTTGTGTTCTATTGTTTCCTTTATAGTATTTACAACCCTTACTGCTTCGCAACTTCATGGTTTATTTTCCTTTCCAATCCATGTTTGTTTTACATCCTTGTGGTTTGCTCACATCCTTCATCCATATGCTCATTTTATGACCTATCTATAGATGAAGAGGGGAGATTGGAGGACGAAGCCTGTTGTAAAAAAAAGAGCATCAACAAGATGGCCCAACCATAAAAGAGGAGTCTAGTTCCCCCCATTCTCCCCATCCACTAAATATGTTGACCTAATTGTGACTACCTCACAACCTCTAGCACTGGCTGAGGAAGCCACTCCATCTCAGGGAGAGGATATTCCATCTCAAAGGCCTCAGGTATAGTTACCTTGTCATAGAAGCGATGGTCTTCTAAAGACATGAAAGGGGCACCGAAAGATGTTGAGGACAACAACATGTCTGTCAGGGAAGCATCTAAAAAATAGGGCATCCCAACAACCACACTCTCCAAATGGTTGGGGTGGTCTCATAACCACCTCCAAGAAAGGTCCACCAATAATCATCACCCCTCATGAAGAGGACCTGATAGTCGAATGGTGCAAGGAGATGACATTAGTTGGATATGGGCTGCAAATTGTCAATTTGAAGGCAAAGGTCACTTGAATTTGCAAAACTAGATCCAACCCTTTCAAGAACGGGATTCTCAATAAGTCTTGGTGGTCAGGTTTTTAGTGCAGACATCCAGAACTCACTTTGCGTACTATTGAAGTTCTTGACAAAGACAGGGAACTTAACCTTAGACCTGTTGTTGTCTCTTATTTCTATGAGACACTCTCTAAAGCCTATTCTTCAAATCCATATGGTCCTGGTCACATATGGAATTGTGATGAAACAGGAGTCCAAGTAGGCAGAAATGGGACCATGAGGATTCTGGATAGAAGAGAAAGTAGGAGCATATCCTACATCATTCTAAAGAGTTGAGAATGGATCACCATTCTATGTTGTGTTAATGTTACTAGCCAAACCATACCATGATTCTACTTGTTTAAGGGTAAGCGACAATTACAAAATTACATATCTAAGTGTGAACCAGGTGCTTGCATGGCACCTCAGCCACATGCTTGGATGATAAAGGAACTCTTCCTCAATTAGCTTCACCATTTTCCATGGTCTGTGCCATGGGGTGTCTCGACCATGAACAAGCACTTGCTTATCTTCGATGGTCATGGTAGTCATGTTGTACTTGCAAAAATTCAAGAGGCTAGAATGCTAGGCATTGATCTACTAACATTTCCCACTCACACATCTCATAGACTTCAGCCCCTAGATGTCAACATATTTTCTCCTTTCAAGACATACTTCAAACATGAACGGGTGCATTGGTTGGCAAGATACCCAACGTGGAAATTTGAAGGGCGGAACTTGCTGAGCTAGGAAGCAAATCATTGTCAAAAGCACTGATGGTCTCAAACATAAAAGCGGGATTCAAGTGGACTAGGATATGGCCCCTCAACCCTGATGCACTCATTGCGGACATGTAGCCCAACACCACATTCAAAATAAATTATGGCAAGGAAGCTTCTGCAGTGCAAAACATACTTATCCTATCAAGCCTTGATGTGTCAACTGAAGAGGTTGCATAAAACATTGGTCACAACACCCAATTTGAATTAAATGTAGAAACAGACACTAATGAACCACCTCAACAAATGTTGGAAAGTCGGGTAGAAAATAGTGGGGATTGTCTAAGTCTTCCCTCTGAGCCAATACCACCTAGTTGGGTAGTAGAAGGTGCCATCAACCTAGGTATTAGCATTGAAGGCCAGGATGAGTAGGGGATTTTTAGTTTCCCCTCACCACCACCACCCCTACCATATGCGGTGGTGCATTACTATGTTGATTGTGCATTTGATGTTGATTGTACATGAGAAACAGAAGTATGTGCCAATGATGTGGATGCCAACATCACCTCCCAAGATAATGACATGCAAACTTCTCAATAAAAACCATTAATCAACAGATTCTTAAAACTTCTCATGCACATTGTCAACCAAAAGCGTCAAATGGGGGTTCATAAAGGTATCTGGTTGAGCCGCCAATATCAGCTACTCACATTGGATGACTACATGAACATGGAAATGGTAGAGGAGCAGAAGAAGAAAGACACTAAGGAAACCAAAATCCAAAAGAAAAAACAAAGCAAGCAGAATAAGGCAACTTATCTTTTAGAAAAGGAAAAGAAGGAACATGACAGAATCAAAAAGAAAATTGCACGCTAAGAAAAGGACAAGCACAAAGAGCAGCAAAAGAGAGAGAAGGAGGCTAGCAAAGTGCAAGACAAGGCACTCAAGGAACAAGAGGCAGAGGAAAGGGCCCTCCATGATAAGGCAAGGGATTTGGCAATGAAAAGGTGGTTCACTAGTACATCAACTCCAACTACTCCCTTTCCTAAAAATCATCCTATATTGCAAGATTTGATTAACATGAACCTGCCCAACTTTACAAATGAAATGAACTCTCCAATTGGCTCACTACCCCTTGAATTATCTGCTCCTATGAGTTTTTTTGCAGGCATCCCACCACCAATTATGAGAAGTGCATATTACACATCATCTCCAAGTCAACACAATAGCAGTGGATATAGTAGTCCAACCCCTGAGCTAAGTGACTAGCACATTGCATCCCCAAGTGTCCAACCTGCATCACCTGCTTCTCCTTTTCCTATTTGGTTTGCATGATATATATCATGGACAATGGACATGTGTCAGTAATTGCTTTGATTTACTTATGAATTGTGTTTTGTGATAATGTTACTAGCATTGTTCTTTTGAAATTTCTTATGAAAGGAAGGATCACTAAATTCTCTTTTCCTTCCATTTAATTTATGACACTTGTAGTGTTGTAGTGTTGTTGGTTGTTGAAATCACTGATATTTTTCATTATTTAATGTTGTGCTTGACAATTTTGTTTCTTAATTTTCTTGATTTTTTATTTTTCTCTTTTGAGGTTCTAGTGGTCTTTCTGAATGTTTGTTTTAGTTGGCCCTACTTGTGTGTTAAGTTTTGTTTCTATCATGTTTGCTTGAACCTCTAATAGTATGATAAGGGGGAACACCACGGAGATTGGATCTAGGCATGTTGGGTAAACAAATAGTATTGACAGTAATTTGAGGAAATAAAAGTGTATTATCTATGATGAAGTTCATCTGTAACCATTTGGATCATAGAAAATATTAGGAAGAAAGGTGAATTGGGTTAAGTAGATTGTGTTATATGCATGAGATAAATTTAATGACCTGCAGACCTATTGTTTGACATGTGTTTTGGGATGCCTGTAGACATAGATTCTCTTGTAATTAAGTTGGCATTAGATGGTTAACGTATGTAAATATATTAATTGCCTCTCTTAGATTGATATTGTATTATGCCTTATGGTTGGGGTTTGATGTTGATGTTGATAAGACATATGTACCGTAAACCTTCTTCTTTAAATGTGTATGTATTATGGACTTTTTGGTTAACAGATTTGTCCTTCTTAAATACCTTTCAAAAATGACTCACAAACGCCCAAATTGAAAGACAGTTAAAAAAAAAAAACAGTGAGTCAAGTGCAAGTGCTCTCTGAATTTTGATATGAAGGTAGAGCTCCCTTTGTTGGATAAAATGTATTATTTTTAATATGATTTTGACCAGAAAACAATAAAAGAAAACTAACATCTACCCGTTAACCATGAAAGTAGATGTGAAAAACTGATTTAAAATTAAGTGAATAGAGATAAGTAAAACATAGTTTAATTACCTACACCCACGAAAATACTTTTTCCAATAGAATAAAAATGCCCTAGACTCTGATCGAGTCTCTCTCATGCCTCAAAGGACAAGGGGGGTCAGAATGCCCAGGCAAAGAGCTAACAACAATTTTCTTTCCAATATACAAGTTATTTTTGAAATCAAAGTTTCATAATCAAATTCATATACACAGTTTGATGTAACAAAAAAGGCAATGAAAGGTAATTACAAGAGAAAAAAATCTCATGGTAATCAAAATAAAATATTCACATATGCACAGATCAGCAAAATCTTCTTTATTTTATCAATGCCAAAATGTGGGCTCACTGACTCAACACCTCTGGGAAAAAAAATTGTGTAGTCTAGAAAACTACGCTGCCCTCTCGTTTTTTAAAGAAGAAAAAGAAAAGAAGCTTGTGTTAGGATGAAGGTATGGAGCTTGAATCTTTTTTAACATGCAAAGAAAAAATTTCCCTTGTTGCTGAAATCAAATCGGCTGCATTCACTTATGGCTCAACAGTAATCATTGCTACATTTGAAAAGAAGGGTACAATAGCAACTATGATGGAGGAACAATTTGAAAAGCCTTGAGAAACGAGATTACTTGGAGCAAGCTCAATCCACTATGTTTGCCTATAGGATTTTGTGAAGAATTTGTGGTTAGAAACAATCCTCTATTTCAGCTATATGATTTCCAATCAACTAATGAAAACTTGTTTTCTTCTCCTAACAAAGAAGACATTGGGAAAGATATAAAACAAGGTGAAAATAATCAAGCTATTGAAATATTGTAGCCTCAAGAACTATTGAAAGTTTCAGAAAATAATTTTTCTCATGAAGAAGAAATTATATCTAAATTCTTGTCTGCAATTGAAGAAGGAGATGCTCCTACAGAAAATTTGGGCATTAGTCCATTCCATACCCTGGTTCCAAATAAAGAATTTTTAGATTTAATTTCAACAAAGAATGATGAAGTTGTTCTAGCTAAGTTGGACCCAATGCTTGATGAAGTCTCTCTCCATTCCCAACTTGATGTGGATACTATGAGTAGTTTTAAATATGGTGATTTTAATGGTAGAGACATTGAAGTTGGTGCCATCATTGATGAGTTGAGACATTGTCATATTTCTATCCTCAGAACTCTTGAGTTTTGTCATCTTTTGATTTACATAGTAGTAGTGATGTAATGGAAATTTACTATATGTATTCCATATGTTAGCCAGAACCTATTAAATCATGTTTTATCTTTGCCAGTTTATTCCTGCAGCCATCTGATTTATTCTTGTTGCCATGCAGATTGTTTAGGGCAATATCATATGTGAAATTAATAGATGTCCTGATTAAATAAAATGCGTATGTATGTTCTTGTATGTTATTTCTTTTGTAGTGCAGAGAATAAATGATGTTGCGGTGGATGTTCACCTATCACACCAGTTGAAGTAAAGGATACTCAAGAAGATGACTAAAGATCGAACAGCATAAAATCTGAGAAGTGTAAGGAACAACATAAGAGGAGCAATCAAGCGATACTACCGATGTCTAACTTAAGTGGATTTTGAAGTTGTAAATACCGCTACAGTATGTTATGATTGTGGTTCGGTTTAGATCTGTGTTTCTTGCAGCATACTCCAGCTATCTCCTTTCTCGGTCAATCATCCACCTCTTCTTTTCAGCATGATTTGTGTTGTCTGTTGTAGATGATTTCTTTTTAATAATAATCTCTTTATCTTCTCAGAGGTTAGATAGAAAAGAGGAGGAAAACAGAGCAGAGGATCTTTCCTAAGTATTTTTTAGTTTTCTTTTCATATTGAATCATGTAATGACTTCCAAAGAACGATGAATAAAAATATGTTATTTTGAGCTTTTAGAGTTGTTTTTGGGAAGCCTGGTATCACTCATCCAAGGGGACCCACTTGGTGAGCGTTCCTGTGCATTTGTTAAGATTAGTTTTCTTTCCTTAGCTACAGTAGACTTTCTTGCATTGATTGTTCCTATAGCCATTGGAAACAGATCCACTGACTCTTCCTGCAGCTAAACCAGAACAGAGTAATTTATGTTTATCAACATTGAATTTATCCAATATTGCTTTTATGAATTTATGTAGAAGTTTTCCTATAGCCTTTCGAAAGTTTCGATTCTTGCTTATCTTTTCTGCATAATGTTAGTTGTTGTAGTAATGCAAAATAGTTGTTGCAGGAACTTAATGCATATATAGTGCAGACCCATTTCAAGTATTACGTCCCTGGGTTGACAATCAAATGAACACTAGCTATGAAAATAGTGACTTTACCAAATGAATGTCCAAACTTCAGGTTGAGACTTCAACTAGAGTTATTATTCTTATTGTTGGGTTGAACATTTTTGGCGCCATTGTCAGCAATGGTGTCAAACTAAGAACCTATTATGGTTATTGTCTTTTTAGTTTCCAATTAATTGTTTTTTTTTGGCATACTTGATTGTTCAAAAAAATTTCATGAATCTGCATGCATAGGCAAAGAAGAGATGTTCTAGGTAGATTTTTGCCTAGTCATCCTAATCATGCAGAAAATAATTCCTCAAATATAAATCCTTTTGTTGAACTTTATCAAACCCCAGAGAATTTGAACCATCCTGAATTTGAATTTCTAGAAGGTAGTCTTTAGTTCCTCTTTGGACCTCAAGAAGAAGAATTTCATATAGTAACTCCCCCCACAAGCCCAATGCAAGGAAACCCACCTCCTGGTGGAAATAAATCACCACCACCACCTTTGGACCCAACGTTTGAGTTCCCCCTATCTGATCAGCATGATAATGCTAATCTCAAGAACATTCCAGCTTCTTCCCTCCCTAAATTCTATGGATTGGTGACAGAGGATCCAAACACATTTCTATTTGAGTTTGATATTCTCTGTAGGAGTTGACTATACTATAGATGCTCATAGACTCAAAATATTTCCTGCCACCTTGAAGGAATCGTCTTTAAGATGGTTTATGAGCTTGGGTAGTAGCACAATCAATACATGGGATGAGATGAAACGATTGTTTCTTGCAAAATATAAAGATTATTGTAGAGGCACTGATCGTCATGGGGATGATATCTTTAGAATGACATAGGAAGAAGATGAGAGTCTTGAAGATTATCTGGAGAGGTTTCTGTTTAGTGTCAAAAATTCCAAACATTGTACTCTAAATGAAGATTTCCTCAAGTCGATATTTTTGAGGGGAATCAGTAATGAATGTACTGATTCTTTGGATCTTATGGGAGGAGGTGACATTACACAGTCCACTTGGGCTGAAATAAGACAAATTTGTAAGAAGTATTCCAGATTTGCTTCTAAAAAGAACAAGTGTTTCAAGCCAGGAGCACCTTCATCGGCATCTGGTACTGGAGTTTCTAGAATGGAACTTAGCCATTTATTGAAGGACTTTAAGGACGACATCATAAATAATATGGCTACTTAGTTGGATACACTTTCAGCTAAGAAGAAGCATGAAGAAGCTGATGCATTTCTTGCAAAATTTTGCCCTCATTGTAGACAGTGAAAGAAGGATTGCCGATGTAAAATGGTTGCAAATGTTGAGGTTCCTGACTTCAAGCCAATACAAGGTGAGAATGAGCAAGTTTTCTATGTTTCTCAAAAAAGGCCAAATTTCCAAAGACAAGGTATGCCTCCGGATCCACTTTCTTTTTCTGGTTATAGTGGAATTTTTCATGTACCAAATAACCAATGGCAATCACCATATGCTCAAAATTTTGGTAATTATCAAAACTGGTATGGTTCTCAAGGCCAAGGGAAGAATTTTGCTAATCAAATGCCACAGTGGTAGCAGCCACAAGGGAATTGGTATCTACCTCAGGGCCAAGGAAATCAGTTTCAAGGGAATTGGCAACCTACTCCTCAATGGAGGGGGAGTCAGCCATGGACTGCCCAATCTTCTGGTTATCAACAGCCTATTCAGTAGCCATAGCCACCTGCAATAATGCCTCCTCCTGTAGCCACTGTAGTCCCACCTAAACCAACGCAATTGCCCACTCAGCCAATGCCAAATCCTAATATTAAATCTCAGCAACAACAACAAGCTTATTCAGCTAATCTTAATCAATATCTAGCCTATTCTCTATCCTTAAGTAATATTCACCTCTGATCTTGGACAATTCTGCCTAATCCATCTCCTCCAGTTATCACTAAGGTACAAGAAGAACAAGAAATCTCTAATCCAATAGATATAATACCTCAGAAGCAGATATTACTGCCATTTCCCCAGAGATTGCAAGAAAAGGAAGTTCTCATAGAACAAGAGCAAGGCTTTGATATTTTAGATCAACTGAAACATGTTTGTGTTAAAATTCCATTGTTGCAAGCAATAAAAGATGTTCCTATATATAGTAAGGCACTGAGAGAAGCATGTCTGAAAAAACCTAGCAGGAAGAAGAAGGATCCACAAATAGTGCATGTTATGGGTCAACTGGTAGATATTATGTTAGGCAAGGTTGCAATTCCAAAATATTCTGATCCAGGTAGTCATGTTGTAAGTATAGTCATTAATGGCAGCCAGATAAGAAATGTTTTAATTGATTTATGGGCAGCCATTAATATGATAACAAGAGAAGTAATGAAACAACTTGAAATCAATAGTCTAAGGCCTACACCCATAGTTCTACAGCTTGTTGATAGCTCTACAGTGAGACCTGATGGTATGATTGAAGATGTGGTGGTTATTTTAGATTCCTAGGAATACCCTGTAGACTTTATGATTCTATCTCCAAAGGTAACACTGGGAGGATATCCGGTGATTTTGGGAAGACCTTGGCTTGCCATGTTTGATGCATATATTGGATGTAGATCAGGGGTTATGACTATTTCAGATGGGAACTCTACAAAAACATTAACTTTGTATTCTCCTGCACAACCCTAGTTTGATTAACAACAAGTCATTTGGCCTATTTTAGGAGAAGAATCTGGGGAAGTTGACTCTATTAATCACCTTATGATGATTAATCGAGGGCCATTCATGTAATTACATGATGAAGGCTCAATTCTTTATAAAATTCTGATAAATGAGTTGATACAAGAATAGCAATTGCAGGAGTTGGTACCAAATATTACAGATTTAGACTTTCCTGCAGCCACTGATGTATTGCATACTCTGTTGACGCAGGAAGTCTATACTTCTCATTTTACTTATATGTCCCAAATTGATCTTACTACCAAGATAGAAGTTGATTTGAATAAATGTTTGAATATCAATAGAGATCTTTCAGATACTCAAAAGGGGGCCCTTGTGGACTTGTTGAAATGTCATAAAAATGCTTTTGCATGGGATTACAAGGATATGCATGGAATAGATCCAATAGTTTGCACCCACTGTATCTATATAAAAGAAGAATGTTGCCCACTCAGATAGCCTCAAAGAAGAATCAATCCTGCATTAAAGAAATAGTTAAAGAAGAATTGCAGAAGTTGTTAAAGGTCAGGTTTATCTATCCTATCTCTGATAGCCAATGGGTATCACCTTTGGTAATAGTTCCTAAGAAAGGAGGAAAATGGATGGTATGTGTTGATTATAGAGCCTTGAACTTAGAAACAAGAAAATATCATTTTCCATTACCATTTGTGGATCAAGTATTGGATTCTTTGGTTGGTAAAAGATATTTTTCATTTCTTGATGGATTCAGTGATTACAATCAGATTCAAATAGCCCCAGAGGATCAAGAAAAGACAACATTTACTTATCCTTGGGGCACATATGCATATTTTGTTCTTCCTTTCGGGTTGTGTAATGCTCCACCCACTTTTCAAAGAGCGGTGATCAGTATCTTCTCTGATATTTCTCAAGACATCATGGAAATCTATATGGATGACTTTACAACTTATGGTTCTGAATTTGAACAAGCATTGGGGAACCTGAAAAAAGTTTTGCAACGATGTGAGGACTATAGTTTGTCATTAAATAGTGAGAAATGCTTCATCATGTTGCAGGAAGGAATAGTCCTTGGTCGTCATATATCTATAAAAAGAATACAGGTGGACCCAGCAAAGATTAAAGTCATTCAGCATATCAATGCTCCTGTGAAGCAAAAAGATGTAAGAAGTTTCCTTGGTCATGCTAGATACAATAGAAGGTTTATCAAAGATTTCAGCAAAATTGCAAGTCCCTTATATTCACTACTTACCAGGGATATGGAATTTAAATGGACCTCTGCATGAAATCAAGCTTTCTTGAAGCTTAAGATGCCTTGACCCAAGCACCAGTTCTTAAAGGTCCAAATTGGTCTTTACCATTTCAAATTCATACAGATGCATCTAATTATGCAATAGGGGAAATATTAGGATAGAAGATTGACAACTTGGAAAGTGCAATATATTATATTAGCAAGAACTTACAGGGACTTGAGTTGAATTACACAATCACTGAAAAGGAAATGTTAGTTGTTATATATGCACTCAACAAATTGAGGCACTATATCACAGGATATCCCATATTTGTGCATACAGATCATAGTGCAATCAGATATCTCATGAAGAAGCCTTCAATTACTGGTAGATTAGCTCGTTGGTTATTGTCGATGCAGGAATTTGATATCACATTTATTGATAAACCAGGGAAGTCTAATGTGGTTGCAGACTATCTTTCAAGACTTCAGTTACAAGAAGATTCTACAGTAATAGATGATGCTTTTTTAGATAAACATTTATTCCTTATACAAGCTCACACACCCTGGTATGCTGATATTGCCAACTATTTAGCTGTTGCTAAAATGCCAATTCATTTCTCTCCTAAGGAAAGAAGGTTGTTAGTAGAAAAAAGTTTTAACTTCTCATGGATTGTTGATTGTTTGTTTTATATTGGGCCTGACCAAGTCATGAGAAGATGTGTAAGGCAAGATGAAACATATGATATCCTGCATGCATGTCATGATGAGCCATGTGGAGGACATTTTACTGCCAAAAGAACAACACTCAAACTAATAATACAAGATACTATTGGCCCACATTACACAAGGATGCAGCACAGTATACAAGAAAATGTGACAAATGCCAGCATATGGGAAGACCTACTAAATCTGATGAGATGCCATTATATCCACAAATATTAGTTGCACCATTTGATAAATGAGGATTAGATTTTGTTGGTCCAATTGATCCACCTTCTAATGGCAAATCCTACATTTTGGTATGTACATATTATGTAACAAAATGGGTGGAAGCTCGTGCCATGACACATGCAAGAGATAATAAGGTGGTTGAGTTTCTTTGTGAAGAGATATTTACGAGATATGGAGTACCAAGAGAAATTGTATCAGACCAGGGCCCACAATTTACTTCAACATTGATTACAGCTTTGGTAAATGAATACAATATAAGGCACAAAAAATCTACTCCATATCATCCATAAGCTAATGGACAAGTAGAGGCTACAAATAGGGAGCTTGAGGCTATTCTTACCAAAACAATATTTGTTCATAAAAAAGACTGGTCTCATAGGCTTTCAGAAGTAATTTGGGCATAGAGAAAAACTTGGAAAACACCAATTGGTTTTACACCTTTTGAAATGGTTTATGGAAAAGCAGCAATGATGCCTATTGAATTTGAGCATAAAACTCTGAGGACAGCTTTGCAATTAAATATGACACTATCTAAAGCACAAAAATAACGTATTCAACAATTGAATGCATTGGACAAATGGAGGAAAATGGTTGTCCAGCAGACAGAACTGATCCAAAATTAGAGAGAAAAGTGGCATGATAAATATATCAAAGAGAAAAAGTTTAGATCCAATGACTGGGCACTATTGTATGACTCCAAATATAAAGATACTATGGGAAAGTTGCAAACCAGATGGTTAGGTCCATATGAGATAGAAGAAGTTTTCAATAATGGAGCTGTTCGTTTGACCACAATTGACCCTGTTTGGTTTAAGCTTTTGGTGAATGGTCATCGATTGCGTCTTTATCATAAGCCGGCTACTAAAGAGGAGTTCCTGTAGCAATTTGTCCAAAAGGATGAAACACAGGTTCCTGCAGCAACTGAGCAAGTTCTTGCTGCAATTTAGCAAAGTAATAAAGGTAAGGTTCCTACAGCCACTGCAATGAACATGCTTGCCGCTTCATAATTCTTCTCGCATCATTTCACAATAATATTTCCATGTCTTATGGGAATATTCTTCTCCATAAATAAAATTCCATCCACGTCATCCCATCTCATTTTCTTATATGTCATTTCATTTTATTTCGCCTTCATTTTCGTATGACTACAGGTATGTACATATTGTATATTATTTTAATTACGCATTTATGATTTCATTATGATTATGTCTTCCTAAATCCACGTACACTCCCCTAAATCTCGTCAGCTTGTATGGACATGTGCTAAGTTAAGTTGGGGGGTGTTTTATGGTTTGGTTTCCAAAGTTAGTAATTATTCATCCTTTTCGATACTTAGAGTTGATTTCTTTCCATCATTGTTTTTAACAAGATATTCTTTCACGCAAGGAAGTAATAAATTATGCCACCGAATTTGGAGATATGTATGGAATTTTCAATTTTCAAGTCTGTAGGATATTTTGGTTCTCTATTTCTCAGCTGCAGAGTGTGCTATACTAACAGAGTAAGAAATGGGTGGAGATCCAATCCGCCATGAACCAACAGTCCATGATGCATTGTTGTAGGATGCTCTTTGTGAGTGTGAGATTTTTCCAAGATCAAGAGGCAATGGAAAGCACAAAAAAGAGAGACAAAATAGATGATAGAAATAAACTGTATTCTATCAAGATGAAAATACTGGTCAACTGGATCATCAAGCGTTACATACAATGAATATGAGCCTGCTTATATAGGCAACACTATATGAATATGTGAGCACACAAACATGCCATGTGGCTCAATAAGAAAAAATGGTAGGTAGGAAATAGGTGTGGGTAGGTAGGAGAAACAATATAATATTCCACATGAGGTGGATCACCTATTGAATGTGGAATGTCACAACAAGATAAGTCCAAAAAAGGTGGAAATTCTTCTACACACACTATCTCAATGTAGCACAAACACCCAAGTGTCTCATACACAAACTACTATGAAATGCATTTCCTAAGTAAACTTAAGTAAGGTGTAATAATATCCAAGATGAATAATTATTTACACCAACACCTCCCCTTAAGTGCAACTTAGCGGAATGCACTTAAGTCTACAATGCAACTAAACAATGCAAGATGGGGCCCAGCTACTAGGCCATGTTAGGTACCCATGTATAAATGGAAATGCATGAAAACCAATGCAATGAAATCTCTCACAAAACAGGGAAAGAGAGAAAAACCCAATGGGAAAAAATCCTCCCCCAAAAGAGAGATGAAAACCATATACAAAGAACTCTCATAAAAGTATGTGAAGTACAAAACCCCATGTGAGGAAAAAGTCCCCCCCATATGAGAGAAGAAGAAGAAGAGAGACTAGGAAGCCCCCCCTCAATGTGGAATCTGCACCAATGATAGAAGCTCGAAGATGAATGAAGAAACTGCTCCACGAACATCGAACCACGTTCCTCCCCTTAGGAAGAAACCAAACCAAAGGTGTATCCATGAAGTCTTCCCAATCATAAAGGGAAGATGAAGCAAAAATACTCATGATGAAAGGAATCTCTGAAAAGTGCTCAAGTGTCCCCATGTCGATGTTGAAGGTTACCCCCTCCAAAGGTGGTAAACTGCTCCACACTGCTGAAAAAGGAACTCCAAGATCTAGTGGAGATGAATGTAGAACAATGTCCAAAGACTCATATGTCTCCTCAAAAGATAAAGAGACCTTCACCAAGTGGTTTACAAAAGTATCCACAATCATGTCAACCTCTAAAGATTGATCATGTAGAGAATGCACAAGAGGGTCAGAGTGTTCCCTCACAACAATCAAAGAAGGATCATCTTCATCAAAGAGAAGATGAATGTCATCAATGGTGTCTCCCAAATCTGCAATGTAGGAGTCCACAAACAAACCTGCAATGTCTGTCAAGTAGGCATCCCAATCAACTAAAGCTAGAAGACATGAAATATCTTGTTGCACTAAATCACAAGAAGGTAAAATTGTCGCACTAGCTACATCATCGGGTGCAATAAGTGGTGTGATATCAAAAGAAGGAGATGAAATGAAAGGCTCAAGAATGAGATCACATGTCAGAATCCCCAAGTTCAAATGCCCAAAGTTCTCAAAATATGAGTCAACATAGGAAGAGTCAACCTCATCAATAGGACCAAAATGTGAAAAAGAGTACAACCGAGATGCATGATCAACCACCCTAGTTGCAATGATAGCTCCACTCTCCAAGTCTCTAATGATAACTGAATCAGGTGTGAACTCCATAATTTTCCTAGTTTCCCCATGTGTGATTTGATAGATGGAAAGAAGATTGTTTGTCAAGTGGGGTACACACAACACGTCATTGAAGGAGTTGTCCCCAATGGCAATAGATCCTTTCTCAATCACATTCATGTATGTATTATTGCCCATCAAAATCTAAGACATGTGGCAAGGCTCAAATGTAGAAAACATAGATTGCGAAGATCCCATATGATGACAAGCCCCTGAATCTAGAAGCCATCTCCCTGAATCATGACTTGTAGTAGCACAAAGAGCTTGTCCCTTTCCTTTATCTGTACCAAAAGAGTGATCCTTTCCTTTATCCTTGTAAGAAGAAGTCAATGTAGACATTCTAGAAGGTAGGTTTATTCTATTCTTCTCAAGAAGATTCTTCAACTCATCAATATCCTTCTTATAACAATGATGTTCATCATGTCCTGACTTCTTGCAATATCCACAAAAAAAATTGTCCTTATATGATTTCCTGTTAGGTGAGAATGGTGAATCACCTTGTTGTGGAGAGGAATATTGTGCTCCATCTTGTTGTGGTTTATACTTAGGTTTCTTTTGATTCTTGTCTTTTCCTTGATTGCTTTGATTCCCTTTGTTAGCCACCAAAGCTTGTGACTTTAAAGATTTGAGAATCCCCATTGTGGTCAACTTAGATTGCTCAAGTATCAACATCTCCATGAATGAATCAAATGAGGGAGAAGTATATGAGGAACCTTGAGCTAACCTATGGGTGTGAAAGCTAGATACAAAGGCTGCATACTCTGAAGGAAGCTTGTCTGACAAGTTATAAACCAATTGAGCATCTTTTTTGTCAATTCCACAATCCTTTAGCTTTGCTCTTAACTCAGTTGCTTTTGTGACATAATCTTGGATTGTATCAAAATCTTTGGGATCCAAAGTTGTGAGTTCACTATCAAGCTTGTAGCCCTTAATCTCATCAACTTGACCATACAATTTCTAAAAAATATCCCAAGCCTCTTTAATTGTAGTACACTTATCAATGCAAAAAATGAGGTCATCTGATACATACTTTCTAAGAGTTCCAAGTGCCATACAATTCTTAGTAATCCATTCAATTTGAACATTAGGATCAGCCTTAGGATCAGGTGGTGCTATAATAGTTTCATTTACATAATGAATGAGTCCTTTTTCCATTAGTTTACTCCATGCCTTAATCTTCCATGATGCATAATTATGGGGAGTTAAAAGTGGAAATTTAGGAGAACCCATAGCACCAAAATGAAAAAACACAAGATAGAGATAAGCACAATCACACAAGACACCCCCCCAAAATACTCAATCAAGAACCGCCCCCCCCCCCCCCCCCCACCCAAAAAAATAGTGATTTTGGCACTTTATAATTAGTGCATATACAATGGGCCACTTGCAAAACAAGGCAAAGTGGACTTATGATTTCAATTTACAACTTATCAAAATGAGATATAAGGGACTTCAACAAATACTGCTAGTGGTCTAAACTGAGATCCAAGCAAAATACAAGTACCAAATAGGCCAAAAAATGACCAAATACTGAAAGTACAATTTCTACTTAAAATCATTCCAAACAATGGCAGATAATGAAAGTAGATGAAAAATTATGCACTTTCAAAAAAAACTGGCACTTGAAGAGGAGTCCATATGAGCCCAAATGAAGCCTCCAAAGTTGTAAAAATTAGGATTTCACAATTTCAGCAAAACCTGTATCCGAAATATAGAAACCTCCTGCACCACTGTACAGATCATGAAATTATACCCCAAAACAAAAAACATTGCTCGAAAAAAGGAGTCTAGATGAGTGAGATATTTCTATTTGAAAATTTCTTGCACAATTATTAATTCTGGAAAATTTCCGTCGTAGCTTCAAACTTCAAATGCCTCTAGATTTGGCCTCCAAAGTTTGATTTGGATGAAACAAAAGGAAAAACTGACTTTCTTGGACCTCTTGAATCCAATGGTAACCTCATATTTTCCCCATCAAGCTTCAATAATAACTTGCAATAGAAAGCTTCAAAATACACAACCCTAAATAGTATCAAATTTCTCTCAATTGGCAAACCATTGACACTCTAATGGCTCTGATACCATGTGAGATTTTGCCAAGATCAAGAGGCAATGGAAAGCACAAAAAGGAGAGACAAAATATATTATAGAAATAAACTGTATTCTATCAAAATGAAAATACTGATCAACTAGATCATCAAGCGTTACATAGAATGAATATGAGCCTGCTTATATAGGCAAGGCTATATGGATATGTGAGCACACAAAAATGACATGTGGCTCAATAAGAAATAAGGGTAGGTAGGAAATAGGTGTGGGTAGGTAGGAGAAACAATATAATATTCCACATGAGGTGGATCACCCACTGAATGTGGAATGTAACAACAAGATAAGTCCACAAAAGGTGGAAATTCTCCTACACACACTATCCCAATGTGGCACAAACACCCAAGTGTCTCATACACAAACTACTATGAAATGCATTTCTTAAGTAAACT
Organism: Cryptomeria japonica; assembly: GCF_030272615.1. Lineage (NCBI taxonomy): Eukaryota > Viridiplantae > Streptophyta > Pinopsida > Cupressales > Cupressaceae > Cryptomeria > Cryptomeria japonica. The sequence continues at coordinate 38,870,218 of NC_081412.1, forward strand.
TAAGTAAGGTGTAATAATATCCAAGATGAATAATGTAGCGTCCTAAAATTGCGACACTTGCAATTTCGACCGCATTTGGGTCTTCACGATGGCGATGCAACATGGAACCTGAATGGAGACCCCGAAACTTGTCCACGACACCAAAAACTGCATTTTCTTGCACCCTGGCCTGAACCTCCTTTGCACCCTGCTGTCCCGGGAGGTGGGACCAGAGCGCCCAGCGCCCTGGTCCCTGGCCCTATTTTGGGCCCAGTCTCCTTTGGGACTTCGGGTCTTTTTGTTTGCAAATTGGAAAATAACATTTCCTGGTCGGCCTAAGGTCGGGAAAATCAGTCTATCAGCCCTAATTGACAAGTATATAAACTACATTTTCCTCTCCCATTTGATAAGAAGATACATAGATGAAAAAAAGCATGGAAACGATACTTAAACATTCAAGCATTCAAACATTCCTTCAAGCAATTGATCATTCTAAGTCTCCATTCAAGGCTAAGTGTTGCATTCAAGACAAGGATTCAACCATTGAAGAGGAGATCACATACTATAACATACAACATACAACAACATCTATACCTTCGCACATAAGGATACAAACATCCTTACAACAAGGTATTAGTACTTGTTTTACATTACAATCATTTACATTTACAGCATTTCTCATTTCTTGGTTAATTCCAAAACCGGGGTTTGACCTAAAGGCAAACCCCTAATCCCTAACCCCCCAATCGTCTTCATTTTTCTGTGTGTAGGTTGCAGGTACACGGCTGAAATTGAAGATCTGGAATCCTTGTGCAGAGACGAACAGATCCCCCTTCGTTTCACGGATTTTTCGGAGGACCGTGTGCACGCCGGGCGCCATCGTCCTGTCAACTTTTGCTCAAATTTGCAAGACAACGCCGTGTCGACATTTTACTGCTAATTCCAGGTCCGCAACTTCATCCTATATCCCTATCTCAGTTTATAAGCGAATCTTTCTCACTTTCTATGCATTCCTAGCTTAATCATTCTATCTACATTCTTTACAAAAGAGGGTAGCCTTGCTGTCTTAACCCTTGAAACTCATTTAGGATCCAATCTTGCATTGTGTGGGATTGGATCTTGTGGGTTTCAACCCCTCTTTTGAATGTAAAGTCCCCCCTAAGTGAAAACCATCAATCCTAGCAACCTCCCTTCTCTCTCCTTGGAGTTGGAAGAGGGGAGAGCAACTAGGGTTCGATGAAGAACCTATGGTTCAGCCATATGCAACTCAAATTTGATAGTTCTGATACTTAATATAAGTACAGATCCAACAGCCAACAAGATGAGAAGGGGGGGTGAATCATACAAACTTAATCATCCATGAAAACATCAGATTCAACCTTGGTAACATATATCAGTCATATAATCAAAAACTATCAAACATGCAAACTCAAAAGCATATGAACAATATAAACCTCATAACACCAGATTTAATGTGGAAACCCAAATAGGGAAAAACCACTTGGGATTTCGGACCCACTAAGAAATATACTCTTCTAGAGTATGCTCGGTTAAAAGCAAATCCTATTAAAGATTACAAAACACATTGCTAGATGTGACCTGGTTAAAGGATTTCCCTCAGATCTGTTAGGATCTTCACTTTCTTAGAAGTGACCTTGTCAAAGGATTTCAAACACTCAATCAAAATGTCACCTTGTTAGAGGATTTACATATAAGACTGTTAAGTCCACTCAGTTAAGAGATTTCCTGTCACTTTCACAAAATAACAGTAATACAATTTATCTGCAACTTCACATCTAAAATCCTAAAGCAGATTCCTATTTTTTCAATACAATCTAGACATAGAACTAATCTTGTCTATCTGTTGGGCATAAATACTCTGTTATTCTAATAGATCTTCAAGCTTCTGTGCTTGGTAATCACTATGTAGCATCCCTGTGCATACACTTGCCCGCATACATTGTTTATCAACAGTTCCTTATTTATAAACAATCTTCTAACCACTTAATCTCCTTGATCACATTTCCCATGATCAATCATAGCCATCAAATCTGTAGTCTTGTCCAGTTTCATTGTATCTTTCGATCTGAAAATGTTTTACCCCACCTCGGAACTTGCACATTCACCTTGGAACTTGTGTTAGGGTAATGCGGTTCAATCTGAGCTATAGATCTTCTTGTCGACTTTCCATTGCCTTAGATTTGTTAACAAACTTCTTCCACGACTTGCCAATCATTGATCTGCTCTAGCTCATCAGCATCTTTCATTAAATATCACATGTAAACATTTAATGCATTTTGTTATAGCTTGGTTACAACTTGGTGAGTACTAAACTTTACTCGATAGACATTTTGTCTTCATTAACCAACTACGATAACCTTAGGGTTTACCGACTAGGTTCCTTAGGGTTTACCAACTAGGTTCTTTGCTTGATAACATAGTATAGTATTAACCTTTACATTTTACAACATATGTATGATGTTAAAACAATCTAAAACATCAAGATCTCATCATTGTCTGACTCAGTAGAGTTGCCCATTGAATAACTTATCCCCTTATTCATCATATTCTTTCTTGTGTCTTTACCGACTTCTTTATAATCTTCATATCATATTTCTTAAGATATGGCAACATCATACTGAATTAGAAAATCAATTTCTTGACATCAATGACAAAATAATAATATCAAGATAGTAAAACATCTTTAATCAGTTATGTCCATAATCATCAACAATCTTCTCAATATCCTTGTAATATTGCCAACAATCTCCCCCTTTGGCATTGATGGCAAAACCAATTGATTTGACCTTTAAAAAATTATATTGTTGTGATTCTGAAATGTTGAAATGCTCTCCCCCATACATCAAACTTCTCTTCTATTTTCAATTTGTAGTCTTCTCTCAGTCTTCTTCCCTTTTGGTAGATCTTCTCCTTCTAGGTTCTTCTTCTTGGTCTTCTCCCCCTTTGACAACAATACCAAAATAGAATAGAGCTAAAATATAATTTCTTGTTGTAAGAGGTTATTTCCTACTGTTGTGTATCAACTAAGTGTCAGTCAGAGCATTTGTTTACCATTCTTGTTCCCTGTATCTTTTTTTGTATTATCCCAGTATTATTTCCAGTACACTTTCATAAAAACATTCTAAAGTGCATCACTCCAGCATCAGCTCCCCAAAAGATATTCAATAGAGTCATCGAAGTGATGCTTTCACCAAACTTGGTCAATGAGTAAAAGATAGGGGTAGGACCCCTAACTTACTTCTGAGATATTCAAAAGTGTCCTTTGGTAGTGGCTTGGTGAAGATATCAGCTATTTGTTCCTTTGTGTTAACATATTCCAACACCACTTTCTTCTCTTGAGCTTCTTCTCTAAGATAATGATATTTGATAGATATGTGCTTTGTCTTAGAGTGCATAACAGGGTTCTTTGAAATATTAATGGCACTAGTATTGTCACAGAATATAGTTACTGGCTCGGTAATTTTCTCATTTATACCTTCCAACAATTGTTTGATCCATGCAATGTTGGTACAATTCAGTGCTGTAGCAACATATTCAGCTTCGGTTGTTGACTGAGAAAAACATCCTTGTTTCTTGCTAAGCCAACTCACTAGTCTTTCTCCTAAGAAAAAAGATCCTCCACTTGTGTTTTTTCTGTCATCAATGTTGCTTGCCCAATCAGCATCAGTATAAACTTTTAAATCAAAGTCATTTCCTTTCTGATATACTAAGCCATAATCTTCAGTGCCTTTCAAGTATCTAAAAATTCTTTTGATTGTTGTCATGTGTATTTCCTTAGGATCTGCAGAGAATCTTGCAATAATACCTACTGCATGTGTTATATCTAGCCTATTGTGAACAACATATTGTAGTTTTCCAATCATGGATTAGTAGAGTGTCTCATCAACATATGCAGATTCACCATTCTTTGATAGTTTGCAGTTTCTAGTCATAGGAGTACTTACTGGCTTTGAATCCTCCATTCCAAATTTCTTCAAGATTTCCTTTATGTATTTGGATTGAGTAATGAAAATCTCATTTTTCATTTGCAGTATCTATAAGCCTATAAAATACTTTATCTCACCGATTAATGACATCTTAAATTCTTTGCTCATTTCATTTCCAAAGTTCTTGCATAAAGAGTCATTTCCACAAAATATAATATCATCAACAAATATGGCTAAGATTAGTATTCCATTTTCATCATTCTTCATGTACATGTTGTTGTTCTCACTTATCCTTATAAAACCAATCTTAATCAAATAAGAGTGCAATCTTTCATACCATGCTCTAGGTGCTTGTTTTAGACCATATAAAGCTTTGTTCAATTTACATACATGATCTTTATTATTGTCTTCAACAAATCCTTCAGGTTGTTCAATGAAAACTTCTTCTTCTAATATTCCATTCAGAAATGCAGATTTGACATCCATTTGATATACCTTGAAGTTTTTGAAAGCAGCATATGCCAACAATGTTCTAACTCCTTCAAGTCTAGCAACAGGTGCAAAAGTCTCACCATAATGAATTCCTTCTTCTTGGGCATAACCTTTGCAAACAAATCTTGCTTTGTTCTGAATGACCTCACCTTTCTCATTTAGCTTATTTCTGAAGATCCACTTTGTACCGATTACATTTTTGTCCTTCAGTCTTAGGACCAGTGTCCATGTGTCATTCTTCTTGATTTCATCAATCTCTTCAGTCATAGCATTTATCCAATCTTCACTGTTGAATGCCTCTTTCACTATTCTCAGTTCAAATTCAGATATCAAACATGTGTTCTGTCTCAGTTTGTTCCTTGTCATCACTGGATCATCCTTATCTCCTATAATCTGACTTGGTGCATGGTGTCTTCTGACATATTTGGCTAATACAGGCTCGGTAGGCTCTGTATGATCTTCTTCATCACTTAGTAACTGGGTATCTTCCTCATTTCCTTCAACAGTTATCTTGGTAGGACTTCTCGATTGCACATAGACAAATTCATCATAGTCTTCTGGTTCTTTGGAATTCCTTTCATCAGTTCTTTCTGTAAATTCATCAATTTTCACATTTACACTTTCTACTATTTTGTTAGATGATTTGATCAGACATTTAAATGCTTTGCTTCTAGAAGAATATCCTAGAAATGTTCCTTCTTCACTTTTCTGATCAAACTTGTCATTTCTATCATCTTTATGAACATAGCATTTACTTCCAAAGATCTTAAAATAACTTACATTAGGTTTCTTGCCATACCAGATTTCATAAGGTGTCTTCAAAGTACCTTTCTTCAATTGAACTCGGTTCAAGGTGTAAATAGTTGTGCTTATTGCTTCTCTCTAGAATGTTTGTGGAACCTTCTTCTCAATCATTAGTGTTCTTGCACAATCCACAATAGATCTATTTCTTCTTTTAGCTATTCCATTCTATTGTGGAGTTCTCGGTGCAGAGACCTATCTTTTAATACCATGATCATTACAAAATAGGTTGAACTCATCAAATGTGAACTCTCCTCCTCTATCTAATCTAAGACATTTTAGTTGTCTTCCTATTTCATTTTCAACTCTAGCCTTGTACCACTTAAACATTTGAAAATCTTCTGACTTTTCTTTTAAAAACATTACTAACATCATCCTTGAATAATCATCCACAAATAATATGAAATACTTATCACCATAATAACTTTGAACTTTCATAGGACCACAAAGATCAGTGTGCACAAGATCTAGAATTCCCTTAGAAGTGTAGGACATACTTGTAAAGCTGGATCTTGTCATCTTACCCATCTGGCATCCTTGGCACATAGCATTCTCAGGTTTTTCAAGACTCGGTAGACCTCTTACTCTGTGCTTCTTACTTATCTTGACCAGATTATCAAAATTAACATGACAAAACCTTTTATGCCATAATCAGGTGTTATCAATCTTTGCATGCAAACACTTCTTGTGAGTAGAGTCAAGGTGAAATGTATTACCTTTTGTTTGTGTCCTGGTAGCAGCTAACTTTCCATTCTTGTCATGAACTTTGACAATTCCTTTCTGAAATTCTATTCGGTAACCTATGTTGTTTAGCTGTGCTATACTCAACAAATTATATTTCAAACCTTCAACCCAATAAACATCATTGCATCTTGCTTTATCAAGAAGTGTTATGGATCCTTTACCTCTTACCAGACATGGTGCATCATTACCAAATCTAACATAGCCTCCATCATAATCTTCTAACATAACAAACTTGTGTTTATCTCTTGTTACATGATGTGAGCATCCACTATCTATAATCCAAGAATCATTAGTGTTTATGTGAGATATTAGGGCTTTTTCTTCATACCTTTCTTCATCTGATCCATCCTTGATGGCCACATAAACAACTTCCTCTATATCAGTCTTATCTGATTTATCATCTTCGGATTCCTCATCAGCAATTAAGCATGTCTTTCTATCTCTTCTTCTGAAGTCTCGGTGTCCTCTGTAATGATTATCTTTTTGTCTGTCATCTCGGTAATCTCTCTTTTCAATGAAATCTTTGTCAGGACAGTTAGAAGCCATATGTCCAATCTTATCACAATTGAAACATTTCAAAGGTAGTTTTCCTTTATACTTACCTTTGCCTCTCGGTAACCTTTTGGCCAATAGTGCTTCAAACTCTTCTTGCTTTTTGATTTCTTCATACAATTTGTGTACCTCCTCCATGTTCTTCTGAAATCTTTCACTTGCTCCATTGTGATCTCCTTCAGAGTACTTATACTTTCTCTCATTGTAATCATTAGATTCATTTAGATGAAAAGAACTAAATGCAGATTCAACTTTATTTACCGATGACCCACTGTTATCAAAATTACTTAACTCAAATGCATGTAGCTTACCAATAGTAGCATCCAAGGAAACTAGCATATTAGGTATAGACCTCAATTCATTGATTGCAGAGACTCAGATTGCATAGGCAAGTAGAAGGGTTCTTAACAATTTACTTGTCACATCCTTTTCTTCAATAGTTCCTCCTGCTCCTTTGATTTGATTTACAATCTCCTTTAGTCTTGTACTGTATTGGGTTATGTTCTCACCTTCATTCATCCTCATAGATTCAAGTTGTCCTCTTAGACTATCAACTTTTTCTCTTTGAACATGTTCATCTCCTCCATATACAAATATGAGCTTAGTCCACATTGCCTTTGCATCATTGCAGCCTTCTAGATCATTAAACTCAGAATCAGTCAATGCAAATGTTATTTCAATCATTGCTTGAATATGTTCTTGCTTTGCCTTTATCTCTTCCATATTCAATGGATAGGTGCTTGGTGCAACAAAATCATTCTCCAGATAGTATAAAGCATATTCTCCAACTCCTGATAGATGTAGCTTCATCCTTTTCTGCCATGTAGAGAAACTTGACTTATTCACCTTAGGTGCATCCTTATACATCTTTGGATCTTTAACTCAGGTGCCTTTAAACTTTCCTTTTGGAGTCCAAAGCTCCGATACCAATTGATAGTTTTGATACTTAATATAAGTACAGATCCAGTAGCCAACAAGATGAGAGGGGGGGGGTGAATCATACAAACTTAATCATCCATGAAAACATCAGTTTCAACCTCGGTAACATATATCAGTCATATAATCAAAAACTGTCAAACATGCAAACTCAAAAGCATATGAACAATATAAACCTTATAACACCAAATTTAACGTGGAAACCCAAATAGGGAAAAACCACTGTGGGATTTCAGACCCACTAAGAAATATACTCTTCTAGAGTATGCTCGGTTAAAAGCAAATCCTATTAAAGATTACAAATCACATTGCTAGATGTGACCCAGTTAAGGGATTTCCCTCAGATCTGTTAGGATCTTCACTTTGTTAGAAATGACCTTGTCAAAGGATTTCAAACACTCAATCAAAATGTCACCTTGTTAGAGGATTTACATATAAGACTGTTAAGTCCACTTGGTTAAGAGATTTCCTATCACTTTCACAAAATAACAGTAATACAATCTATCTGCAACTTCACATCTAAAATCCTAAAGCAGATTCCTATTTTTTCAATACAATCTAGACATAGAACTAATCTTGTCAATCTACTGGGCATCAATACTCTGTTATTCTAACAGATCTTCAAGCTTCTGTGCTTGGTAATCACTATGTAGCATCCCTGTGCATACACTTGCCCGCATACATTGTTTATCAACAGTTCCTTATTTATAAACAATCTTCTAACCGCTTAATCTCCTTGATCACATTTCCCATGATCAATCATAGCCATCAGATCTTCAATGTTGTCCAGGTCCATTGTATCTTTCAATCTGAAAATGTTTTACCCCACCTCGGAACTTGCACATTCACCTTGGAACTTGTGTTAGGGTAATGCGGTTCAATCTGAGCTGTAGATCTTCTTGCCAACTTTCCATTGCCTTAGATTTGTTAACAAACTTCTTCCACGGCTTGCCAATCATTGATCCACTCTAGCTCATCAGCATCTTTAATTAAATATCACATGTAAACATTTAATGCATTCTGTTATAGCTCGGTTACAACTCGGTGAATACTAAACTTTACTCGGTAGACATTCTATCTTCATTAACCGACTGCGATAACCTTAGGGTTTATTGACTAGGTTCCTTAGGGTTTACCGACTAGGTTCTTTGCTTGATAACATAGTATAGTATTAACCTTTACATTTTACAACATATGTATGATGTTAAAACAATCTAAAACATCAAGATCTCATCATTGTCTGACTTGGTAGAGTTGCCCATTGAATAACTTATCCCCTTATTCATCATATTCTTTCCTATGTCTTTATCGACTTCTTTATAATCTTCATATCATATTTCTTAAGATATGGCAACATCATACTAAATTAGAAAATCAATTTCTTAACATCAATGACAAAATAATAATATCAAGACAGTAAAACATCTTTAATCAGTTATGTCCATAATCATCAACAACCTTCTCAATATCCTTGTAATATTGCCAACAAAATTTCTCTTGCAGCCAAGAGGCGTAGGCTAAAAAGAAAAACTCCTGTAGCCACTCCAAAGATTTATGTGAGAAGAACACAGAGTAGGACCCAGAAAGCTTGTCCAGCAGGTGATCTCGCAGAGGTTATTTTAGTGGAAACATTAGAAGGGAGCCCTACAGATGTTGAAATCCAGGAAGAAGGTGATGTAGATAGACTGTCAAATCTTGCTTATGTGGCAGAGCAGCTTGAGGAACTTGTCAAAGAGATTCCATGGCCTAAGGTAACACATATTAGACCTCCATCATCCCTAAGTAATTTATCCATTGTGTTAACATTTTATGGACAATGGGAAATAGAGAGGGCTAGATTGTAAGGGGTTATTGACAAACAACAAAGAGAAAATGAAAAGAGGGATAAAAAAATTGAGGAATTAGAGGCTAAGGTTGAAACAATCACTAGTATGGTCCCCAAATTAATGCAATGTAGGGAACCTCCAAGGGTTTATGCTCTACATTTAAGGGAGCGGTATTTAAATTTTAAATTAAACCGCATTGTCAGGGACCTTAGCCCCTCTTTAGAAACCCCTGAGGAATTTTATTATGCTTACCAGACTTCTCCAGCAGCTATGAAAAATTTGTTATGTGAATTTTATTTACATATCTATGTTGTACCCTTAGATAGTGAGTGGAATCCTTTGTTATATATTGGTGATATCCATATAAAAGCTTTAATGTCATGGATTCAAAATAAGATCAACATGGGGGCACAAGCTAGAGCATACAAATATTTTGAATTTGATTGTCCATTACCATTAAGGAAGGAAGCAAAAGAGCCAAGAGTTCTTTATTATGAATGACAGAAATTACTAGTAAAAGATGATGTTAGGACACTAGTGCTTCCAATGAGGGAGGAAATATACCAGGCATATGAGCATTTAGTTCAAACTAACAAAGCAGCTGCAATAGATGGGTTAACTCAGTGCTGAAATAACTTACCAAAAGAACTAAAGCAGGGAGAATCTCATTCACTACAAAAACTTTAGGCAGCTATGCAAAAAGCCCCCAGATATATACAACTGGGCATAGAGAAGACCAATAACCAGTTACCACTGATCTTTCAACCTCCTATTCTTATGTGGCCACTATTGGGATGTAAGACTACAGATCAGCCCTATGAAGCAGTTACCACTGAGTCAAGGAACCATTGGTGATCTAAGAATTAGTGCAAGAATCAAAAATTTTCCTTTTGTTGTAGGATCAGCAAGCTCTTAAAGTTGGGCAGCATGATGAGTTGAGACATTGTCATATTTCTATCCTCAGAACTCTTGAGTTTTTGTCATCTTTTGATTTGCATAGTAGTAGTGATGTATTGTAAGTTTACTATATGTATTCCATATGTTAGCCTAAACCTACTAAATCATGTTTTATCTTTGCCAGTTTATTCCTACAACCATGTGATTTATTCTTGTTGCCATGCAGATTGTTTAGGGCAATATCATATGTGAAATTAATAGATGTCCTGATTAAATAAAATGTGTATGTATGTTCTTCTGTGTTATTTCTTTTGTAATGCAAGGAATAAATGATGTTCTAGTGGATGTTCGCCTATCACGCCAGTTGAAGTAAAGGATACTCAAGAAGATGACTAAAGATCGAACAACAAAAAAGATGAGAAGCGTAAGGAACGGCATAAGAGGAGCAATCAAGTGATACTACCGATGTCTAACTTAGGTGGACATTGAAGTTGTAAATACCGCCACAGTATGTTATGATTGTGGTTCAGTTTAGATCCATGTTTCCTGCAACATAACTCCATCTATATCTCCTTTCTCGGTCAATCATCTACCTCTTCTTTTCAGCATGATTTGTGTTGTCTGTTGTAGATGATTTCTTTTTAATAATAAGCTCTTTATCTTCTCAGAGGTTAGATAGAAAAGAGAAGAAAAACAGAGCAGAGGATCTTTCCTAAGTATTTTTGAGTTTTCTTTTCATATTGAATCATGTAATGACTTCCAAAGAACGATGAATAAAAATATGTTATTCTAAGCTTTTAGAGTTGTTTTTGGGAAGCCTCGTATCACTCGTCCAAGGGGGCCCACTTGGTGAGTGTTCTTATGCATTTGTTAAGATTAGTTTTCTTTCCTTAGTTGTAGTAGATGTTATTGCATTAACTGTTCTTGCATTGATTGTTCCTGCAGCCAAACCAGAATAGAGTAATTTATGTTTATCAGCATTGAATTTATCCAATATTGCTTTTATGAATTTATGCAGAAGTTTTCCTGTGTAGGCATTTTGATGATATTTTGATTGTCATTGATGGACACACACTTTCTTGATGTATGAGTTATGCTCAACCAGTAATTGTTCCAATCGGTATTGTGTATTATTGAATGTATAGTTTTTAGACTATCAATGTTTTGCATAAAATGGTTTACCAGTCACAGATTGTATGAAGACTGCAAGTGGTACGAGGATCCCAAGCGGTTCGAGGAGCTCAAGCGGTACGAAGGAACCAAGCGGTAATTAACTTTTTGATCAGAACACTACAATCTTCCAATCTTCATTTTTGACAACCGGTAATCGGTATATTGTATTAACTGGTATTACTCTGTGATGAGTTACCAACCGGTATTACTGTAATGTGTGATGAGTTATTATCCACCGACACTTTGGCGGTGTTTTTGTTCCGTGTTACCAAATGTGTCTAGATACACTGAACCTAGGAACTTGTAGTCTAATCCTATTGGACCGACATGAAATTAGATTCCTTTATAAGGACATCATGTCTAGGGTTTGCATGTGAGATGTGTGATATGTGAGACATAGAAGAGAAAAGGTTATGTGCGATCATTGAAGAGAAGATTAGGTCTATGTGAAGAGATAGAGTGTGGAGATATTGAAGACTGAATTAATGTTGAAATGCATTAACAAGGAGTTGTCAAGGATCTAATTAAGCAGACTGTGCTATTAGCTAGATCATTCACTTATTGATTACTCACATCTTCGACAAGTCTAGAGCCCTTAACCGGGTAGGCTCAGCAAAGCCTTTGTAAATCCTCTAACAAGGTGGTTCACAACTATGGATCTAAAATCCTTTAACAAGGTAGTCTTTAACAGGACTTATCTCCTAACAGAGATCTACATTCCTAATAGGATCTGTTCTGGTGAAGAACATTGTATGACCTTAACCGGTCTGGTTTCTATTTTGTAGATAGTTACTTGTGAGTTTCTGCATATCGTGGTTTTTCCCATTTGTTTTTCCACATCAAATATCTTGTGTTATGGTGATTGTGCTCTTGTGGGTGAATGCTTTGTTTGCTATTTGGTTTGCATTTATCTTAACCTGTTGATTAGTGAATCTGTTGTACCGGTTATTTGCTAAACTGTTTAAAAGTTTGTTTACATTATTTTTTGGCATACTAATTCACCCCCCTCTTAGTATTCATCAATTGGTATCAGAGCCAACCTTTCTATAAGTCTAACCACTTGGAAGGAGATATGGGGGAATATAGTGTGAGGGAACTTTCTCATCGTCTCACTCAGACTGAGAGAGCCTATGATGAACTCAAAGTCAAGTATAAAGCCTCTTTGGCCAAAAGAAGAGAGCATGCTGAAAAACTGATGGAGCTTACTGAAAATAGCTCTTCTGATGAAGTGACATGGATGCCCTAGTTAAAGAATTTGAAAAATTGAATGAATCTAAAGCCAATATAAGAAAAGAGTTGGAAGGACTGACTATCAGAATGTGTCAAGAGCTTGAGAATAGAAGGAAAGCTGAAGATCTGGTAAAAGACAAAGATCATGAGATCTCCAAGATGAAGCAAGAAATCAATACCCTTACTGCTCATCTTCAGGAGAGTAAAGTGGAAAAAGAAGAAATGCAAGGTGAACTAAACATGGCTATTTCTAAGAATGCAACCTTGATGGAATCTAATACTGCTATTTCCAAGGAACTTATTGAGTCAAAGGAGATACTTGCCAAATTCAATCAGAGTACTGCTAAGCTAGAGCAAAACCTAGAATCAGCAAAGCCAATAAAGAATACCACTGGACTTTATTTCTCTAGATATGAGAAAGGTGAGACCTCTAGAACAAAAGCTAAAGCATCAAAGAAGCAACTGACATCCAAGGATAAAGGTAAGCAAAAATTTAAACCTATCTGCCTTAATTGTCTCAAAGAAGGACATACTACCAATGTGTGTAGAAGCAAGGCCTACAACAATTTTCTTTATTTTCAAAAAAATATGCCTAGATCCAATAGATTCAATGGAAATTGTTATGCATGCAACAAGTTTGGGCATAGAGAATTTGAATGCAGATCAGTTTTGCACAACACTAGAAGATATCCTCCAAGGATTCAAGGAGTTATTCCGGAATTTCCTGTGAACTGGAATCCCAACCGATATAATACCTATGACCATCGGTCAGTTGGTTATCAAAAGACAACTAGTTGGAAAGAAACTTGTTTGATCTGTCATGGTAGCGATCACACTACTGCAACATGCAGAAGAAAGAATGGAAGTATGAATAACGGACCATGGAGAACACCTAGATTGGTATGCTATCATTGCAACAAACTGGGACACACTGTCAAAACTTGCAGATTGAGAGAGAACCTATCAGATGATATACCGATCACTCCAGAAGGGAAGATTGATATCGAAACCGTTCAAACAGAAATGAATAAAACTTGGAAAAAGAAATCAAAAGAAGAGTCACAGAATGAACCTGTTTCTGCACCTAGTGTGGAAGTCTCTGAACTGACAAACTGAGCTTCAGAAAATCTTAGGGGGAACATATCAGTGAAATATTTCAAACCCCCAATTTATATCAGTAAAGACCTTAACCGGTATATGTTACCTATCAGTCGGCAGAAGATTTGAAGTAGTAAAAGGCAAAATTAGGGTTTATGCCCTAGCGGTGATGCATTTATTACGATTGGTGAGAGTTGTTTAAAAGGGATTTTTGTCATCATTATCACTTATCTATTTTTGAAAGAAGAATTTTTCAAGAGAAGAGCAACCAGAGCGATTTGTCTAGCAGTTGACAAAATCTTGTGTGAATTCTTGCAACCATCTTCAAGTAATCAGTGAAGAACTCTAAGAGGTGAACTTGCAACTGAAGTGGTGTTTTGTGCACGACATTGGAAAATCTAAATTCCAGTTTGTGAAGGTATTTTCCAAAATTCTTACTTATCATTTTATCATGGCTTCTGTATCACACTCTAGTTCTAGTGCACCTGTAGATTCAGTCGAATTTCTTCAAAAGAAAATGAAATACAATGCCCTATCTCAAATACCCGTCAGAGTTATTGTTGAGGGAGATATTTTAGGGTATACAGACTATAAATTGGAAGACCTAGGATCCCTAGTGATTTATTCCCAGCTAAGTTTGTTCTGTGGGGAAGACAAGAAGATCAAACCTGAGTATAGTGTCCTTGAGAAGATGAAACTGCACAATGCGATATATTTTTTGGAAGAGATCACAGAAGAACATATTCGCATCATCCTTAGCAGAGTGCATGGTGACAAGATGTATCTCGAGCGGACCCATGACACCACACCGGAAGCAATTTATGTCATCGTCGGTTTCTACAATATTGGAGAGGTACCAACTCTATAGAAGGTCACCAAAATTGAAATGACAAAGCTCACCAGTTTTGTGAGTGACCAAAGGGCGATGACCGTCAACACCATCTTTCATGATCTGGTAAAATATGCTTGCATGGTGATTGGTTACCGGATATTTTATGCCAGTAGAATGAATTCTATCCCTACTGTTGTAGTGAATGCTTCTTACAGGATGATCAAGGAAGACACTACATTTGACCTATGTACTTGTCTATAGAAGCAATTGTTGTTGAATCTGAAGTCCATCAAATAGGACAATTCTCTAAGGTTCAGGTTTGGCCAACTTCTAGTCGGTTTATTCTTCTACTTTCAAGGTTATTTCCCTGGAGTAGGTGATGTTCAATGGTCTATTGACCTACCAGTTTCCAGACAAATTAAGGAAAGTCTACAAGCAGTAGGAACTAGATATCCTGAGGTTCTAAATAAGTATTTTGATGAATTCAAATGAAAGATGAGCCAGAGAATGAAGGATATATGATGATATAGTGAAGAAGTATGAAGATGACATTTGCTTCACAATAAGGATAGATGAATGCATAATGGAAGCATTGGAACCAAAAAGGAAGTAGTTGGCTCTATGGGGTATGAAATGGTGAATGACATGTTGATCGGGTATGCCTCTACCCTACTTGCCTCACAACTGGATGCAAAGAAAAAGAGAACTGGTACCTACTTGGAGAGGGTCACACCGATTGAAAAACAAAAACAAAAAAAGGGCAAACCAGTGTCATCGGTATCTGCACCGGTTATCTCTGTCAGTCCGAAAGTGACCAAGTGGTCACCAGCTAAGAAAAAACCTGAGATTATTATAGCAAAGGTATTTGAGAGGAAACAGAAATCCAGGAATCACTCACCGGAGTCAAAGGACACAGAACTGAAGGCTGAAACAAAGAAGACAAGACAATCAAGTAAGAAGGCGAAGTCTACCGGTAATGTACCTGCAACTTCTGCACCGATAAATATTGATATTACCTCTTATAAACCAATGACACATTGTCAAAGGACAATAAAGAATATTATGAGGAAAGTGCTTGATAATTTAGAGGAATGTTTTGATGATTTTAATGATAGTGAGAAAGAGGAGGTAGAATAGGAAGCCATTAAATACTTATGTATTAATGATCGGTCGCCATCTGAGATTAAATCGGTAACTCCAAATTATTTATATAATTCTTTAGATAATAAATGGCACATTGCCATTGAAAGAGAACAAGAGATCAAGGACAAAAATTTTGCACAATACTTTCCTGATGCTTCAAATTCTGAGTTATTTAAAATTATGGATAAGAACAAAGGCATCTTCTTTATGAGAAGGAGACAACTCGAGTTACTAGAAGGTAAAACTTCTAAAGTGGAAAAGGATACACACATACATGTGAAAGTTGCTAAGCAGGTTGACCAAGCACCGGACCTATCCTTAGACAAACTAGATGAGGTATTTGACAGTCAAGGTGAAAGAGTGACATAACAAATTGACACTATTGGTGTTGATGCATTAGACAATGAGGATGTCACTCCTGACAAAGAGAAAGAGAAGCAGGACAAAGAAAAAGTTGAGAAAGAGAAATGGGACAAAGAAAAAGCAGAGAAAGAACAAGAGGAAGAGAAAAAGAAAGAGGAAGATAGGAGAAAAGAGGTAGAGAAGAAGAAATAGGAAGAAAAGAAGAAAGAGGAAGAGAAGAAGAGAGAAGAAGATAAGAGAAAAGAATAAGACAAGAAGAAAGAAGAAGACAAGAGGAAGGAAGAAGAAAGGAAGAAGGAGGAAGAGAAGAAAAAACAAGAAGAGGAGCAAAAGAAGAAAGAAGATGATAAGAAAAGAGCAGAAGAGGAGAAGGAAGAAAAGAAGAACAAACAAGTGGAGATCAAAACAAAAGAAGGAGGGTAGACTCCTAAGGCAACCGGTGATCAAACCAAACAGGTTGATACCACCAGTCCTATTGATCTAACTCTTGCAAGTCTAATTCAATCAGCAGATGAGTCTAAGCTACTATGAAGCATCAAACTTGTACAGGAGAGACTGGAAGAATTGTGAAGGAAGAAAGAACAGGATGTCATACAAACTATGGTTGACACCCTTACCAGTCTAATTCCTAGTACCAACCTCCCTAATACTGATTCCTCTCTATCCAAGCTCAAACTTCTTTGTACCATAGTGGAGGACCAGGTACAATGCTTGGAAGATGTTGTTGAAGCAACTGCAAAGAAGAACCATGAAAAGGCACTCAATACTGCCTTAGTCCAGCAAATGAATGATCTCTGGACACAAATACTGAAACAACGGAATGATATCAGTGTTGCTATGGATGAGGGCAAATTACTTTTGAGTAAAATCTGCCAACCCCATCTATTTTGTGAAGATGTGCTCAAACAGAAAGCTCAACTCCAATCGAAGTTACAGGGATATATCAGCACCTTCAAGATGCCCTATGACTTATTCACTACATGTGGGCAAACGTTTCATGATTTTCAGTGTCAGACTACCAAGATGGACTGAGAGATCAGCAACTGGACTAAATATTTGCAGGAGCTTCAACTGCTCCTATTACCTAAACTGCAGGTTCTTTAGAGATGTTTTCTCAACTTGGAAGCCATCACGGTAACTCAAGAGCTGAGTACCATCGATGCAATGGAAGAACTAGCATTCTAGATGAAGACTGAAAGTGAGGTTGTTACCTCATTACTTGAGTCATGGACATTGGACATGAAAACTTGTATGTAGAACTTTAAATCTGTTTTTGAGAAATTTCATTCCTTATTGTCATGAACATCTACTCTATTTTATTATATAAGGAAAAAGGGGTTATTTTGCATTACTTTGTCATTGTTGGCAAAGGGGGAGTAGTGTACATTAAAACTTTGGTGAATGTTACCATTTCATGCACTTGCTTGTAATTTTTGCAAAAGGGGTAGTGTATGTGCTTAGGGGGAGTAATTTTGATTGTAGCATCTTTTGTGTTATTGTTGTAAAGCACTTAGATGTCAAAATTTTCCTAAGTGTTGCCATTAATGCCAAAGGGGGAGATTGTTGGCATTTTGATGATGTTTTGATTGTCATTGATGGACACACACTTTCTTGTGTATGAGTTATGCTCAACCAGTAATTGTTCCAACCGGTATTGTGTATTATTGAATGTATAGTTTTTAGACTATCGGTTTTTTGTATAAAATGGTTTACTGTTCACAGATTGTATGAAGGCCACAAGCGGTATGAGAATCCCAAGCAGTTCGAGGAGCTCAAGCAGTAGTTAACTTTTTGATCAGAACACTATGATCTTCCAGTCTTCATTTTTGACAACTGGTAATCGATATATTGTATTAACTGGTATTACTCTGTGATGAGTTACCAATCGGTATTACTATAATGTGTGATGAGTTATCATCCACCGACACTTTGGTGGTGTTTTTGTGTCGTGTTACCAAATGTGTCTAGATACACTGAACTTAAGAACTTGTAGTCTAATCCTATTGGACTGACATGATATCAAATTCCTTTATAAGGACATCATGTCTAGGGTTTGCATGTGAGATGTGTGATATGTGAGACATAGAAGAGAAAAGGTTATGTACGATCATTGAAGAGAAGATTAGGTCTGTGTGAAGAGATAGAGTGTGGAGATATTGAAGGCTGAAGTAATGCTGAAATGCATTAACAAGGAGCTATCAAGGATCTAATTAAGCAGACTATGCTATTAGCTAAATCATTCACTTGTTGATTACTCACATCTTCGACAAGTCTAGAGCCCTTAACTGGGTAGGCTCAGTAAAGCCTTTGTAAATCCTCTAACAAGGTGGTTCACAACTGTGGATCTGAAATCCTTTAACAAGGTAGTCTTTAACATGACTTCTCTCCTAACAGAGATCTACATTCCTAATAGGATCTATTCTAGTGAAGAACATTGTATGACCTTAACCGATCTGACCTTAACTGGTCTGGTTTCTATTCTGCAGATAGTTACTTATGAATTTCTTCTCACCGTGGTTTTTCCTATTTGGGTTTCCACGTCATCTTGTGTTATGGTGATTGTGCTCTTGTGGGTGAATGCTTTATTTGCTATTTGGTTTGCATTTATCTTAACCAATTTATTAGTGAATCTGTTGTACCAGTTATTTGCTAAATTGTTTAAAAGTTTGTTTACACTATTTTTTGGCATACTAATTCACCCCTCCCCCTCTAAGTATTCATCATCCTGTAGCCTTTCTATAGTTTTGATTCTTGCTTATCTTTTCCGCATAATGTTAGTTACTACAGTAATGCAGAATAGCTATTGTAGGAAATTAGTGCATATATAGTGCAGACCCATTTCAAGTATTACATCCCTAGGTTAATAATCAAATGAACACTGGCTATGGAAATAGTGACTTTACCAAATGAATGTCCAAACTTTGGGTTGAGACTTCAACTAGAGTTATTATTCTTATTGTTGGGTTGAACAATCATTTCTTCTAAAATTTCTAAATGTTATTTGAAATCAGAAACTAAAGAGGGTTTGAGTGATGCCACATGAAGAGTTTTAGAAGGCTCAGAAATTTATGATGAAACAGGGCTTTTGAGGCATGAATGTGTTTTCACAAAATTCCTGCATACTGATAGTTTGTTGTTCAACATTAAGGGGATTGCCAGAGGACAACAGTTTCGGGCCATACCAAAAAGACACAATTCAATGTTGAGAAAAGGCTGCTACTTCTCCCAGCCAGTAAATGGTTTTGTGTAAGTGTTTTTGGGCTCTACTTCTTGAGGTGGGACTTTCTTGCCTCTGCATATTTGTAAATACATTTTTGGCTTTCTAAAGTTTTTGTTGTGTTACTTTGGTGTCGGTTTTGGCTTGTTGAGTGTTGCCCTGGTCCCCTCCACTCATCTGCAAGAAGCTCCATGTTCTATGTTTGTCTAGACTTTGTTACCCAATGGCTAGGCACTATTCTTCTTCTTTATCAGATACATGCTAGATTCTCTATGTCCTTTCAGTCCACATCCACAAACAGAGCCAATTGTTGGCTTGCCTATGGTCTCCCAAATTTAAAAATTTAAAGCCAAGCCCCATCTCATGACCAAAGGTGAAATTTGCACTCTTTTCTCTTAATTATTTTTTCCATCACCTATTTGTAATGATGGAATTCCATAAAAGGAAGCATTTGAAGGAATTGTTGAACTATTGAATCAACAAAAGAGGTTTGAAGGTACAAGTTCAATTTCAGAGGTTCAAGATTTCAAATCCATTGGTTCAAAGTGCATGAGTTCAAAGGATTCATATAGTTCAGAGAGTTCACTCGGTTCAATACTTCAATAGTTTTGGTAATTGAAAAACACAAGGTCAATTTTGAAGGTTCAAAATAGTTCTTCACAAATAATGTGAATTTGTAGCTCCGTGAAGATGTATCAACAGCCCGATAAGGCATCCCCTATTATTTTAAATGAATAAGTATTGGTAAATGGAAAAAGTGGCCAATTCATTCCCAGCTTTGACAGAAGAATTCTTGTGGTTGTAAGCCGACTTATTCAAAAATATAGAAAAATGATGTTGACATGCCGTGTACTTGTCCTACAGGTCTTCTTTAGTGACACATTAAAATGTGTCGATAATGCGATACTAAGCACTGAAAGTGGGCTTCTATCTATTGTGAGCAGATTCATTATAAACACACACTCCTCCATTATTATTTTCATATTGCATCTATAGACACATAAATCTCTCCTCTTAATCAAATGAATATTTAGTATTTATTTAATTATTTAACCATCAATCAATAATTAATTAAATTAATATTTAATTAATTCATCTTAACCCTCTTCTCCTATTAATTAAATAAATTATTTGATTTATTTGATTTAATTCACTTAACCAAATTGAGAGCATTAATTGAATAAATAAATCATATTTATTTAATTAAATATTCTCTCACATTTAAATAAATATTTATTTAAATCCCCCAAAATCTCATCTCTCACATTTAAATAAATTAACATTTATTTAAATCACCTTTATCCTCCACCCACTTGCATTTTCCTACAAATGCAAGTTGCACAACTATTTATCCTCACTCACTTGAAACCTTTAATGGTTTCCCTTAAAGTCTTCAAACTTAATGACTTCCTTCTAGAGTCTTCTCAAGCCTTTAATGATTTCTCTTAAAGTCTTCAAACTCAATGGCTTCCTTATGGAGTCTTCTTAAGCCTTATTGGTTTCCCTTAAAATCTTCAAACTTAATGACTTCTTTCTAGAGTCTTCTTAAGCCTTTAATGGTTTCCCTCAAAGTCTTCAAGCATTTAATGCTTTATCTTCTTTTTAATCATGTAAATAAATTAAGATTTATTTAAATAAAAATCTAAAATTCATATTCACATTTAAATAAATTAATATTTATTTAAATATCTATCCAAATGCAAATTACATCATTTAATTGAAATAAATGCTTTTATTTTAATTGAAAATCTCAAAATTCCTCCCACTTGCATTCTCCTACAAAATCCACTTGCATGCCTAAATCCCTTGTAGATTCTTCTAACTCCTTCTAATTAGCCTAATCCTATCCTAATCATTGTCACATTCCTAAATAAAAGGAAGTTACTTCTCAAAAACCTCCAAAGTCTTCAATAACCATTAAAGACTTTATGACTTCAAATGGTTAACCTCTAAAGTCTTCCAAACAATTAAAGGATCGTACATAACCATTTATTGTTAACTCGCCTTTTACCTTTGGTTAGAGACTTTCCTCTAACTTAACCATCCTTTTGACTCATGGGTCTCTTCAAAGCATTTATTTCTTTGACTAAGGTAACCTTTTAACTCTTGCACATTCATTTATACCTTGGATAAAAGGAATATCCATTAACCTACCCCTAATCCAACCCCCTAAGGTAACCATCATGTCTCCTCAAGCATTTAATGCTCCTTATCTCTCCTCTCAAGTCTCCTCATGGTGACACTTTTCAACATGAGATTGGGTTGAAAGTCTCACATGGATTGAATATCTTTCAATCCTAACCCTTGTTAAGATTCCTCAATCTTAACCTTTCATTTCCCCATTTCTTCTATAAATAGAACACTTACCCTCAAGCAAAGAAGGAAGCATTAGAGTATTGTTGCTATACTGGTATTAGTATAGAGATTTTTCATAGCATCACTATCTACACTTGCATAGCATTTGTTTATCATATCCAACCATCTTGAATCTACATATGGCATCCATGGCTAGTGCTAAAAGCTGAGAGCTACACTCATTTGGGACTTGGAGAGGGGAGAAACAAGGGAGAAGCATCAAAAGGCATCATGGAAGCATCTTAGGGAGGCTCTTCTCCTTTCTTTTGTTTTGTTAAACTTCTTTCATGCTTTTTGAAATCTCTTTTCGTATATTTGGAATGGTTTTTAGTTCTTTGTTTTCATTTTATGGTTGAAACTAACTTATTAACATTGAACTTTGTTGTTGCCTTGTCCCCATTTCCATGACATCATTTGGTGAAGCCGACATGAATCAAACACTTTTATAACTTCAAGGACATTTTTTTTTTAGGCTTGTCAGCCCACCATGTGCACTAACTTATTTTGAATGTTTTAGTTGCAAATTTTCAAATTTTTTTTGTCCAGGTTTTGGAAGGAGTTAGTTTAAAATATTTTAATTTCTCTGGTTTAAAACTTCATCTTTCTTGTTTTTCACAAAGGGATAAAAATAACTTCACATTTTCTATTTGGTGCAACTAAAACAAACACAACTTTTTCATTTGGTCCATAAAAAAAGAACTTCATCTTTCTTGTTTTTCACAAAGGGGTAAAAAGAACTTCACATTTTCTATTTGGTTCAACTAAAACAAACTCAACTTTTCATTTGGTGCATAAAAAGAACCTCACATTTACCTTTTTGCTACAAAAGATACACGACTTTATTTTTGTTGACCAGGTTTTTTTTTCCAAAAGTTTGTCAAGTATCACACATTTTTATATCTTGGTTAAAAAGAACACCATTTTTGTTGGAGAAACATCTCCAAATAGTTAGATCACATTGCAATAAAAATCAGTTAAAAAGAACAAGTGTTTTCAGTGATTCGCACAGTTGTGCTAAGTTTGTCGAGTGGTCCTACTTCTAACACACACTATCCTCTCCCTTAGCTTTCGTGGTCCTAGGTGCAAGAGAAAAGTGTTAGTAACACTCAAAATTTTATCTTCTTAAGAGAGGCCTGTCAAGAGACACATCAATCTTGGGAATGACCTCGCATGGTAAATCCTTCGAGCCGCTATAAAAATTAGGCGAGAGTGAAAGTTGTAGCCTTGGGTATAGTTGTTCCTACAGTGTAACTTGCCGAAAGGACATATGGGCCCCACCACAAGTTACAAGGCTCTTAAGTGAGTCACTGCAGAATGAACTTATGTCTAAAAATATCAAACATTACTAGACACTTTTTTATATAGAAACCCACCCACTCTATTGATTGAGGATATTTGTGATAAGTTCAGTGCAAGAGCATAGATGGTTTTGCTCCCAAGATACTCACCATACATATTTCGTTGAGTAGAAATGAGGCTTTTTGAAAGGCTACTTGTAGCTTGATAAAAGTGGCGACTCCTCCATCATAGGGATCATCTATTTGTTATGCTCCTGCAAGACTTAGTATATCACATCCTTACCTACCACAGTGGGATTCATAAAGAATGTAGTACCAAAGTCAAAGAAATATCAAGATGTGGGTTGAAATTATTGCAACTAGCCATTTGACCTTAGGGATAAAAAGTGTTTGAAGTGTCTTCTTTTTGTGTCAGACCAGTGATAAACTAAGCCAACTTTAGGCTTTTGGAAAAACATACAAAAGTATTTGAAAAAGGGTCAACAAGTTCAAAGATTGGGTTGATTTACAC
Source organism: Cryptomeria japonica (assembly GCF_030272615.1). Lineage (NCBI taxonomy): Eukaryota > Viridiplantae > Streptophyta > Pinopsida > Cupressales > Cupressaceae > Cryptomeria > Cryptomeria japonica. Next base: position 38,893,612 of record NC_081412.1, read on the forward strand.
CCACACCTATTTGTGCCTTTCTAAGCAAAATTATTGTGTTTGTGTGCTTGCTTTGTTTTCTTGTCAAAGAAATTCAAAACCAATTTAAGACCAAGTATTCATCCAACACAATTTCCTTCTTTTGATAAAACTTGTCTATTGAGATAGAAAAATTTCCTTCTTTTGATAAAAGCCTTTGAAATCAATGGTCTTTTCTTCAAGTTGATATGTTGATGAAGATTCCTCTTTCTCAAGATTTGAATGATGGTCATATATTTGGTATCGTGTTGCACTTTGTTTTTGTTTTGTTGGTCAAATTTTTGATGTAAAATTGTGTTGGATGAATACTTGGTCTTAAATTGGTTTTGAATTTATTTAACAAGAAAACAAAGTAAGCACACAAAAACAATAATTTTGCCTAAAAAGGCACAAATAGGTGTGGGTATAAATCAACCCAAATCTTTGAACTTGTTGACCCTTTTTCAAATGCTTTTGTATGTTTTTTCCAAAAGCCTAAAGTTGGCTTAGTTTATCACTGGTCTGACACAAAATGAAGACACTTCAAACACTTTTTATCCCTAAGGTCAAATGGCCAATTACGATAATTTCCGCCCACATCTTGATATTTCTTCGATTTTGGTACTACATACCTTATGAATCTCGTCGTGGCAGGTAAGGATGTGATATACTAAGTCTTGCATGAGCATAATAGATAGATGATTCCTATGGTGGGGGAGTCACCACTTTTATCAAGCTACAAGTAGCCTTTCAAAAAGCCTCATTTATACTCAAGGAAATATGTATGGTGAGCATCTTGCGAGAAAAACCATCTATGCTCTTGCACTAAACTTATCACAAATATCCTCATTCAATAGAATGGGTGGGTTTCTATATAAAAAGTGTCTAGTAATGTTTGATGTTTTTAGACATAAGTTCATTCTGCAGTGACTCACTTAAGAGCCTTGTAACTTGTAGTGGGGCCCATATGTCCTTTCGGCAAGTTACACTATAGGAACAGCTATACCCAAGGCTACAGCTTTCGCTCTCACCTGATTTTTATAGCGGCTCAAAGGATTTACCGCATGAGGTCGTTCCCAAGAGTGATGTGTCTCTTGACAAACCTCTCTTAAAAAGATAAAATTTTGATTATTACTAACACTTTTCTCTTGAACCTAGGACCACGAAAGCCAAGGGAGAGGATAGTGTGTGTTAGAAGTAGGACCACTTGACAAACTTTGTACAAGCGTACCAATCACTGAAAACACTTGTTCTTTTTAACTGATTTTCATTGCATTGTGATCTAACTATTTGGAGATGTTGCTTCAACAAAAATGGTTTTCTTTTTAACTAAGATTTCAAAATGTTTGATACTTGACAAACTTTTGGAAAAAAAAAACTTCGTCAACAAAAATAAAGTTGTGTATCCTTTGTAGCAAAAAGGTAAATGTGAGGTTCTTTTTATGCATCAAATGAAAAGTTGAGTTTGTTTTAGTTGCACCAAATAGAAAATGTGAAGTTCTTTTTATCCTTTTGTACAAAAACAAGAAAGATGAAATTCTTTTTTTATGCACCAAATGAAAACTTGAGTTTGTTTTAGTTGCACCAAATAGAAAATGTGAAGTTCATTTTATCCCTTTGTGAAAAACAAGAAAGATGAAGTTCTTTTTTTATGCACCAAATGAAAAAGTTGAGTTTGTTTTAGTTGCACCAAATAAAAAATGTGAAGTTCTTTTTATCCCTTTGTGAAAAACAAGAAAGATGAAGTTTTAAACCAAAGAAATTAAAATGTTTTAAACTAACTCCTTCCAAAACCTGCACAAAAAAAATTAGAAAATTTGCAACTAAAATATTCAAAATAAGTTAGTGCACATGGTGGGCTCACAAGCCTAAAAAAAATGTCCTTGAAGTTACAAAAGTGTTTGATTCACGTCGGGTTCACCAAATGATGTCATGGAAATGGGGACAAGGCAATAATAAAGTTCAATGTTAATAAGTTAGTTTCAACCATAAAACCAAAATAAAGAACTAAAAAGCATTCCAAACATACCAAAAGATATTTCAAAAAGCATGAAAGAAGTTTAACAAAACAAAAGAAAGGAGAAGAGTCTCCCTAAGATGCTTCCATGATGTCTTTTGATGCTTCTCCCTTGTTTCTCCCCTCTCCAAGTCCCAAATGAATGTAGCTCTCAACTTTTAGCACTAGCCATGGATGTCATATGGAGATTCAAGATGGTTGGATATGATAAATAAATGCTATGTAAGTATAGATAGTGATGCTATGAAAAAGTTATATGCTAATACCAATATAGCAACAATACTCTAATGCTTCCTTCTTTTCTTGAGGATAAGGGTTCTATTTATAGAAAAAATGGGGAAATGAAGGGTTAAGATTGAGCAATCTTAACGAGGGTTAGGATTGAAAGATATTCAATCCATGTGAGACTTTCAACCCAATCTCATGTTGACAAGTGTCACCATAAGGAGGCTTGAGAGGAGAGATAGGGAGTATTAAATGCTTGAGGGGACATGATGGTTACCCTAGGAGGTTGGGTTAGGGTTATGTTAATGGATATTCCTTTTATCCAAGGGATAAATGAATGTGCAAGGGTTAAATGGTTACCTTAGTCAAAGAAATAAATGCTTTGAAGAGACCCATGAGTCAAAAGGATGGTTAAGTTAGAGGAAAGTCTCTAACCAAAGGTAAAAGGTGAGTTAACAATAAATGGTTATGTAAGATCCTATAATTGTTTGGAAGACTTTAGAGGTTAACCATTTGAAGACATAAAGTTTTTAATGATTATTGAAGACTTTGAAGGATTTTGAGAAGTGGCTTCCTTTTATTTAGGAATGTGACAATGATTAGGATAAGATTAGGCTAATTAGAAGGAGTTAGAAGAATCTAGAAGGGATTTAGGCATGCAAGTGGATTTTGTAGGAGAATGCAAGTGGGAGGAATTTTGGGATTTTCAATTAAAATAAAAGCATTTATTTCAATTAAATGGTGTAATCTATATTTGGATAGATATTTAAATAAATATTAATTTATTAAAATGTGAATATGAATTTTGGATTTTTATTTAAATAAATCTTAATTTATTTACATGAGAAAAAGGAAGATAAAGCATTAAATGCTTGAAGACTTTGAGGGAAACCATTAAAGGCTTAAGAAGACTCTAGAAAGAAGCCATTAAGTTTGAAGACTTTAAGGGAAACCAATAAGGCTTAAGAAGACTCTAAAAGGAAGCCATTAAGTTTGAAGACTTTAAGGGAAACCATTAAAGGCTTGAGAAGACTCTAGAAGGAAGGCATTAAATTTGAATACTTTAAGGGAAGCCATTAAAGGTTTCAAGTGGGTGAGGATAAATAGGATTTTAAATAAATAATTTATTTATTTAAAATAGTTGTGCAACGTGCATTTGTAGGAAAATGCAAGTGGGTGGAGGATAAAGGTGATTTAAATAAATGTTAATTTATTTAAATGTGAGAGATGGAATTTTGCGAGATTTAAACAAATATTAATTTATTTAAATGTGAGAGAAGATTTAATTAAACAAATATGATTTATTTATTTAATTAATGGTCTGAATTTGGTTAAATGAATTAAATCAAATAAATTAAATAATTTATTTAATTAATAGGAGAAGAGGGTTAAGATGAATTAATTAAATATTAATTTAATTAATTATTGATTGATGGTTAAATAATCAAATAAATACTAAATATTCATTTAATTAAGTGGACAGATTTATGTGCCTAAAACATCAACAAAGGTTGACGGGCCAAAAAGAGGATGAATTGAGGAAATTATTATGGCGGGGCAACAAAGATGAAACAACATCTGCATGTGTATTAATGAGGTTCAATTTGCTACAGCTAGTTTGAAGAACACCAAAATGACCGATTTTGTGAGGATGCACAAAAAAATATAAATATAATGAATGAGCTCAAAGTTGAGATCCATGTACAGAAAAATTAGTCTCTGTGCGTTCGGCATAACTCTCAATTCAACCGTTGGATGTCAAGAAATTTTTGATATGTTTTAGGAAACCTAGTGTTCTAAATCCTCACTGGAATGATTTCCAAAAGTATATGTGGTTGGTAAGATATGGATAACAAAGTACAACACTATCAAAATTATCAATGACAGTCACATTAATTGGGAGATACTTGGGTTTTTACACTCATAAACTCAAACACTTAGGAAAATGGACAAGTATTTTCACCTATAAATGAACAAGTATTCACCGAGACTAGCAAGGGAAATTATGTATTCAAATATTTGAGCTTTATTTCCCTAAAGGTGAGAATTGTATTCACGGGATTGTTAAGTGAGAAGGAAATAAATAATATTTTCAAGAATCGGTTATGGGAACCAAGAAGTGACTACGGGGGATTATTTATTGAAAGGATTTTACAGACAAGGGAGAAGGCTTCTTCTTTTTCCAGAAGTCTGTGTGTTGAAGGGAAGGAAGAAATATTTTATATGAATGTAACAAGGGAATAAGGGGTGGATATTTTATTTTTCGGGCATTAATTTTGTGTAGGGTATTATGACCTTTGAGCCCCTTTTTCTGTGTATTTAATAAAGAGAAATATATGAGGATCTTTGTGTTCAAGTATATTCTCTCTAACTGAGATTAACCTGTGAATTATCTCAGTCATTTTTAAATGTTGTTATGCTTAATTTCATTATATGTTTGTCTATAAAACTTGTGGGTTTTATTCATCCACATGTTTGTAGTAAAATGTCATTGTCTTTTGTTCCCCTAAAATGAGAAGTTGAATAAATGGTCTTGGTATCATTTGTTTATTTCTCTCTCAGTTATTAAATTTGAAATCGCATTCATGCCATGCTGATGGGTGAATGTTAGTGTGCCTTTGTGTCTTCTGGTTAAACACATATCCAATATTTTATTTATCTTAAATCAAACAAAGAGAGTTGTACCTTCACATCAAAATTCAGAGAGTACTTGCACAAATCCATTGCAAGTGACTCAACTGTTAGTCTTAGATTTTGTTCTCCAATTTGGGCATTCAAGAGTCATTTTAAAGCATTTGTAAAAGGGACAAATATGTATGCTAACATATTTTTGGCGACTTTGTTGGGGATTCGAAATCAAAGATTCATGCTTTTCTTTCTCCAATTTTTTTTATTATCTCCATGTATGCAGGATATGCCATGCTCAATCCAAGAAATATGAGAAAGGGGAAAAGACCAAACCCTACCATCCTAGAAATTCTTGAGGTGGATGATAAAGTATTACATGACTTCTAGGATCACTACAAGAAAATCATTTATCATGTTGTGAAGACTAATATAAGTATGGAAGATGACCATGCATCTACATTGTTGTGGAGGAGCCTTTGTGTAAGGTTTCACAAGCTGAAAGAGTTGGAAGAAATAATGCATCAGTTTCAAGCTCACAAGAAGAGAATATCATAGCTTAAACAGGAGTTAGGAGTTGTAGAGGATGAAGAGGTCAAGCCAAGAAAATAATTTAGAAAGAAGCCTACAACTGAAGAGTTAAATGAAGAAAATGATCAAATGTTACAATATATTTAACATGCATTCAAAGGGAGTATTTGTGAAGCTGAAAAGAATAAATTAAATCCCTCTAAAGATCACTGATCTTCTCTGTTGTTGAAATTTGTGTATCAAAGGTGTTATAACCTTAAGAATCTTGATCAAAATATTTTTACTACAGCTTAAAGACCCAAGGAAAAATTAGAAAGTAAGGAACCAGTGTCTTATATTTTCTCAGTTCTTGGAGAAAATGATCTTGAGTCAACATTGATTGAGCCACCTGTGTCTTGGAATCACAATCAAAAGAAAAGAAACGTGTGTCGGGATGAAGGTATGGAGCTTGAATCTTTTTCAGCATGTAAAGAAGAAAGTTCCCCTGATGTTGAAATCAAACCGGTTGCATTCACTTATGGCTCAACAATAATCATTGCTACATTTGAAAATAATGGAACAACAACAACTGTGATAGAAGAACAATTTGAAAAGCCAAGAAATGAGATTACTTGGAGCGAGCTCAATCCACTATGTTTTCCTACAAGATTTTGTGAAGAGTATGTGGTTGGAATCAATCCTCTATTTCAGCTATATAATTTCCAATCAACTAATGAAAACCTTATTTCTTCTCCTAACAAAGAAGACATTGGGAAAGATATAAAACAAGGTGAAAATAGTCAAGTTGTTGAAATATTGTCGCCTCAAGAACTATTGAAAGTTTCAGCAAATACTTTTTCTCATGAAGAAGAAATTATATCTCAATTCTTGTCGGAAATTGAAGAAGGAGATGCTCCTACAAAAAATTTAGGTATTAGTCCATTCCATACCCTGGTTTCAGATAAAGAATTTTTCGATTTAATTTCAGCAAAGAATGATGAAGTTGTTCTAGCTACGTTGGACCCTATGCTTGATGAAGTCCCTCTCCATTCCCAACTTGATGTGGATACTATGAGTCATTTTAAATATGGTGATCTTAATGGTAGAGACATTGAAGTTGGTGCCATCATTTCTTCTAAAATCTCTAAATGTTATTTGCAATCAGAAACTAAAGAGGGTTTGAGTGATGCCACAGGAAGAGTTTTAGAAGGCTCAAAAATTTATGATGAAACATGACTTTTTGGGCATGAATGTGTTTTCACAAAATTTGTGCATACTATTAGTTTGTTGTTCAGCATTGAGGAGGTTGCCAGAGGACAACAGTTTTGGGCCACACGAAAAAGACACAATTCATTGTTGAGAAAATGCTCCTACTTCTCCCAGTTGGTAAATGGTTTTGTGTAAGTGTTTCTAGGCTCTACTTCTTGAGGTGGGACTTTCCTACCTCTATATATTTGTGAATACGGTTTTGGCTTTCCAAATTTTTTGTTGTGTTGGTTTGGTGTCAGTTTTGTCATGTTGAGTGTTTCCCTACTCCCCTCCACTCATCTGCAAGAAGCTCCCTATGCTTTGTTTGTCTTGACTTTGTTACCCAATGGCTAGGCACTATTCTTCTTCTTTACCAGAGACATGCTATATTCTATGTGTCCTTTCAGTCCATATCCCCAGACAAATCTAGTTGTTGGCTTGCCTATGGTCTCCCAAATTTAAAATTTTAAAGCCAAGCCCCATCTCATGACCAAAGGTGAAATTTGCACTCTTTTCCCTTAATCATTTTTCCCATCACCTCTTTGTAATGATGGCATTCCATAAAAGGAAGCATTTGAAGGAATTGTTGAACTACCGAATCAACAGGAAAAGGTTCAAAGGTACAAGTTCAATTTCAGAGGTTCAATCTTTCAAAGTCCATTGAGTCAAAGTGCATGAGTTCAAAGGATTCATATAGTTTAGAGAGTTCACTCGGTTCAATACTTCAATAGATTTGGTAATTGAAAAACACAAGGTCAATTTTGAAGGTTCAAAATGGTTCTTCACAAATACTGTGAATTTGTAGCTCCATGAAAATGTATCAACAGCCCGATAAGGCATTCCCTATTGTTTTATATGAATAAGTATTGGTAAATGGAAAAAGTGGCCAATTCATTCCCTGCTTTGATAGAAGGATTCTTGTGATTGTAAGATGACTTATTCAAAAATACAGAAAAATGATGTTGCTATGCCTTGTACTTGTCCTACAAGTCTTCTTTAGTGACACATTAAAATATGTCAATTATGCGATACTAAGCACCGAAAGTGGGCTTGTATCTGTTGTGAGAAGATTCATTATAAACAACACACACTCCTCCATTATTATTTCCATATTGCATCAACTAAGATTGATGGGCCAAAAAGAGGATGAATTGAAGAAATTATTATGGTGGGGCAACAAAGATGAAACAACGTCTTCATGTGTATTAATGAGGTTCAATTTGCTGCAGCTAGTTTGAAGAACACCAAAATGGTCGATTTTGGGAGGATGCACAAAAATTTATAAATATAATGAATGAGCTCAAAATGGAGATCCATGTACAGAAAAATCAGTATTTGTGCAGGGGGCATAACTCTCAATTAAACCGTTTGATCTCAAGGAATTTTTGATATGTTTTAGGAAACCTAGTCTTCTAAATCCTCATCGGAACAATTTCTAAAAGTATATATGGTTCGTAAGATATGGATAATAGACTACAACACTTTCAAAATTGTCAATGACTATTGCATTAATTGGGTGATATTTGGGTTTTTACTCTCATAAACTCAAACACTTAGGAAAATGGACAAGTATTTTCACCTATAAGTGAACATTTATTCACCGATAAGTGAACATGTATTCATCGAGACTAGTAAGGGAAATTATGTATTAAAATATTTGAGCTTTATTTCCCTAAAGGTGAGAATTATATTCATGGGAATGTTAAGTGAGAAGGAAATAAATAATATTTTCAAGAATCAGTTATGGGAACCAAGAAGTGACTATGAGGGATTATTTATTGAAAGGGTTTTACAGACAAAGGAGAAGGCTTCTTCTTTTTCTAGAAGTTTGTGTGCTGAAGAGAAGGAGGAAATATTTTATATGAATGTAATGGGGGAATAAGGGGTGGATATCTTATTTTCAGGCATTAATTTTGTGCAGGGTATTATGGCCTTTGAGCCCCTTTTTCTGTGTATTTAATAAAGAGAGAAATATATGGAGATCTTTGTGTACAAGTAAATTCTCTCTGACTGAGATTAATCTATGAATTATCTTAGTCATTTTTAAATGTTGTTCTACTTAATTTCATTATATGTATGTCTATAAAACTTGTGGGTTTTATTCATCCACATGTTTGTAGTAAAATGTCATTGTCTTTTGTTCCCCTGAAATGGGAAGTTGAATAAATGGTCTTGGTGTCATTTATTTATTTCTCTCTCAGTTATTAAATCTAAAATCACATTCATGTCATGCTAATGGGTGAATGTTAGTGTGCCTTTGTGTCTTCTAGTTAAAGACATGTCTAGTATTTTATTTATTTTAAATCAAACGAAGGGAGTTGTACCTTCACATCAAAATTCAGAGAGCACTTGCACAAATCCATTGCAAGTGACTCAACTGTTAGTCTCCGATTTTGTTCTCCAATTTGGGCATTCAAGAGTCATTTTAAAGCATTTGTAAAAGGGACAAATTTGTATGTTGACAGGACCTTAGAGGTAGTATGATACATTAGAATATGATTGAATTTGAGAGCTTAACCACAGAGTATGTGATGTTTTCCATGGTAATGTAGGAAAGAGTGTATATACAAGCAAGTTGAATTAGATGTATATCTATCATTTTAAGGGTGCATATAGATGTTAAGGAAGTGTTTTCATCTCTTAACAGTATAGGCTATGATGATCATACATTATGATATGTTTACTTTTGCATAAGGTATTCAGTAGAGAATTTTTGCTCTGCAAGCATACTTGTGGTATGATGGTTTTAGTTAAACTTAATATGAGTGTTATGACTAACATGTTCTTGTTGTTCCTATCTTAGTCTTGTGACTTCTAGGAGTAAGTCGAACCCTAGGGGGGAGGATGTAATGCCCCTTCCTCATTCATACTCTACTTAACCCAGTTGACTTTTTCCATTGTTATGAGACTCGATGATACTCTCTAATGTAATAACTTTTATCGTGATTCTAGGATGTGATTTTAATTATGCATTTCATCTCTATGGATGTTTAGAAGTTAGAATTATATGCTCATGTACAGACCTTGGACTGACATATCTACTCTATGTATGAGATATATCTTGTGTTCGTCTTCTTGTATGGGTATGAGTTTGTATGGGGTGCGAGGGGATGATCCATTGATCTTCTATCACCCTCTTTGGAGGGACACGGGATGCCACAACTCTTCTCTGCCAATGTGCTTGTAAATGTTGGAGATTGTTTGGTTTTCCTTTGAGCCTCTTGTGGTTATAACCTAGTGAGTCTCTCTTGTGATGGTAGTCTTGTGAATCTCTTGTGAGTCATGTTGGTACCTCATATGCTTGCTTCCATCTTGTGGATCTACTAATACCTCCTAGCATGGGGGGTGGACCTTGTGGTACCACATGGTTGGGTGGAGTTCTATTCACACCCATTAGGTTTTGTTCATCTTGCTTCGTGATCATGATGGCTCATGGAAAGATTAAAGACTCTCATATTGATGAAGATCTATGTATTTATTCTTGTGTGTACTCTTGAAAATTATATCATATGGATCCATTATAATATAATTTGATGATCGTATGTATATTCTCATGGATATGTAATGTGTATCTTGATCCTTGTAATTATCGGGTTTAAATGTTTAGTGATGCTACTTGTGGTCATGTATGTTGGGTTTATTGTTATTGCTTAGTGACAGCATTGTGACACCTTGAGGACTTGTGTTAGCTATTATTTAAACATCTTGTCTTATCTTATTGCGTGTAGCTTATTGCATATGTATAATTTATCTTTAAAAAAAATATTTGCTGGGATCTCCAGATAAGATTATGCCCATAGTCTGGTTGGTGTGCATAGTCCTTCCTTTGTATCTTTTCCTTTCTTGCATATGTTCTCTTACATCTAGAATTTTTACTTGAACTTTCACACGTACAAAAAAATAGCATTATAAGTAATGTGGTTAACTTAATAACCTAAGGTGTCTAGTATACATTCTCTAACATACTCAAGACACATGATCTTGGGTGATGTGTAGCGGTTACTCCCTTTAGTGTGGCCGAAATTGGTCACCTCGCTTGAGATTTCCTTTGTTGTGTTAGTAATTTCTTTGATTTACTTATGAATTGTATTTTGTGACAATGGGGCTAGAATTGTTCTTTTGAAATTTCTTATGAAAGGAAGGATCACTAAATTCTCTTTTCCTTCCATTTATTTTATGACACTTGTCATGTTGTAGTGTTGTTGGTTGTTGAAATCACCGACATTTTTCATTATTTAATGTTGCGCTTGACAGTTTTGTTTCTTGATTTTTTTTTCTCTTTTGAGGCTCTAGTGGTCTTTTTGAATGTTTGTTTTAGCTGGCCCTAGTTGTGTGTTAAGTGTCATTTCTATCATGTTCGCTTGAACCTCTGGTGGTGTGCTAAGGGGGAACACTACGGAGATTGGATCTAGGCATGTTGGGTAAAAAAATAGTATTGACGGTAATTTAAGGAAATAAAAGTGTATTCTCTATGATGAAGTTCATCTATAACCATTTGGATTGTAGAAAATATTAGGAAGAAGTGTGAATTGGATTAAGTAGATTGTATTAAATGCATGAGATAAATTTAATAACCTGATGACCTATTGTTTGATGTGTGTTTTGGGATGCCTATAGACATGGATTCTCTTGTAATTAAGTTGGCATTAGATGGTTAATGTACGTAAATATATTCACTACCACTCTTAGATTGAGATTGTATTGTGCCTTATGATTGGTGTTTGGTGTTGATGTTGATATGACATGTATTGTGAACCCTTCTTCTTTCAATGTGTATGCATTATTGACCTTAGAGGTAGTATGATACATTAGAATATGATTGAATTTTAGAGCTTAACCGAAGAGTATGCGATGTTTGCCCTGGTAACGTAGGAAAGAGTGTATATGTAAGAAGTTGAACTAGATGTATGTATGTCATTTTAAAGGTGCATATAGATGTTAAGGAAGTTTTTTCATCTCTGAATAGTGCAGGTTACGATGATTATACATTGTGATATGTTTACTTTTGGATAAGGTATTCAGTAGAGAACTTTTGTTCTGCAAGCATACTTGTGGTATGATGGTTTTAGTTAAACTTAATATGAGTGTTATGACTAACATGTTCTTGTTGTTCATGTCTTAGGCTTGTGACTTCTAGGAGTAAGTCAAACCCTAGGGGGGAGGGATGTAATGCCCCTCCCTCATTCAGACTCTGCTTAACCCAGTTTGACTCTAGTTAACTTTTTTTGTTGTTCATGATATTGGATGATACTCTCTAATGTAATGACTTTTAACATGATTCTAGGATATGATGTTGGTTATACATTCCATCTCTATGGATGCTTAGATGTTAGAATTATATTCTTATGTATAGACCTTGTATTGACATATCTACTTTATGTATGAGATATATCTTGTGTTCGTCTTCTTGTATGGGTACAAGTTTGTATGGGGTGCGAGGAGATGATCTTCCATCACCCACTTTGGAGGGACACAAGATGCCATGACTCTCCTCCACCGGTGTTCTTGTAAATGTTGGAGATTGTTTGGTTTTTCTTTGAGCCTCTTGTGGTTATATCCTGGTGAGTCTCTCTTGTGATGGTAGTCTTGTGAATCTCTTGTGAGTCATGTTTGTACCTCATATGCTTTCTTCCACCTTGTGGGTCTGGATAATACCTCCTAGCATGGGGGGTGGACCTTGTGGTACCACATGGTTGGGTGGAGTGCTATTTGCACCCATTGGGTTTTCTTCATCCTGCTTCATGATCGTGATGACTTGTGGAAAGATTGGAGACTTTTATATTGATGCAGATCTATGTATTTATTCTTGTGTTTACTCTTGGAGATTATATCCTATGGATCCATTGTAATGTAATTTGATGATCATATGTATATTCTCATGGCTATGTAATGTGTATCTCGATCCTTGTAATTATCAGGTTTAAATGTTTAGTGATGCTACTTATGGTCATGTATGTTGGGTTTATTGTTATTTCTTAGTGACAACATTGTGGGGCCTTGAGGACTTGTGTTAGTTGTTATTTAAACATCTTGTTTTATCTTATTGTGTGTAGCTCATTGCATATGTATAATTTATCTTTCAAAAAAAAATTATTCGCTTTTTCATTGTTTTATTTGTTTTATTCCTTTGAGCCTCATAGCAAGGCATTACAAATTGTCATATTACTACAACGTTTAACCATAATAGTGAACCCTTGAATATTGTTATAAGGGTAAACTGTTGATAGTAATTCCCATATTAGTACAACAATTAACCATTACATATTAACCCTTATTATGTTTATGTTAATTGTTAGTAGTAATCTCAAATTACTACAATAATTGTATGTTTATATTAACTATGTTAATAGTAATTTCCATATTACTACAATAGTTAACCATAACAATGAACCCTTATTAATTGTTATGGAAAACTGTTGATAGTAATTCTCATATTACTACATTACTACAATAGTTAACCATTGCATATTAACCCTTATTATGTTTATGTAAAATGTTGATAGTAATTTCCATGTTACTACAACAGTTAACCATAACAATAAACCCTTGTTAATTGTTATGATAAAATGTTGATAGTATTTCCCATATTACTACAACAATTAACCATTATGTATTAACCCTTTATTATGTTTATATTAACTATTAGTAGTAATTCTCAAATTACTACAACAGTTAACATAAATTACCACAACATATTTTTTTCACAAACCTAGTTGTTTGTTGTATTTTTATTGTCTGTTGTTTTCACAACAGTTAGCTGTCGACAATGTATTACTATAACAGTTAACAAAAATTACTACAACATAAATTAAATTGCATTTCACAACAACTAATAATAAATTAAAGTACATTTCAAATTCATCAACCAATACAACATAAATTACCCTTTGAAATTATGCCACAAATTCTAGAAAGCAAAAGTAGCCTATTTTTTTAGATGATAATAAATAAAAATCACTCTGTAGTGTAATAGAAACAAAAAACCCCTTTTTTTTACATGTGTGAAACCCAATATGAGGTTTAACCGAAGACCACATTTCCCTTTTGGAGATTTTTTTGTTGATGAACACATATTTTAGTGTTAAAAAACACAAACCCTCGTAAAAAAATTGGCCAATATCAAACAACAGCCAATGAAACAAAAAAGGTTAACTATTATGCATGTCATAACATACAACAGTTGAAGAACCCACAAATATAGAGCACATTACAACGTGAAAAGTGTCGAAATGTACCACATTATGCATCAAAACAATTTACAAATGAAGAACCCACATTCTTATACCACATTATGATCACCTTTGCCTTCAAAAACCACTCTCAAAGAACAAAAACATTTTCATAGCACAAACGAAATGAAAAACACACAGACAAAATCTAAAGCACAAAACAAAATGAAAAAACAAAAAATCAGATAATGGAAGCCTTAGTGAAGAGTATTCCTCACTTGGGTCGAAAACCAAGACCCGAAATCTACCCCTCCGAGCTCCTCAACAACTTCGAAGCCACTTTGTGACTACCTACAAGGTGAAAAAGGTGAAGTAACCATGCACTTGCAAGTTATATAGTCCAAAAAACCATCAAAAAATATTTAAGAGAATGCACTCGTGCTTTGTTACCTTTTCACTCCAAAATAGTGTAAATAAACGTCATTCAGTCGAGCCAAAAAATTTGGCAGACATGCAGGGAGAACTAAAAAAACACAAAATCGAGCATCTTTTGATGGTTGGGTGAGCACGTTGTCATCTACAAACTCTCAAAGAGTGGAGAAGAAGCAGGAAGAACAATACGAAAGTTGTGAAGGAAAGGCGTAAAGACAGGTGCATTCAATGTCATCTTGGTCAGGAAGGATGAGCTATGTCGTGGCAGTAAAGTGAAGTGACATGGAGTTAATGTTTGCAAGTGAAAGGGTGTAGAGTTGTAGAGGGTAGAAAAAAACAAGCAAGTTGGTCATTAAGGTGGCCATGCTATCAGATTCCACATGGCCACCCTATCAGATATGGGATATTTTAGGGGCAAGTTGATGAGGTGGGCCCGCACATGTTTCAAGCAATGCATAATTTGGGATGTTTTTCGACATGGTGGACAAAGAAGGGTAGAACACATGGAAGAGGTGTTAGAAATGGTAAAAAATATTAAAATTGGCTTGTACAATTAGTGGTCCAATTTGAGGGCAAACAAATTAGGTTGTGGGGTCCAAGTGGCATGCCACATGGACCTCTAAAGTTAGAGTGATCACGTATTGGGGTCTCTCTACTATATAAGTTCAAATATAATATTTGGAGTGATATGGCATCATCCAACTTATCATACCAAAGACATAAATAAGATATATCCTACAAAGCCTTATATATGACATAAAATTATGCCTAGAGGACCCAAAACCTCATGAACAACACATTTCAAAAAAGGGGGGCACAAAATTGCAAGCCAAAACCATAATGATTGTATACCATCAATCCCCATCAACCAAAAGCCAAATGCAAAAAGGGCTTACTATCTATGCTTGAGAACAACATTGTTGAGCCCATATACCTCCGCCCTCATCTTCAAGCCAACATCATTTGTCTCTCTACTAAAAGAAGCTTGTCTTCAAAAATAAATTCCAGCCCACCGCATTTTCATCCATTCTTCTTCATAAAATGCATCCAAGAGAACAATATCGACAAAATCAGCAAGCCACTAAAAGTTCTCATAATTTTCGATATTCACTCATTTCATCATAAAAGTCTCAACTTGTCATAGCCCAAAGACAATGGCAAGTGAGACTGCCATTGTCAAGGCCCAACAAGAAAGGTTGATACACCACTGCCACTCCTGGATGCCATAGCTTTGGGATATCATCAAGCCACAAAGTCCGCACACTATCCTTAGCCATCACCACCACCTCAATGTCATTGAGAAGAAACTACATTTTGAAAACTTCATGTGGTGTGGGGAAAAGTTAATGATGAGGAGATCAAGAGGAAATCTTTTCTTCCCTTCAAAGAGAGATGAAAGTTTCACTGCGGATTTCTCTTGAAACACTTTATCCACATAACATTTAAAAGAGGGGGCTAATTTACTAGATCTGATCTCTAAGGAAAGAGATTGAATACTAAATGAATTGATAGTGAGGTAGAGATGACAAGCTAACCCTCTTTTAGAATGGAAAATGATTGAATTATGTGTTTTGAGACTAAGTGTAAAACTAGCAAAGAACTGATTATAACTCGAGATAGAAGCTTGGGATGAAGTTGTGCACCTGGATCTAGTTATAATATGTTGAGATGAAGCTGCCCTGCAAATTTGAGGAAAAGTTGTCAAGACTATGTTGAAAGTGCATATGGTCCTTTGAAAAATCTACGAAATGAAAAGGGTTTTTCCATCTCTGCAAATGGAGTCCAAATCTACAAATACAACTATGCACCTACAACTTACACATAGAAAAGAGAGGAAAAGGGGTTGGGATTGGGGGTTTGCCTTTAGGTCAAACCCTGGTTTAAGAATTAACCAAATGATGAAAGAAAGTACTTGCAAGTAAATGTAAATGAAAGACTGAAATATAAATCACCTCAAGGAGGTTGCAATAGGAATGTAGATAGAATTGCTTGTGTGTAATTTAATGTTGAAAGGGATCTCCTCTTCAATGGTTGTATCCTTGATTTGAATGCAACACCTAGCCTTGAAGGGAGACTTAAGATGCTCAATGCTTGAAAGGAATGCTTGAATTCATGATCTCATGTATCCGAAATTTATGCCAAAAACTTGTTATGCAAAAGGAAGCGAAAATGTGACTTATATATTCGTCAATTAGGGTTATTTAGACTAATTTTCATCATAGGCCAACACAAGGAAAGTTTTCCCGCTGAAAATGTAAAGTTCAATGCAGAGATAGGACAAAGGGACCCCCAAAATAGGGCAAGGACAGGGGTGCCACGCCCCTATCCTGCTCTTATCTAGCACAGAAAGTAGGTTCTGGGTCATGCAGGGTGTGAAAAAAGTGCAGTTTTCAGGGATTGAGCAATTCTCGAGTCTTCAATCAGGCTTGGGGATTTGATTCGCCAACGTGAATACCCTAATGTGGTAAAAAATTGCAAGGGTCACAATTTTATGACACTACATTTAGCCCCCACTTTAGTGGGAGTATAAGTGTATGCCAATACTATCGGTAAAGTACAAGGAAACAATATTGAAAGACTTCTACCACGTCAAGGAGGTAAGATACACCAAGCCCCCAATGGACTAAGGATCTTACGACTTCGATTGACAAAGTAAAAGGGAAGATCACGAAGGGAAAACCATGACTGCAAGTAGCAAGGTTCCCCTCACTATGAGTCATGAAAAGTAAGGATACCAAAATTACAAAGCAAAGCCAAGTTCACTAAGTAACTTTAAGTATCAAGAAGTAAAATATGAGTGGAGTGTATGCCCCCACTTTAACGGATCATGCATGCCTTATCGGGAGCGATCGCTTTAAGGTAGGATACACCCAAGAGAGAGAAAAGAGAGGGAGCACATTATCGCAAGGATTTAGCCCCCAATTGAGGAATAAACTTGAGGATAATGAACACAAAACATGAGGTAGTTTCACTTTCCTCGGGGTTAGTATGATGTATGATAACTCATGTTTATTGTGTGTGTGTGTGTGTGTGTGTGTGTGTGCATATAATAATCATCATTCCCTAAAGAAAGGAAACCTCCTTGGAAGAAAGGGAATAGAAGGTGTCTTTTGAGTCAACATGAAATAGATCAAAAGAGATCTTAATACTTTGCATCATCCTTAAGTAGACATTAGGGGAAAAATAGAAGAATAGGGGTACACAAAAGAATAGTCACAAAAGAGCAAGAGAGGAGAGAGGGAGAAGATCTATGGTGCTAATGTTGCTAATCTAGCATGACATCCACCTCCTGATCTTGTTGTTCACTATTTTGGGAAGGCGAGCAACATGCCAGAGAAGTGACATCAAGCACAACAAATGGAGCTATCACAAGATCCAAACAAGGACTATGCTTGTGTGGTAAGTCACTTTGTTCAACTCTAGGAGCTAGGATTAAGGATTTTGAGAGATCGGCTGATAAATGCTTGTCAACATCAACATATTCATAGTCACTATCAGAAGCATTACGAGTTGTATTGCCATCATGAATAACATTTTCACCTATTTCCTCATCAAGATTTATAGATAGAGGAGTTCTCACATGAATAGAAGTAAAACCATCACATATTTTTTGTAATTTATGATTTGGAGATTTAGGTTGAACATCTTGTTTAGGAGAAAGGGGAATCATTTCAATTGTTGGATTTATAGGAGACTGAATATTTTGAGGAACAACTTCACAAGCTCAAACACAACATCTTTGCCAGCGTTCTCTCGTGCAATGATTTCATCGAGTCTTAGCAGAAAGCTGAGAAGAAGGAAGAACATTTGTTGAAGGAGGAATATTCTCCTCTTTGATAGTTGAAGGTTTAGGTTGAGGTCTTTTAGGTTGAACAAGAGGAGAGGCAAGCCTCTACTCTCTATAAGAGGAAGGAGGTGGAACTGCACCATATAAAGGAGGAATATTAGGTGTAGGAAGGAGATCAAGTCCATCATGAGGAGGAGGTACGGGTCTAACCTTAGGAGGAATATCGTTGTTCATATTAGGAGAAGGCATAGTCAAATCCATAGGAATAGGTTGAGGATCTTCCTTAGGAGGAAGATTAGTTCTATCCATTAGGGGAAGAACGTCATCTTCAAGAATGATAGGAATGTCAAGTTTTGGGGATATAGGTTGGCTTAAGGATAAGATCATATTTTTCATCCATTTTTTATAAGATTGGAAAAGAGAATTGCTCCTTAGTGGAAGAGATTGAAATTGTTTAGGCCAAAATAAATCAATTGGAACACTAGGGCTTCTTTCGAAAGGTCGAAATAAGCTATGGTTCATAGTTATGATTTCTCCATTGTGGGGAAATTTCAAACACTTATGGATTGGAGAAGAAATATCCTTCATGGAAGATATCCAAGGATAGCCTAAATTCACACAAAATTGCTCAGAAGAAGGAATGATAACAAAATTGACATCTATAGATTTAGTGTGAACTTCAATAGGAAGGGTGATAGAACCAATGGTGGGACAACAAAATCTATCAAATAACTTCACAGCCATATTAGAATCATCATATATTGGTTTATGCAATCGTAGATTGAAAAGATACCCTTTAGTGATAATGCTAACCATGCAAGAGGGATCAACAAGAGTACCACGACAAGGTATATCCTTAACCTTCGCAACTATGTATAAAGGACCATCGGGTGCTCTAATGGTATCACTAGGGTCAAATGTAATAGAAGGATCCTTAGGTGTCTCTTGTTACTCTACCATGTTAACAAAATTCAGAGTTGTAGAGGTGAAGTCATTAGGAGAAAAAGAGGTATGTTCAGTCTCAATCAAGTTAGAGGTATGAGAAGGCCAAGGATCAGTGAAAATATTAAGATTTTTATCAGGAGGAGATACTAATTTGTTTCCCTTTATCATTCACACCTACCACAGATATAGTATTATTATCAATCAAATCTCGAATCTTACTTTTTAATGCAAAACATTTCTCAGTATCAAGACCAGGCTGACGATGAAATTGACAAAAGGAATTGTTATCAAAATAAGAGGATGCAAGCTTAGAAGATCAACTAGTTTTATAGGAGGAAGTTTGATAACATTTCTTTGTAACAAATGAGACATAATACTATTTAAAGATTCATTCAAAGGAGTAAATTGTCTTTCTCTTTTAAAGAATTTAGAAATAGGAGACACACCTGTTGTAGCATTCACATTGTTGTTGTTGATTGTATCATTGAACTTGATGAAGCCTTTTGTTGGTTTGAACTTTGCAAATGGTTGTTGAACACTCTCCCCCTTATCACTTAGAGCCATAGGAGTAGATTGCTCCATTTGACTCTCAGCTAGTTGATAATTGTGGAGTGTTGCGCACAATTGCGGAAAGGAAGTAAACTCAGACAAAAGAAGCTTTTCCCTAATATCTTTTTGTAAATTAGAAATGAAAATTCTTTGAATATCATTATAAAGTACAGGAAAAGAAATTTGAGCACACAAATTCTTATATCTACCAATGAAATTAGTCACTTTTTCTCTAACACCTTGTTTACAATGCATTAAATCAATCAAAGTGATTTTAGGACCAATGTTGTTTTAAAATTGTTGAATGAAAGCATTTGCTAATTGTTGAAAAGAAGTGATAGAATATGAAGGTAAAGAAAAATACCATTGTAAAGCCTTATCTCTTAGTGTTCTTGTAAACAATTTTGCAACCAATCTTTGATCATAAGCAAAATTTGTACACGGGGTTTGAAATATTTTGACATGCGTTAAAGGATCACCTTTTCCATTATAGAGTTCTGATTGAGGGACCTCAACATGTTTACGTGGCACTGCTTTAACAATATCAAGAGAAAGTGGGCTTGCAACATCAAATGTGGGCACACTAAATTTGGATTGACTCATGAAAGCAATTTGTTGTTGTAAGGAATACAAGGCTTGAGCAAGATTGTTAATGGTCATTTCAGTAGAAGAATTGATGTTAGACATGGTTGATTGAAAAGGTGGTCTGATATTATTGAAAGAAGGCATGGAATAAGGTGGTGGGACATTATGATAAGTAGGCATAGGTGATGATTTAGTAGGAAATGGGACACTTAAAGGAGGAATAAAATTGATGAAAGAATTTCCCCCTTGTATCATATTGATTGGTTGAGGGATAATACGAATGCTTATTGAAGACATAGGCAAATATGGAGGATTAAAGTAAGAAGAGAGATTTCCCCCATGACTAATTGTTCTAGGAATCACATTTTGAGTTGATGTATCCATGATGTTTGAGGTAAAAGTAGGAACACTAGTTATAGGAGTGGTCAAAGGAATAGAAGGATTGACTTATGTAGGAGGTTGTGAATAACCTAGGGTTTCAGAAAACCTCTTTACATGCATGACATTAGAATCAACAATGTGAGAAAATGCCACGCAATATATCAATTCCATTCTTATCACTTTGAATCATGTGCTTAATACATTCAATTAATCGAAGAGCTTCACTATTAGGGTATTCTTGGGACATCAATTGTTGAAAGTTATCAAATTGATTATCCAATTTTGAAAGTTGATCTATGAAAACTCTAGTCAAATTTTCTTCTTCATCATGGGATTCATAAATGAGATAGATAAGGACATGATTAGGATGGGAAGAAGTAGCATTATCCTTATTAAAGAAGTTACCCAAATTAAGCTCCATCTCCTCAGTAATTAAACCTTGGGAAGCCTTAATTCTAATGCTTCATCTAACGAGGATAGTATAGGCAAGACTTGTAGTGTCATAAAATTGCAACCCTAGCCATTTTAACCACATTTTAAGTCCGCACCTTGGTGGCAACATCTTCCTTCCTAACCAAGACCACTTTTACTGCATTTTCACCCTTGGAACCCTCCTTGTCTAGGCTCTATTTCTGCCTTATACCCTGTCCCTGCCCTATAATAGGATAGGACAGGTGTGTGGCACCCTTGTCCCTACCTCTTAGGGTGGCCCTTTGTCGGGTTTTCTCGATCCCCAATGCATTATTTTATCTTCAAGGTTTGTACTCCTCTTTGTCGGCCTTTAGTGAATGAAAGTTAATCCTCTAGTCCTGTATAAAAGGGAGTTGGTTTTCTCATTTGCATATGAGGAGGATATAGATGAAATACACAAGAAGTGAAATTCCATAGAAGGTCTTCATTATCATCATCAAGCATTCAAGCTTTCAAGTCTTCTTCATTCATCCCTTGGAGCAACATTACAACATTTATTTGCAAGCATGTGTGTGTGTTAGGGTTTTGTCATGTTGCATGCCATTTCATGCAACATTTGTGATTACATTCAAGAAGCAAAGCAATCATCATCAACAAATTGTAGATCTACAAGTTATACAATTACATTATTTACATTTCAAGCATTTGCAATTACTTTCTGTAGTCACATAAATCTGTCCATTTTAATTAAATGAATATTTGCTATTTATTTGATTAAAAATCCACTAGCCATTAGTTAATTAAATTATCATTTAATTAATTCATCTTCAAATCATTCTCCTATTAATTAAATAAATTATTCAATTTATTTTAATTAATTCATTAACCATATTCACAACCAATTAAATGAATAAATTCTATTTGTTTCATTTAACCCCTTTTTCCTCTTTTAAATAAATTAAATAAAACATTTATTTAAATCATCAAAATTCCTCCCAATTGCATTCTCCTACAAAATCCACTTGCATGCCTAAATCCCTTCTAGATTCTTCTAACTCCTTCTAATTAGCCTAATCCTATCCTAATCATTGTCACATTCCTAAATAAAAGGAAGTCACTTCTCAAAAACCTCCAAAGTCTTCAATAACCATTAAAGGCTTTATGTCTTCAAATGGTTAATCTCTAAAGTCTTCCAAACCATTAAAGGCTCTTACATAACCATTTATGGTTAACTCATCTCTTACCTTTGGTTAGAGACTTTCCTCTAACTTAACCATCCTTTGGACTCATGGGTCTCTTCAAAGCATTTATTTCTTTGACTAAGGTAACCATTTAACCCTTGCCCATTCATTTATCCCTTGGATAAAAGGAATATCCATTAACCTAACCCTAACCCAACCCCCTAGGGTAGCCATCATGTCCCCTCAAGCATTTAATGCTCCTTATCTCTCCTCTCAAGCCTCCTCATGGTGACACTTGTCAACATGGGATTGGGTTGAAAGTATCACATGGATTGAATATCTTTCAATCCTAACCCTTGTTAAGATTGCTCAATCTTAACCCTTCATTTCCCCATTTCTTCTATAAATAGAACCCTTCTCCTCAAGCAAAGGAGGAAGCATTAGAGTATTGTTTCTATACTGGTATTAGCATAGAGATTTTTCATAGCATCACTATCTACACTTGCATAGCAGTTGTTTATCACATCCAACCATTTTGAATCTCCATATGGCATCCATGGCTAGTGCTAAAAGCTAAGAGCTACACTCATTTGGGAACTTTGAGAGGAGAGGAACAAGGGAGAGATAATGGTGTAGGGAGCATCATGAGTGAAGTCTTAATGTTTATTGGTTTTTATCTCTCATATGCTTCTATGCTTAATCTTTCTTGATAATGCTTTTTAATGGTTTAGTTCTATGTTGATTTGACTAACCCCCAGACTAACCATTTTATGGCGTTACATTTTCTATCAAGGTCGATTTCTCAATGAGGGTTTGACGAAGGCAAATACCTATCTACAACCCTTCTCTCCTTCTTTTCTGTGTGTAGGTTGTAGGTGCGTAGCTGTATTTTTAGATTTGGACTCCATTTATAGAGGCGGAAAAACCCTTATTGTTTCGCGGATTTTTCAGAGGACCTTGTACACTTTCACCACAGTCCCGATGACTTTTCTCCAAATTTGCAAGGTAGATCCGTATCAATCTAATTAGCAGATCTGAAGTTACAACGTGATTCTGAACTGGTAGGTCCTTATTTCACTCATTTTCTCTCTCTTTTCTGCATAGTCAACAAGTCAACTTTCCAATTTACAAAAGGGGGTAAATCACACTTCAACCCTTGCAATCCACTTGGAATTCACATCCTTGTCTCTCTTGGATTCGGATCTAGTGGATTCAAGCCCCGCTTTTGAATGTAAAGTTATCCCAAGTGAAAAATAATCCTAATGACTTCCTTTCTCTCTCCTAGGTGGGGAGTCACTAGGGTTCAATTTTTCCACTTTACATTTTGGTGAACCCGATGTCTTACACATTAATTTTGATTTCTCATCATTAGATCTGATTTATTGCAATTTAAATTTCAAATTTTCATTTCCAAGTTTGATCTATTTGCAAATTTTAGAGGTTAATTGCATAAAAACCCTAATTTTTCATTTTGAGGAAATTAAGCTTGTCAAGAGCAAAATTTTAATTTCTTGTTTCAGATCTGGTTTCTATTTCCAAATTGCAATTCAAATTTGTCTTTGACTGCAAATTTGACCTTTGACTACAAATTTGACCGACCTAGACATCTCCAAATCAGTTGTTTTTTTAGATTCCACAATAATATCATAATACCTATCATCCCTGAAAATTTCAAAAAAACTTGGTCGGACCGTGTGCACTTTCTCCATAGTCCTCAACTTTTTTCTTGAAATTTTGGGACACATAATTGATTGTGTTTTTCTTCTTAAATCCAAAAAATTGGCGTACTTTATCAATTTCAACACTTTTTAAGGTCAAACACAAATTCAAATCTTAAATTAATTTTCATAAAAGGGTCCTAATTTTAGATCTTCTTTTCCAGCAAATTAAGATTTCAATTAAGGGACTTTCAAAGACAATTAATAAATTGGATTTACTTACTATTTCACATATATATGCTATAATCATGTGCTAGATAAGAGTTTCTTTCATTTCATATTGCTTATCTTTATTCATAGCAATTGGCCATATTGTGTTGTTAGGATATCAAAATTATTTCTTTTTCAATTAGATCTCAAAGCTTTCATTTATCATTTATGTTGCATTATGGCGATGTTGTTGACAAAATGCATTTTATATATTAATCACCTTAAAGCTTTTGTAGACACTAAACCTAGAGATCCTAACCTTTGTACCTCTCCTAGGGTATCTTTTATGGATAAGATGAGACCTACTGCTTTAACGAATGATCTTTCTAAAAGAGAGCAAGCATTGGAAAGTGACATGGATACATCTTCTCCTCATACCCTTGAGAAAGGGGCACAAAGTCATAACATTCATATTCTTACATCTTTAGATCCTCCTTATTTCCCTAAGACCTATCTTCAACATCAAAGTATATGTAGGGAGGATGATGTCATGCATTTTATTCATGACCTTTCCCCTTGCATAGAAATAACTAACAATGAGCTTTTAGATGATGAAGATATTCCTCCCCAATCTCCAAAAAGGATAAGCTTGATAAAGGAAAGGAGATTGTCATTTCACATGATAATCCTTCTTCATCTACAAATCCTTTTCTTCCCTCTTACACATCAGATTTCAAAGAAATTCATGATGTTTTTCCTCCACCTAGTAGTCGTGGTTTTCATATAATAACAAAACAAGGTTTTAAAGGACAAGGAATTGGGAAATTTGAGCATGGAATTCGTGTCCCTATAAATCCTCCTACACAAACCACTACAAAAGGCCTAGGAAATGGTACCCCTCTTTCTATGGATGAAATTCTTAGGCTCCAAGACTTTAAAGACCATTTCCAAAAACAACAAATCAAAAGAGCCTGTAAGAATGATTCTTCTTCAAAATGTCCTTTTTGTTCATTTCATCAAACCCATGATCACAATGCTGATGATTGCCCTGATTTTCAAAAATCTATTCAAGATGGCATAGATAGTGGAAAAATTAGAATTGTGGATAATCAACCCTCCTCTCCTAACAAACCCTCTCCTTTATGTCAAGATGATATTTATCATCCTGAAAAACTAGCTATAAGAATCTATAGGAGATTGAAATATGTTAAGAACATTTCCTTTCTCCCTCAACAAAAAAAAAAAAAATTTAAGCAAGTGAAAGGTGTAGACACATAAATCTGTCCACTTAATTAAATGAATATTTAGTATTTATTTGATTATTTAACCATCAATCAATAATTAATTCATCTTAACCCTCTTCTCCTATTAATTAAATAAATTATTCAATTTATTTGATTTAATTCACTTAACCAAATTCAGACCATTAATTAAATAAATAAATCATATTTGTTTAATTAAATATTCTCTCAAATTTTAATATTTATTTAAATCCCCCAAAATCCCATCTCTCACATTTAAACAAATTAATATTTATTTAAATCACCTTTATCCTCCACCCACTTGCATTTTCCTACAAATGCAAGTTGCACAACTATTTTAAACTAGCAATTGCACGTTATGTGCGTGCAACGATAAGCCGATAGGAAGGTGTTTTGTAGGGTATGGTCTAAAGATTAGAGGGAATGTTTTTTGTCTTTATTACAATGTTAAGTTCTTATATAGAATACTAATTTAAATATTTGAGGGTTAATTTGTATTGTAAATATTTTTTCCAAAATTGTCTACAAAATCAATAAAACCTTTTCTTTAATATGCTTTATTTCGAACCAAATTGTTTTTTTTTTTTCTAAATTTGTTTCTTGCAATAGTAACATTATGGTGAATGTGTTTTCTTTTCCATCATTTTTTTAATTTTAAAAATGATAAAAATACCATAAATATATCATTTTGAATTATATATTTTAAGTAGGGTATACAAATGGAAGATCTTATTACATATTAATATAGTGTTTTTTTTTAAAAGTATTTTCATGTGAAAGCAATGGTCAATTTTGTAATGTATGTAGGACCGAATATCTAAATAAAATAAAGAGAACTCTTGTGTTGCATACATCTCACGTGAAGCTTGATATAAAACAACTACCACTAAAATAAATTGTTAGAATATATACGAGGAAAACAAAATAAATTCATTTTTCTTTCTTAATTTAGTAATCAAAGCAATTGTTTCATGGTTATTTCATGACAACTATTATAGTTTTAGGGACCGAATATCTAAATGAAAGAAAGAGAATTATTGTGTTGCATACATCTCACATGAAGCTTGATATAAAACAACTACCACTAAAATAGATTGTTAGAATATATATGAGGAAAACAAAACAAATTCATTTTTCTTTCTTAGTTTAGTAATTAAAGCAATTGTTTCATGGTTATTTCATGATAACTATGTATTTTCAATATTTTGTTCATGTTGTATGCTATAGACTGCAATAGCTCTTTTAACATGAGTGATCTATGAATGAAATTTGTTTTCTATTGATAATTAGTCTTGAGCTAAAACTGTAAAGTTGGAGAAAATCTATCATTCTTCATTTAGAAATGCCTATATCATATTTATACATTGCTGAAAGAAGAAATCTCCATATTGGCATTTTGTTGGACGAAAAAAATGTCTTAACTACTAAAGGTATTCTCATAAGATATGTGATCAAGTAGATTAAAATTGCACAAAATTAGTTATCAAAAATTTTGTACAAGATTGTGTACATGCACTTCAAGCTCTATGGATGAACGTGCACATTTCACTTGGAAATTTGTGCATTTTTAAAGAGTTTCAAAAATTGCAATAAACTTCTATAACATATGAAACATTAGTGTTGAGGCTTACTCTTTTAGTAACTACCATATTCATTAATGATGACTAAATTTTCTAGCAAAGGAATATCATCTTGTATAAGTTATATGAATCTGTAAAGAACGCAATAATATAATAATTTGATTAACATAATCAATTTGCACATTATGAACTTTAAAATTACATGTCACAATCAAATAGATGACATCACATAATACCTACAATTTATATGAGTGACTATATTACAATAGAAAATGCAATTGCTATTCTAATAATGAAAAATGTGATATAATTTTTAAATTTCATTATCCAATACAATTCTTACAAATTTATTTAAAAAATTAGTTAAAACTAAATTTAAATCATTTATAATTTTTAAATTAATATTTTCAAATTGTTGCTTACTATATATTGTGTGTTAATTAAAGGTTAGGTAAAAAATAATTTTAACTTTATCGAGTATATTTGACAATGGCTTGCAATCAAAATCAATAATCTTTGTATTAGATAACTTAAAAAAAAATTCTATATTGAAAGTAAAACCCATGTCCATTAATACTGGTAAAGGAATTTAGCAAATTCTTGTCAAAATTAAATAAGAACTATTCATTCAAAATAAAAAATTAATTCATATGATCAAAACCATATCCATATGACCTATCTTCCCCACAAAAACTACTTTCATCTCAAGTCCCATCAAATACAAGGATTTCTAACAATGTAGACAATCACAATCAACCCTGTCAAACAATTTGAAATTTCTTGGAATGCCTAAACAAGCATACCAATCCATGCTTTGCTTAATCCTCACACCTGCAACAAATCAAAAAAAAAATGCAAAAGCTTTAGTGATAAGCATTGTATGACATGCTACTAATAAAAATAATGATACAAAAATATGGATTATAGTGGTGGAGATCTGAATAGCTAACCATGGCTTCTAGGGGCATGAGCATGGCTTGCAGGGGTTGCAACATGACATGAAGGGGCATGAGAATGGCTGGAGGGGCCACAATAAACCTTAATCATTTGAAAGAGAACAACACTGAGTAAAATCACTATGAAAACAAGTTTAAGACCTTTATAAATAATGCCATCTTCTATGAAATTCTATAATCCTCGTACTTTTATTTAAGTAAATTTCAGGTCATGATATCCATGGTTAAGTTCTATTTCTGCATGTGCTATTTGTTATAAACAATTTTTAGATATTGAATGTCTTTAGGATTTTGCACAGTGTTAATGGTTATACGCATAGTATTTCTAAAGAATTTAAACATAAATAAAAAAAACAAATTACTACAACAATAATAATAATGGAGATCGTACCACTGACTATGAATGGTACTCTAGATCGGAATTTAGAATTCACGCTAGATATGTGCTTATCATCTACTGTGTAAACAGTATTAAATGTTTTTAATATGAAACCGCCAATATGCAGAGCAAATAATTATAGAAGATATACCAATCTGTACATGTCCAACACCTGCCCATATACCAAACAATTGAATATCAATTTCACAAATTTCAAGTCTATATAAATGCATGTAATATTGGCATTAACTGGCAAAATAATATTATGATTTATTGACAAAAAGACTATCATCATTAATGAGACAAATTTACACGGCTTGGGCACTTGAATCATAAAAACATATCTTTTTAGAGTGGGGTCAACCTTGCAATGAGAACCAAATTACACAAAAACTATAGCAGCAGCTTCAAGATTTGTTCAAAGTGGAGAAACAGATGATTTCATCAGCAACAATATTTTTCCCGAAATTTGGCATCAAATGTCTTCATTTTGTCTTCGTTGTTATCTTTATGAACTTATTTTGTCTTCATTGTTATCGATGAAAGAAAAGTTTTCCAACAAATATTATCTTTGTTTTCTAATTCAAATGACTATCCCTTTATGGAAATTTTGATGGGAAATGAACAGTCCGTAAATAGAAAATAAAACAAATCAACATGCAATCTGAAAGGCCATTTGACAATCATTGTGACCTTCAACAAAAGATGTAAATGCTGATTTTAGTTTATACTATACAACCTAGATCCTAATATCAATTGAATTAAATTCTAAGTATAGAAAAGGTTGAAAATATTGGCATAATTCTCTACAAATTCCTAACATAAGAATCAAACAAAAAGGCCTACAACATTAAGAGCAACTCAATGAATGTAGTATTCACATAAAGAAATCAGCTTAGTGTATATGCTTATAAAGATATACTGTAATGTCCCCACTTTGAAGAAGATGGGCTCTATGATAAGACTGAATGCAGCTAATCCAAGCCACATGTGCTTCATATGTTTCTTCAAGGAATGTTAACTAAACCAAAAAATGGGAAATTTAGAGATCCAAAACCACTACAAAAATTAGGCATACAGAAAATCAAAAGATGAAAAGGAATGACCAAAGATACCTTGCACATGTGCATACCATCTCCTCTGATGTGAAACTATCTTCTTAAGTACATAGGCGATATGAATTGTTGCAAGGCTGATCATAAAAATCAAAACATGAACTCATAAAATGTAATAAAAATTAGTATAAGATGATGATAATTTCTAATTAAACGAGATACTTTATTGTAAAACACAACTCTATCTAATATATATTAAATATCCTGTGATGACAAACAACCATCATGTGGCTAGTATTCAAGTCAAAATCGATAAGTAATTAATTCTCAGTAAGTGAATGGATCCAAAACAAATTTATTACAATTCATATTAACAATATGATAGCCTCTCTTACCATATTTTTCAACCATCCATGGTAGTACTTTGTAGTACCAAAACAAGCTCTGCATATGTAATATCCAAATAAAATATAATCAGGCATGAAATATATGCTGAATTTATATTAAAATGTATTTGAAGCAGCTGTGCAAAACTAAACCATGAAAAAGACTTACTTTAACAGTCTACCATCTAATACATATCTATTTACAACCTCAATACAACGAATAGCTTCTTCCTCTTTCGTATAGGTGATATATCTGAGATATAAAACAAAAGAAATGATTGGCTAATGATAACCTAGATTTGCACTGAAAATGAGCCTACTAAATGTCAGAAGTAATTACAGTTCATTTTCCAACTTTCTAGTTCATAAATCTAAAACATAAACTTGTGTTCACAGAACAACATGCTCAATAGTAGAATAAGATCTTCTTCAGTGTTCCCCAACTGCAATTATGTTCTTTGTTTATATGGATCCATAGTGTCACTGTATCTGACACAACTTGGACAATTATTCAACTGCTCAATAAAAATTAACACAACTTGGTTATCTTCAAAGCTCAAGAACAAAAAATATGAGAGTAATTATGAAGTGGGTGCTCATAATTGTTACTTGCTACAAAGTTTTCTGATTCATTCAAGGATTACTGTGGATTTGGATAGTTTTGTGGGTGTAGGGAAGCATCCACCATGCCCAGGGGTGTGTATGGAGGAGTCACCAGAGGTTACTATTACACTTACTCTTTTCCTCAACATGAGAGCAAGGAGGAATGTTGGGCCTGTATGATCATTCCCATTACATTTTTTGGATATTTGACATTTAAATCTTTCCCCAACTGCACTTATGTTTTTTCTGTATTTAATTATTGTCTTCTTACATTTTTAGAGCATCTTGAAGCACACTCACAACAGGTTTTGAAATAGAGGATTCCTCATTTCCTTCATAGCTCAATAGGATTCATTGTGAGACTAATTGTTGAGTACCCATATCATTAATAGGCATTTAAACATTATTTATATACAAATAGACCCTAGATTTAGTGATTATATACATAGTTTCAGGGTTCAACAACCTTCCTTAAAATTCTACTTCCTAGATACCCATTTCATTGACGCACATAGAAAAACTAAGAGAATATACACATACTCTAAATCCAGTGAATATACGTAGTTTTCTTTCGGAGATGATAGCATTCTTTGTAAACCTCGGTCTAATTTTTAAACTCTCATTTCATTAATATATTCCGGTTACTGCAAAATAACATAGCAAATAGTGAGCAGAAGGTTACTAATTCAAGAGCTGAGCGCTGGCAACTCTCCCTTTTTGTTGTCTCTTTGCCTCTAGCAGGGAGTGATTGAACGCCCTCTCGACAGAGAATTCTACACGCTGCCATATAGAAATTGGATAGGGGCATATGCAGCACTCGGATATAATTCTTATCGGTAGTTTGTGAGAGCGTTCTATACATCACATGCCTCTTGCCGAACTATCCTCCCTTAGAATAGTAGGGCTGGGTAGACAGGTAGGCCCCCGCCCCACCAAAAATGGGGAAAATGGTAAAAAGTGGGTTATGGCGGTGATAAGCTCCTACCCGTCCTCGTGACAACATCTATTTTTTGCTCAATTCTTGTCACTGCCAAATCCACTGCTATAATTTATCTACAACACTACTATTCAGATCCACTATATATATTCCATTGCATCACAAGTAATAATGAATCACAAACCCTTTAATGTGCATGAGCAAGTAAATGAATGAGAGGATTGTTAAACTTACTTAGAGTTGCAGGAATCGGGCCTGTGAACTTATTTGAATTTAAAGCCCTGTCAAAAATAAATATTATTAGTAAACCTTCAAATTTTCATGTATAATTCCTAAATTCGATTGGCAAGGTATCTCATGGTGAAAATAGACAAGATTGCAATAAATTAAGACCAAATTCAACTCGTGCAAGAATTGTGAATCAAAAGATGCATTTTTAGGGCAAATCCCTCTCAACTCACAAATTGTAAAGGCTAGAATCAGTTTGATGGCATGTAATTTTTATCTGAGTCTTCTAAAAATTTGAGGAAGAATAAAACGTTCCACGAACTTACATAAATTTGTCAAAAGAAGACATTAAATTTTCCATACAAATATTTGTTCATGGATGAAGAAAAATAGAAAATAAATTTCCCAAAGGAGAAAATATGTTTTTACATGAATAAAACAAAACAGAAAATAAATTAAAATCTCCAGTCCCTTACTGATAAGAGACGGCCCTTCTTTCTTCTTTAGACTATCGAATCAACGGAAATAGTTCAGTTGTTTGATCCCCTGAAAGAAGCAAACAAACCCTATGATTTTCTCATTCTAAGAAATCAAAGTAAATCCCTAAAATACAGTTTACAGTATATACATAACAAAAAAACCTACCAAATTCATTGTCAATAGCTGGCGTCGTACAGTTTCACGGCTCAGTAATAAATAAATTATAAAACAACCAGATATTTTTGTGTGAGCAGGTAGACATAAAAGCTCCCGGTTGCGTGTAAAACATAGTTTCATGCAAGGACACCTATCAAAAAATAAGCCAAACAACCACGAAGCCATCTATCCCTCGTCAGGAAAATTGGCCGATCATCAGAAAGGAATAGTCATCGAAATGTCTGACACTTCTGCGGGCAAAAGCCCACACTAAAAGCCTATCGGCTTAATAAATAAATTATTTATTTAAAATCCTATTTATCATCACCCACTTGAAACCTTTAATGGCTTCCCTTAAAGTCTTCAAACTTAATGGCTTCCTTCTAGAGTTTTCTCAAGCCTTTAATGGTTTCCCTTAAAGTCTTAAAACTCAATGGATTCCTTCTAGAGTCTTCTTAAGCCTTTAATGGTTTCCCTCAAAGTCTTCAAGCATTTAATGCTTTATCTTCCTTTTTCTCATTTAAATAAATTAAGATTTATTTTTAAAAAATCCAAAATTCACATTCACATTTAAATAAATTAATATTTATTTAAATATCTATCCAAATGCAAATTACACCATTTAATTGAAATAAATAATTTTATTTTAATTGAAAATCCCAAAATTCCTCCCACTTGCAATCTCCAAAAAAATCCACTTGCATGCCTAAATCCCTTCTAGATTCTTCTAACTCCTTCTAATTAGCCTAATCCTATCCTAATCATTGTCACATTCCTAAATAAAAGGAAGTCACTTCTCAAAAACCTCCAAAGTCTTCAATAACCATTAAAGGCTTTATGTCTTCAAATGGTTAACCTCTAAAGTCTTCCAAACCATTAAAGGCTCTTACATAACCATTTATGGTTAACTCACCTTTTACCTTTGGTTAAAGACTTTCCTCTAACTTAACCATCCTTTTGACTCATGGGTCTCTTCAAAGCACTTATTTGTTTGACTAAGGTAACCATTTAACCCTTGCACATTCATTTATCCCTTGGATAAAAGGAACATCCATTAACCTAACCCTAACCCAACCCCTAGGGTAACCATCATGTCCCCTCAAGCATTTAATGCTCCTTATCTCTCCTCTCAAGCCTCCTCATGGTGACACTTGTCAACACTGGAATGGGTTGAAAGTCTCACATGGGTTGAATATTTTTCAATCTTAACCCCTTCATTTCCCCATTTCTTCTATAAATAGAACCCTTATCCTCAAGCAAGGAAGGAAACATTAGAGTATTGTTTC
This sequence comes from Cryptomeria japonica, assembly GCF_030272615.1. Classification (NCBI taxonomy): domain Eukaryota; kingdom Viridiplantae; phylum Streptophyta; class Pinopsida; order Cupressales; family Cupressaceae; genus Cryptomeria; species Cryptomeria japonica. Next base: position 38,926,850 of record NC_081412.1, read on the forward strand.
TATAATGGTATTAGCATAGAGATTTTTCATAGCATCACTATCTACACTTGCATATCATTTGTTTATCACATCCAACCATCTTGAATCTCCATATGGCATCCATGGCTAGTGCTAAAAGCTGAGAGCTACACTCATTTGGGACTTGGAGAGGGGAGAAACAAGAAAGAAGCATCAAAAGGCATCATGGAAGCATCTTAGGGAGTCTCTTCTCCTTTGTTTTGTTTTGTTAAACTTATTTCATGCTTTTTGAAATCTCTTTTGATATGTTTGGAATGGTTTTTAGTTCTTTGTTTTGGTTTTATGGTTGAAACTAACTTATTAATATTGAACTTTGTTGTTGCCTTGTCCCCATTTCCATGACATCATTTGGTGAACCTGATGTGAATCTAACACTTTTATAACTTCAAGGACTTTTTTTTTAGGCTTGTGAGCCCACCATGTGCACTAACATTTTTTGAATGTTTTAGTTGCAGATTTTCTAATTTTTTTGTGCAGGTTTTGGAAGGAGTTAGTTTAAAACATTTTAATTTCTTTGGTTTAAAACTTCATCTTTCTTGTTATTCAGAGAGGGATAAAAATAACTTCATATTTTCTATTTGGTGCAACTAAAACAAACTCAACTTGTGCATTTGGTGCATAAAAAAAGAACTTCATCTTTCTTGTTTTTCACAAAGGGATAAAAAAAACTTCACATTTTGTATTTGGTGCAACTTAAACAAACTCAACTTTTTCATTTGGTGCATAACAAAGAACTTCATCTTTCTTGTTTTTCACAAATGGATAAAAAGAACTTCACATGTTCTATTTGGTGTAACTAAAACAAACTCAAATTTTTATTTGGTGCATAAAAAGAACCTCACATTTACCTTTTTTGCTACAAAGGATACACAACTTTATTTTTGTTTACTAGGTTTGCTTTCCAAAAGGTTGTCAAGTATCAAACATTTTGATATCTTGGTTAAAAAGAACACCATATCTGTTGGAGCAACATCTCCAAATAGCAAATAGATCACATTGCAATAAATCAGTTAAAAAGAACGTGTTTTCAATGATTGGCACGCTTGTGCAAAAATTTTGTCGAGTGGTCCTACTTCTAACACACACTATCCTCTCCTTTGGATTTCATGGTCCTAGGTGCAAGAGAAAAGTGTTAGTATCACTCTAAATTTTATATTTTTATGAGAGGCCTACTAAGAGACACATCACTCTTGGGAATGACCTCACACAGTAAATCCTTCGAGCCGCTGTAGAAATCAGGTGAGAGCGAAAGATATAGCCTTAGGTATGGTTGTTCCTATAGTGTAACTTGCCGAAAGGATATATGGGCCCCACAACAAGTTACAAGGCTCTTAAGTGAGTCACTGCATAATGAACTTATGTCCAAAAACATCAAACATTACTAGAAACCTTTTTATATAGAAACCTACCCATTCTATTGATTGAGAATATTTGTGAGAAGTTTAGTGCAAGAGCATAGATGGTTTTGCTCCCATGATAGTCACCATACATATTTCCTTGAGTAGAAATAGGGATTTTTGAAAAGCTACTTGTAAATTTATAAAAGTGGTGACTCCCCCATCATAGGGATCAACTACCTTTTATGCTCATGCAAGACTTAGTATATCACATCCTTACCTGCTACGATGGGATTCATAAGGTATGTAGTACCAAACTTGAAGAATATCAAGATGTAGTCTGAAATTATCGCAACTAGACATTTGACCTTAGGGATAAAGTGTGTTTGAAGTGTCTTTGTTTTGTATCAGATCATTGATAAACTAAGCCGACTTTAGGCTTTTGGAAAAACATACAAAAACATTTGAAAAGGGGTCAAAATTTCAAAGATTGGGTTGATTTAGACCCACACCTATTTTATGTCTTTTGAGGAAAAATTATTGTGCTTGTGTGCTTGCCTTGTTTTCTTGTCAAAGAAATCCAAAATAAATTCAAATCAAGTATTCATGCAACACAATTTTACATCAAACATTTTACCAACAAACAAACATCAAACAAAGTGCAAACAAGATATCAAATTATATGACCATCATTCAAATCTTGAGAAAGAGGAATCTTCATCAACATATCAACTTGAAGAAAAGACCATTGAGTTCAAAGGCTTTTATCAAAAGAAGGAATTTTTTTTTATCTCAATAGACAAATTTTTATCTCAGAGAACCTTCTTGTGTCATATGCATCTATATCTTCAAGGAAAATCCAACGAGTTTTATAAAGAGCCTTTGAAAAATAGAGATTTTACTCGGTATAGAGCTTTGAGTTATCACAAAAACAAAGGAGGCAAAATCAACCCTGCTTTCTTTCCAAACATCTGCATTACCTATAACATAACTCGAGAAGAACCACCAACCCTTGAGCAAGAAGAAGAATAATTTGTCCCCTTTGTGACAAAGTTTTTATTGAGGTCCACATTCTATCCACTCTCACATTCATACATCATCAATCCATTCAACTCTCAAAACATAAAAGGGTCTTGTCCTAAAGTTCTTTTTAGATATTTCTTAAATCAAAACAACACATCACTTTTAGAGTGTTTCTACATCTAGGATAAATCATCCTAAGAGGCATTTCTACACAGGTTAAAACTAGTCTATGAGTGCATCCTCTCATTACTAGGTAGCTTGGTTTGTAACACATCTCAAACCTTGATATACCTTATCACATCAACATTGTTGAAAACACAAAGAGAAATTCACAAATAACTTTAGTAACATCCAACCTTTAGTGTACGATATGTCACCATGGTAGATCTATGCAATACCAAACAAAAGCCAGGGGAGCTATTTTCAGCTTTCCTACAATTGTGGAGGCAACTGTCTAGCAGAGGTTCTCTTCATCTACTTGAACGAGAGCTAGTGGAAATATTTATTTCCAACTTGAACGATGAAATGGAATCCCATCTAGACATTAAGGGCATAGAGTCCTTTGAAGACATGATTACCCAGGGATTAAAATGTGAACGAGCCCTTATCAAAAAGGGACTTATCAAAATATACAATGAACCAAATGATGACCCTCACCTGTGTTTTAATAGTGATAAACCCAACTTCTGGAATAAAAACAAGAACATCGTCAATGACGGGGTCGTAGATGCAAGGACCATAAAAATTGCACAACCTGTGGTCAGATTTGCGGGGCAAAATTTTCCTCCTAAAAACAACACCATTGCTCCTCCACAAAATCAAGGTCGCAATGCACCACAAGAGGAACCAAGATAATGACAACAAAACTATAAACCAAAACGTACATGCACACCCTTAGGGGAACCCATCGAAACAATATTACGTCAATTGGTCTCTTCGAATCTAGTGACCTTACCAAAGACATCTAACTATGAACCTCAGGTCAAACCTCCATGGTGGAGAGATAATGAACATTGTGAATTTCACCAAGGGAAAGGACATAAAATGAGTAATTGTCATAGACTGAAAGATCTTGTTCAAGATCTTATTGACCAAGGAGAAATTGAAATCAAAGGACATGACCCAAAAACATCAAATTATGATCATCTAATGTTCAAGAATTCACTTCCATCACATGATCAAAGGGGTCCTTCCATCTCAGGGCGAAACACAGATACAACTAATTATACACGAGCTACCTATAATTATACTGTGAATCACCTATATGACACCAATGAACAAATTGCAACCCTCACCATCAAAGATCCAAACCCTGCCTCCAATGTTGTTACATGTCATAGCAAGATCACTATTAAAGAAGCTCCACAAGGAACAACCTCCATCCCCAAGTAGTATAATCTTGTGGAGCAGTTAGATAAAATGCCCGCACTTATATCCATATTAGAGCTTTTGTGCTTATCCCCATCACACAAAATGATCTTGGATCAAGCTCTCCAAGAAGCATCACTCCCTACCAACCTTAACACAGATCAATTTCAAGCCATGGTTGGCAGTCTCAGGTCATCACCATGCCTCACTTTTTCTAAAAGTGACAACGCTTCTTTCCAACAAACACATAACCATCCCTTCACATTGAAGGATTTGTCAACCAACACAAAATCAAGCGAGTCTTGATTGAAAATGGAGTCGGCCTAAATATATGTACCTTGCAGTTGGTCACGGCCTTGGGATATGCAGTCAAATCAGTGGACCCTAGCAAAAAGATAACCATTAAAGCCTATGATGATACAAAGTGTTCTTCAAAAGGAGTTGTGTTACCTATCAGAGTGGGCCCAGTAGTGAAGCACATCATCTGTCAAGTTCTGGACCTTCCTCTACCATATAATTTATTGTTAGGAAGACCTTGGATACACGCCATGAAAGTCGTTCCATCCACCTATCATTAGTGTATCAAGTTTCCCCATAATAGTGCAAAAATCACAATCCTTGGTGATGCAAACCCATTTGCATATTGTAACAATATTAACCATCAGCCAGAGATTACCTCTCCTAACAACAGAAAATCTATCCCATCCACATCATATGTTAATCCAGACTCTCTTTCCAACTCAAACACCCCTATCCCAAAACAAGATAAGTTGAAAATGAAAATGGCAGATCAGGAAGGTCCCAGGGAATATAATCTAATGTTGGTATTTTGGTATGGTTTTGTCATTGATGTCAACACCTATCAACACTTATCAACTCTGGCACTTTGGAGAAATGGTTATGTTCACCGGCAAGCAAGTGACTTTATGCACAGTCACTGGTATCTGGTACACCGATAGGATATATTGTTCACCGGCACTTGGAATGGCACGGAAAACATCTGGTTATGTCGAAGACATCATTTGGACACTTTGTCTTGGAGATATGTTCATTGGTATATTCATGTTTGCATATTTGTTGTTACCGGCAAATAGGTCCAGATTAAGCGCTGGCAGGCTTATCTATTCCAGATCAGTATGACACGCTTTGGAGATGATTTTTTTGTTATTGTAAATGCATTAAGCTGACATGTTGAATCGGATATTGCATCGGTTATTGATTTACTTGTAAATTGATTTGATTGTAATATCTTTTAGAGATGACCTACTAAAATTTGTCTTAGGTTATGGTATATATGTAAGATCTTATTTGTAAGATTGATAGGCGATTAGGAAAAAGAATTATAAGAAGGCATATGCGAGAATAAGCAAAGCTATACTACACGCAGACATCGTTTAAGGTGAAGCAAGGTTTTTGTGAAGGCATATCAGAACTGAACTGGTACTGAATCTAGCATATGAAGATGTTATTTTGAGCAGTGCATTATTATTGGATCTAACCATCCAATTGTAGTCAATGTGACTCCTATTTGTGTTTGAGCACTGAGCTCTAGGCGCTTGGCCTTTCTGCATGTGCAGCCCCCATTTGTATACACATACTATCTGCAGTAGTATCATATGATTGTGGATAAGGTTTCCCACCATGGTTTTTCCCCTTACAGGGTTTCCACGTACAAATATTGGTGTTATGTGTAGTGGATGTTATTGTCTTTCTGTTTCATGCATTAATCTTTACCGGTACTGTAATTAACTGATAAATTGTCTACCGGCATAAAGTTTAATTTACCGATATTAAGCATTAAGGTTGGTTAAGTTGTTTTTGGTTTGAATTTATTTGACAACTGAATCACACCCCCCCCCCCCTCTCAATTGTCTCTGGGACCTAACAATTGTTATCAGAGTCGAGTCCTCTTTTTGCAGAAGTTTAACAGCTTGAGGAGATCCAATGTCTACTAATTATTTCAGGAAGGATAGTCCTAAACTTGATGGAACCAACTATGGCATATGGACAATCAAAATGGAGACACATATAAATTGCATTGGAAAGGACATTTGGGGTGTTACAAAGAATGGCTACATTGCTCCTACTCAAAGTCATCTTGATCCACCTAACTTGGCTAAAGATGAGGAAAATGATTGCAAGGCAAGAGAAGCACTTTTGAGCACATTATCAGATCAGCAAATCATGGGATTATCAAATAGATCGATTGTTAAAGCTATTTGGGATCATTTGGAAACACTGAATGAAGGAGGTTCCACAGTCAAAATAAAACTTGAAAGCTTCCGGGTCAGGTATGAAAATCTGAAAATGGAAGAAGATGAAAGGATTTCTGCTTTTATGGAAAGAGTAAATGATTATTTTGGGTATTAAATGTTGTGGAGGAACCTTAAGTGAAGATGAAATTGTTTCAAAAGTTTTAAGAGGATTGCCACCAGTATATAAAATGAAAGTTACAGCTATAAATGAATTGAGAACAATGCCTAATACATCAGTAACTAGGGATACATTGATTGGAAAACTTTCAGCTTTTGAAATTGAGAAATTTGGTCTTGTTGCTACTATAAAGAAAGATTTAGCCTTTAAAGCATCAACATCATCTGCACCATCTTTTGACAAATCTAATTAGAAAGCCTTTTATGCAAGAGATCTTGAGGAAAGCAGGAGAGAAAATGAAGAACTTGAAGAACTTGAAGCACTATTTGCAAGGAAAATGCCTAAAGGTCCAGTTGGAAGTAAGTATGAAGGTAAAGCACCCTTTAAATGTTTTAACTATAATAAGATTGGTCATATGGCTTCGAGATGCCTTGACAAACATGCTAGACTAAGAGAATAAGCTAGAAGAACATACAAGCCTAACCCTGAATATCAGAGATACAGATTTAAGAAGAATAAAGATAAATCTTGTTATCATGCTGATGAAGGAGTCATTGATAATTCTGATGAAGATCCGACAGACAATGGATGGGTTTTTGTTGCTATAACAGAAGATCAACCAGCACCTACTGTTCAACCGATAGAGCAGGCCCTAACAGCTAAAGTTGAAGTTAAGGATGAATGGATCATTGTAGGATGTTCACATCATATGACTAGTGATAAAGGTAAATTCTTGAACTTTCAGGAATATAATGGAGGTCTGGTAAGATTTGGAGATGATAAAGCTTGTTTGATCAAAGGAAAAGGTATTATATCTCTTGCTGGTAAGCATAATACTGACACTGTTTACTATGTAGAAGGTTTAAAGCATAATATTTTGAGTGTTGGTCAATTAGTTGAGAAAAGATTTCAGTTACAATTCAAGAATGGAAAATGCAAAATTATGAACAAAACTAGTTTGGAAATTGCAACCAGTAATCAAACTAGAGGAAACATCTTTCATTTAAATAAAAGTGAAAAGACATTCTTGATTGCACATATTGATGAAAGTTGTTTATGGCATAAGAGACTCTGTCATGTAAATTTTGATTGCATGGTAAAAATCAGTACTACTAAGGCAGTTAGAGACTTACCTAAGATTGTTAAACCTCACAATCCGGTATGTAAGGAATGTCAATTTGAAAAACAAGTTAGAGCATCTTTTAAAAGTATTCTAGAAAAATCCAATAATGCTCTTGACTTAATTCACATTGATTTATGAGGTCCAGCTAGAACTAAAAGCTTACAAGGTGATAGATATTTCATGCTAATCATTGATGACTATTCTAGAATGTGTTGGGTTACTTTTCTCAGAGAAAAATCAGAAGCACTCGGGAAGTTCAAACTATTCAAAGCAATGGTAGAAAATGAGACCGATAAGAAAATCAAATGTCTGAGATCAGATCAAGGAGGTGAATTCACATCTAAGGAATTTAATACATTCTGTGAAGTGAATGGAATTAGAAGACAGTTATCAGCACCCCAGACACCACAACAAAATGGAGTTGTAGAAAGGAAAAATAGAACTATCTTGGACGCAACTAGAAGTATGTTATCTGAAGCAAATCTACCACATGTATATTGGAGAGAGGCAGTAAGCACAGTGGTCTATGCATTCAACAAAGTTCACATCAAAGGTGAAACCGGTAAGACCCATCATGAACTATGGCTTGGTATTACTCCTACTCTTAAATATTTTAGAATATTTGGAAGAAAATGCTATATTAGAAGAGATGAGTATATTGGAAATTTTGATCCTAGAAGTGATGAAGAAATATTTCTTGGTTATTCATCTAAGAGCAAAACATATAGATGTTTTAACAAGAGATTGCAAAAAATTATTGAAAGTACAAATGTGAATATTGATGAACAGTTTAGAGGAACTTCAAGGTATATAGACTCTTAACCGGAAACAGAGATACTAAAAAATGAACCTACATTGAATCCACCGGTACAAAATGAAGATCTAGTTACCCCGGTATCATCTGAAAATTCCACTGTAACTGAGGAACAACAGCAAACGAAGACACCCCGGTATGTAAGATTGAACCACTCTGAAAAACAGACAATTAGGAACAAGTATCAAGGAGTTATGACAAGAGGAAGACTAGAAAATGAAGAGGTATGTCTTATTTCTCAAATCGAACCATCATCAATTAATGAGGCATGTGAAGATAAACACTAGATTAAAGCTATGGAAGAGGAACTAGAACAAATTGAGAAGAATAACACATGGACATTAGTTCCCCCTCCTAAAGACAAAACTGTGATTGGAACAAAATGGGTATTCAGAAACAAACTTAATGAAGATGGGAAGGTAATCAGAAATAAAGCAAGATTAGTGTGTAAGGGATATTCTCAGAAAGAAGGAATTGATTATAATGAAACCTTTGCACTGGTAGCTAGAATTGAGGCAGTCAGATTATTCTTGGCTTTTGCAACACACAAGAACTACAAAGTATATCAAATGGATATTAAATGTGCATTTCTAAATGGAGATCTTGAAGAAGTTTACATTGAGCAACTTGATGGATTTTCTTTAACAGATAACAAAGATATGGTTTGCAGGCTAAGGAAAGCTTTGTATGGGTTGAAGCAAGCTCCAAGAGCTTGGTATGCCAGATTGGATAAATATCTTTTGAAGATTGGTTTTTCTAAAGGTAATGCTGACAACAACTTATACTATAAAGTGACTAATGATGACATCTTGGTTATAGAAGTTTTTGTTGATGATATAATCTTTGGAGGAGAAGATGGATTATGTAAAGAATTTTCTATTGAAATGCAGCATGAATTTGAAATGTCTATGATTGGAGAGATAAAATTCTTTTTAGGATTGCAGATTTCAGAGACTGATAAAGGTATATTCTTGAGTCAATCCAAGTACCTGAAGGAGTTACTAAAGAAATTTGGGATGGAGAACTCTAAACCGGTAAACACACCTATGACTACAAATGACAAATTATCACTAAGGGATGAATCTACACCTGTTAATCTGACTAGGTACAAATTTTTGATAGGAGGCCTACTGTATTTGACACAAACAAGACCTGATATTATGAATGCAGTATGTATTGTTTCAAGATTTCAGAGTAATCCTAGAGAAAATCATGAATCAACAGTAAAAAGGATTTTTCAGTACTTACAAGGCACTACAAATCTTGGTTTATGGTATCCTAGAGATGAAAACTTTGAATTATGTGCATACACAGATGCAAATTAGGCAAGAGATGTGGATGACAGAAAAAGCACCACCGATGGAGCATTTTTTCTTGGAAACATATTAATTTCTTGGTTGAGTAAGAAACAAAGTTGTACATCTTTATCAACAGCAGAATCAAAATATGTTGCAACAACAACTAACTGTACACAGGTATTATGGCATAAACAAATGTTGAAGGAAATAAAGGTAAAATGCAAGGAACCTATAACTATCTATTGTGATAACACTGCAGTAATTGATATATCTAAGAATCTGGTACTACACTCTAAAACTAAACATGTTTATATCAAATTGAACTTTCTAAAAGAGAATGCTGAAGCAAAAGAAGTAAAACTGGTTTATGTGAATACTAAAGAGCAGATTGCAGATATTTTCACTAAGCCTTTGCCTAAGAAGACTTTTGAATATCTCAGAGACTAGCTTGGGGTCATATCTCCATTGGTAGAGACTTAGACAGTTGATGTTTGTCATCAACCGACAGAACTAATAGAGAAATCTTTTATTCCAGCTTTGATGAGGAGAGTTACTTCTCAGGGGGAGTAGTTGGCATACTGAATTGGTTGGTATTTTGTATTTGAACCTGGCTTTTGTATTGGCTTTGGCATTTGATGTCATAGGGGAGAGATTGATATGGAAAAACACAAGAAAAACACATGTTACTCTCAGGGGGAGAGATTGTTATTTCAGGAGAGATTGATTTCTGGTTTTGATCTCTTTTGAGAGATTGTTGGTTTATTGGTTTTTGGCATTTTTGTTTTGGCACTTTGATGGTTTTTCCATCTTGTGTTGTCATCAATGCCAAAGGGGGAGATTGTTGGTATTTTGGTATGGTTTTCTCATTGATGTCAACACCTATCAACACTTATCAACTCTGGTACTTTGGAGAAATGGTTATGTTCATCGGCAAGCAAGTGACTTTATGTACAGTCATAGGTATCTAGTACACTGACATGATATATTATTCACTGACACTTGGAATGGCATGGAAAACATCTAGTTATGTCGAAGATATCATTTGGACACTTTGTCTTGGAGATATGTTCATTGGTATGTTCGTGTTTGCATATTTGTTGTTACCGGCAAATAAGTCCAGATTAAGCACTGGTAGGCTTATCTATTCCAGATCAGCACGACACGCTTTGGAGATGATTTTGTTGTTGTTGTAAATGCATTAAGCTGACATGTTGAATTGGATATTGCATCGATTATTGATTTACTTGTAAATTGATTTTATTGTAATATCTTTTAGAGCTGACCTACTAAAATTGGTCTTAAGTTATGGTATATATGTAAGATCTTATTTGTAAGATCGATAGGCAATTGGGAAAAAGAATTATAATAAGGTATATGCAAGAATAAGCAGAGCTATATACGCATACATCATTTAAGGTGAAGCAAGGTTTTTGTGAAGGCATATCAGAACTGAACTGATACTGAATCTAGCATATGAAGATGCTATTTTGAGCAGTACATTATTATTGGATCTAACCATCCAATTGTAGTCAGTGTGACTCCTATTTGTGTTTGAGCAGTGAGCTCTAGGTGCTTGGCCTTTCTGCATGTGCAGACCCCATTTGTATACAAATACTATCTGCAGTAGTATCATTTGATTGTGGGTAAGGTTTCCCATCATGGTTTTTCCCCTTACAAGGTTTCCACGTACAAATATTGGTGTTATGTGTAGAGGATGTTATTATCTTTTTGTTTCATGCATTGATCTTTACCAATACTGTAATTAACTGATAAATTGTCTACCAACATAAAGTCTAATTTACCGGTATTAAGCATTAAGGTTGGTTAAGTTGTTTTTTGTTTGAATTTATTTGACAACTGATTCACCCCTCCCCGCCCCCCCTCTCAGTTGTCTCTGGGACCTAACATCTAAGCCAACTCTTTTGTGTTGGGAAATTACTAACTTCCCCTAGAACTCATGGAAAGCCTCAAAATTTACTTCAAACACCATTGGCTAAACAGGCATGCACTTTGGTGCAGTTCATCCCTGGTAACAATTAAGAAGAGGAAACCAGAGATGAGGACCTAGCAGAATGGATCTACAAAGACCCTATCACCACAGAAATCCCGCAAGCTAAGCTTCCTACTGATGAATATGGCAAAGGCCTCACCATTATGCAAAGAATGGGCTATGATGGTCAGAGTGCTTTGGTACAATGCAAACAAGGATGACACGAGCCTTTGCAGCCTGAATTGAAACCCAAAGATAACACTGGATTAGGCTTTCAAAAAGAATCTCTTCCTAAGCTCAGATTCAAGGGTAAACCAAGCAAACCCATGTATCAAATAGTTACTCCAAGGAGGCCCTCCTTGATTATCTCTACAGTACCAACAAAACTAATAATCCCATCAGTAGCAGCAGTAGCACCAATTGCACCAACAAGACTAATAATCAAATCAACAACATCACTCAAACCCACTGCACCAACAAGACCGATAAAACCATCAGTAGCAACGACAGTAACACCCACAACATCAACAAACCCCATAACTCCGTCTTTAGTACTAGTACCATCAGCAACATCAACAACACTGATAATTCTATCAGAAACAACAATAACAAATTCAACAACACCGATACTCCCAATAGCCAATTCAACAACACCGATAATCCTACCAGTAGCACCAACAGAATCACCAACTCCTATAATCCTACCGGCAGCACCAACAATCCCACCTATAAAAGTACATACACCCATGACAAAAACACCCTTCAATATAGAGGACCCCCCAGACTGGTACAGTAATAGGATGTTAGAGAGTGATTCACAGACTAACTCACATGAGTGGGAATTTGATACAGTGAATCTAAATACTTCAAACAAGGAAGACACATTACCTCCACCACCTCGTAAAGATATACCCGTTTATGGAGAAGCATGGATAAAAACTTTCTAGAAACCTAAGCTAGACATACCTTCCACGAGCTCTACATTGAATCTCACGCTAGAATCTGACAAGGAGAGTACCATTAAAGAACTTCACTCATCTATATTAACCCTCATTGACACCTCCTTTGACCTAAACTTAGTCGATGAGGTCATGCCTATCATCCACCCTGAACTCATTGACTGGAACCAGCCAAATCCCCCATGTCTTGATCACTTCCTAAACGATGAGGCGCTCATAGAATTTTTAGAAATACGGGATCACAAAGTTGGATTTTCCATCGAACTTAATAGCACAACATACTTTGGGGCAGATGCCAAACCTTTCAGCTCAAAAAACATCACAATAAAACATGGATCTTTTGGTGAAAACCATACAGTGACACTTGTTGATCCCAAAAAAGTAAAAATAAAGAGTGAATCCAAAGGTGAAAACCTCTTTGAGGCGCCTAAGGATGAAAGGTTTGACATCCTCCCCTTTAGTACAAATCGGGAGAGATCAATAATACTAATTGAAGAAACAAAGGAATTCAATGTGGGGACCCCTGAGACTCCTCACCACATACATTTGGCATCTCTACTCACTCTAAAGGACACAACCAAAATTTGTAGAATTCTTCTAGAAACATCAAATCAACTTCGCATGGTCTTATGCAGACATGCCTGGTCTAGATCCTGATTTGGTTATGCATCACCTCACCATGGCAGAAGGAGCTAAATTGGTAAAATAAAAGCTTAGAAAGATGCACCCACAGATTGATGTGCTTGTCAAGGCAGAACTCAAAAAGCTCTTAGATGTTGGTTTCATTCGACCAATCAATTATCCTGATTGGATCTGCAACATTGTACCTATCGGCAAGCCTAATGGGGGCATCTGTATCTATACTGACTTCAAAGATTTGAACAAAGCATGCCCTAAGGATGAATTCCCCATACCCAACATCAACATGATTGTCGATCTCACAGCAAGTCATGTCATGCTTTCTCTTATCGACGACTTTTCAGGGTACAACCAGATCAAGATTGCTCGAGAGGATCAACATAAAACTGCTTTCACATGCCCATGGGGAACCTACTATTGGAATGTAATGTCATTTGTTCTGAAGAATGCAGGGGCAACCTATCAACGAGCCATGACTACCATATTTCATGATATGATGCACACTATAATGGAGGATTATGTCGATGATTTATTAGAAAAATCATTAACAAGAGAAGGTCATGTGGAAATACTAGGTCAAATCTTTGACAAATTAGAGCAATATCACGTTCATCTAAATCCAAAGAAATGTGTCTTTGGAGTAACCTTCGGGAAACTCCTAGGATACATTGCATCAAGCAAAGGCATTGAAGTAGATCTGGCAAAAGTCAAAGCAATCATGGACATGTCACCTCTAAAGAACATCAATCAGTTAAGGACACTACAAGGGTGGCTACAGTCAATTCGGAGATTCATTACGCAATTGGTTGATAAGTGTCATCCCTTCACACATCTGTTACACAAGAATATCCGCTTTCAATGGGATACAAAGTGCCAACAAGCATTCCAAATGCTTAAAGAGTACCTGATGAATACACCGTTGTTGATACCACCAGATCCACGTAGACCTCTATTGCTCTATATTTCAGCTACAAATACGAAATTAGGAGTATTGTTGGCATAACACAATGCAAAAGGAAAAGAGTGTGTTGTATACTCTATCTCTCGCACATTGGTAGGCTATGAACTCAATTACACACCTATTGAGTGAGCTTGCCTAGCAGTTATCTTGGCAGCCACAAAACTAAGGCACTACATGTTGACACACAAGATACGACTCATCGCTAAAATTGATCCACTCAAGTACTTACTCAGGAAAGCAACATTAACAGGCCGCTTGGCCAAATGGGTTATGATTATGAGTGAATTTGACATTGAGTATGTGGACCGTAAGGCTATCAAGGGGCAAGTTATTGCAAATCAGTTGGTTGATGCACCCCTCACAGGTGATCATCCTCTTGTTTCAAATTTTCCAGATGAAGAGATCTTCATGATCACAGCAACACAACCATGGAAGCTCTACTTTGATGGCTCATATACTAGATATGGCTCGGGGGCAGGCATTCTTTTCATTACACCTCAAGGTGATAGCATCCCAAAGTCATATAGGCTCACTTTCCCATGCACCAGCAATATAGCAAAACATGAGACCTTAATCACCGAACTCAGGTTGGCTATACAATGGCATCTCAAAGAGCTACAGGTATATGAAGATTCTTAGCTAGTCATCCAACAAGTCACTGATGAGTATCAAACTAAGGATGATAAGCTCATGTCATATAAAAAGATGGTGGATAGTTACAAAGAATCATTTACAACTATCACCTTTGAACAAGTCCCTAGAGATCATAATTGAGCTGTTGGCGCAATGGCTACAATTGCATCTCTCCTGGATCTTCCACAAAATTCAACCTGCTACAAGTTCTTGGTCGATCAGCTTTGGATCCCTGCGTATGATATCCCCGAAACTGAAATGATATGTTGCCTTGTTGGTTCTGAATCCCCATGGTATGGTGAGTTCTTCACTTAACTCCGCAATCACGCACTTCCTCCCAACCAATCCAATAACCAATGCAAAACCTTCATCCGCCAAACAACTCGATACACCATCATTGTCGAAACCCTATACTGGCAAAGTCTTGATGGTACTCTCCTTCGATGTCTGGAACAAGACGAGACAAAAAAGGCTTTGGAAGAGGTACATGAAGGCATTTGTGGGACTCACTCAAGCAGTCCTTCCCTAGCAAAGAAGATCATGTGCACTGGATACTATTGGCTTCAAATACCTTGACTTCATCGGGATATTATATCAATTGTCTAAGTCTCATCAGGTCACTTTGATTCACTTACTTAGACTTTCTCTTGTCCAAGCAAACAACTGACATCAACTGGCACGCTTTGACTCAACCAAGGCAATTTAAACCGATTTCACCAGATTGTCCAACCAATTTTGATCAATTGTATAGTATCAATCAAAATCACAAACACTACATTTGCACCGTGATCCTATGTACTTTTGAGGCTTGTCGTTTCCCCATAGTCACTCTGTCTTCTCCCATTCTTTCACCCTAACTTCTAAATTATTCTATTCTATTTCTCCCTAACTTCTTCTTTTTAGAAAGATCACCCAATTTTTCAAAAAAAATCGGCCCATCTATTGAGGGGGGGCATACCACCCACTAAATTAACATTTATGTGGCATATTTCTCATACCTATCTTTCTTTCTTTGAAACGACGCGATAAAACCACACCGTCTCAAAGAGGGGCAAATGTAGACACGTAAATTTGTCCACTTAATTAAATGAATATTTAGTATTTATTTGATTATTTAACCATCAATCAATAATTAATTTAATTAATATTTAATTAATTCATCTTAACCCTCTTCTCCTATTAATTAAATAAATTATTCAATTTATTTGATTTAATTCACTTAACCAAATTCAGACCATTAATTAAATAAATAAATCATATTTGTTTAATTAAATCTTCTCTCACATTTAATTATTTATATAAATCCCCCAAAATCCCATCTCTCACATTTAAATAAATAAACATTTATTTAAATCACTTTTATCCTCCACCCACTTGCATTTTCCTACAAATGCAAGTTGCACAACTATTTTAAATAAATAAATTATTTATTTAAAATCCTATTTATCCTCACCCACTTGAAACCTTTAATGGCTTCCCTTAAAGTCTTCAAACTTAATGGCTTCCTTCTAGAGTCTTCTCAAGACTTTAATGGTTTCCCTTAAAGTCTTCAAACTCAATGACTTCCTCATAGAGTCTTCTCAAGCCTTTAATGGTTTCCCTTAAAGTCTTCAAACTCAATGGATTCCTTCTAGAGTCTTCTTAAGTCTTTAATGGTTTCCCTCAAAGTCTTCAAGCATTTAATGTTTTATCTTCCTTTTTCTCATGTAAATAAATTGAGATTTATTTAAATAAAATCCAAAATTCACATTCACATTTAAATAGATTAATATTTATTTAAATATCTATCCAAATGCAAATTACACCATTTAATTGAATTAAATGATTTTATTTTAATTGAAAATCTCAAAATTCCTCCCACTTGCATGCCTAAATCCCTTCTAGATTCTTCTAACTCCTAATTAGCCTAATCTTATCCTAATCATTGTCACATTCCTAAATAAAAGGAAGTCACTTCTCAAAAACCTCCAAAATCTTTAATAACTATTAAAGGCTTTATGTCTTCAAATGGTTAACCTCTAAAGTCTTCCAAACCATTAAAGGCACTTACATAACCATTTATGGTTAACTCACCTTTTCCCTTTGGTTAGAGACTTTCCTCTAACTTAACCATCATTTTGACTCATGTGCCTTTTCAAAGCATTTATTTCTTTAACTAAGGTAACCATTTAACCCTTGCACATTCATTTATCCCTTGGATAAAAGGAATATCCATTAACCTAACCCTAACCCAACCCCCTAGGGTAACCATCATGTCCCCTCAATCATTTAATGCTCCTTATCTCTCCTCTCAAGCCTCCTCATGGTGACACTTGTCAACATGGGATTGGTTGAAAGTCTCACATGGATTGGATATCTTTCAATCCTAACCTTTGTTAAGATTGCTCAATCTTAACCATTCATTTCCCCATTTCTTCTATAAATAGGACCCTTATCCTCAAGCAAAGAAGGAAGCATTAGAGTATTGTTGATATAATAGTATTAGCATAGAGATTTTTCATAGCATCACTATCTATAATTGCATGGAATTTGTTTATCACATCCAACCATCTTGAATCTCCATATGACATCCATGGCTAGTGCTAAAAGCTGAGAGCTCAACTCATTTGGGACTTGGAGAGGGGAGAAACAAGGGAGAAGCATCAAAAGGCATCATGAAAGCATCTTAGGGAGGCTCTTCTCCTTTCTTTTGTTTTGTTAAACTTCTTTCATGCTTTTTGAAATCTCTTTTGATATGTTTGGAATGGTTTTTAGTTCTTTGTTTTGGTTTTATGGTTGAAACTAACTTATTAATATTGAACTTTGTTGTTGCCTTGTTCCCATTTCCATGACATCAAAAGGTATTGAATATTGCATTTTTCATTATTCATATTCACATTCTCTTGGGAAATGTTATGCATTTAATAATTTTTTTCAAATGCAATATGATCTTGCACAAATTTGTCTCGCAATAGATCTAGATGTATTTCTTGGTAAAAACATGGTGCCTTAGCACTTATTTTCCCTTCATGTTGCTCTTCACCCTATGACATAACTAGCCAACTTAACTTTGGGCTCTTTATTGTTTGTGGTGATATTGTTTTAATTTTACATACTTTGAGACAACAACATGAAGTCCACTTTCCTTCTTCTTTCTATGCATTTATCTTTATCTTTGCACATTATTTATTATTAGATCTCCTTTCTTGCATTGGGTTATTCTTATGTGAGCATGCGAATTTTCTTTGGTATTCCTCTTTGCTTGGAAAAGAGTTTCTTTAATAAGTAATGCACTTCTATTTTCATTCTCTTGGAAAAGGTATCTCTTCTATGGTTGCGATTATGATATGCCTCCTTGCATGGAATGATCTCTTGAGAAGTACATATTCCTTCCTTTGGAGAATTTATTCCAATAGGAAGGCGTATCACTTGAACATAAACACCATTGGAAGATGTGTACCCCTTTTCCCCTTGTTCTTCTTGCTTGGGGAGCAAGGATTTCCATTCCTATTTCTTTCTCTCTATCTCACGTATTACTATTTCCTTTAGGGGCGGCATTTTTCATAAATGATTACCATTTCTATATGCTTAATCCCCCTTGGGGAACATGTGATGCTTTTTCCTTTTTTCAAAGATTACCACTTCTTGAGATGTGTATTTTACATATACTAATGTATTTTCTTGCATGCATTCATGAGTGTACATTGTACATTTGGCTTATGTTTAATCTATCTCTAGAATATTGTGTAACCTCTTCTCATTGTCTTTGTGCTTGAGGGGCAATGATTTTTCTCTGTTTCTCTCTCTTTCTTTTAGGATCCACTTTTCCCTATTTCGTGGATGGTGTGAACTTTATTACTTGATGTCATTCCTTGTGTGTAATTGTTGGTGGTCTCGCTCAAGGATTCTCTCTTATACAAGAGGCGTAAGTCCTTGACTACAACCTCTTTCACACTTGGTAATGTACATCTATACTAAATCCACTCATTCCCGATAGGGCTAAAAGTGTGTTATCCTTCATCAAGAATCTCTTTCACCTAGAAATAGGACAAAGGATCGAATTCTTGTTCTCTTCTTGGCTTTATTCTAGAAGATGTTATATTTGTCTAAGACAACTCTTCTTGGAGGAAGACGTCTTTTTTAACAAAGATCTCTTCTCTTTCAAGGATCTCCCTTACACTTACAATAAGATATCTCTTTTCAACTATCTTATCCTTTCTTGAAGAGTATTCCCTCTCTTGCTTGGATTTATGACATTGCTGCATATCAGATATCTTCTTTGTGATGAAGGTAAGTATCCTTATTCTGCTTTCCTTAAGATATCAATATCAACATGTGTTGACATCTTAAGGGGGGGCACCCATACCGCTCCTTTGTACTATACTTTTCTTGTGCATTGTACAGTGGGACATTCTTGGAACCAGAGGGCAGTCTCTTAGAGCAAGATGTCATCAGTTTTTGTACAGTGGGACATTCTTGGAACCAGGGGGTAGCCTCTTAGAGCAAGATGTCATCACTTTTCTTGTACAGTGGGTCATTCTCGGAGCCAGAGCACAGACTCTTAGAGCGAGATGACACTGATTTTCTCTTGTACAGTGGGTTGAATTCTTGGAAATAGGGCACGAACCCTTAGAGAGAGATGGCATCACTTTTCTCTTATGCGGGATGATTATTCTCGGAACCAAAGCACAAACTCTTAGAGTGAGATGTCGCACCTTTCTTGACACTTGTACTATACATTCTATACAGGTTGTAGCGTACTCGGACATAGACTCTTATGAGGCGCTTCGAACCTCATTTGCACACACGCGCATGAGGTTGGGTGGAACTAACAATGTTCTCACTCTCCTCCCTTACATGGATCACCTAGACAGACTCTAGGGGCGAGATTTTCCATGTCCTTTTCCACATGGATCACCCAGACAGACTTTGGGGGCTAGATGTCCATATCCTTCTCTCCATGGATCACCTAGTTTTAGGGGCAAGACGTCCATGGTTCCTTTCTTCTTCACCTTTCTTCTCATGGATCACCAAAGTGTGTATTCATGTCCTCTCTCTCCTTCCTCTCATGAACCCATAGTTTTACTATTGATGGTTCATGGATGATGTCAGCTTTTCTCTTTTTTATGATTACTTGTATTTATGTAATGGTGTGTGTCCTTGCGTTGCAATTAGTTGTTGAGACATTTGAGTATCAAGGTCTCTTCAGCTAGTTGGTGGGTGGTCTTGTCTTTTTGTTTTTGTCATTTGTCTTTTGTGTTTGGTTTTTTTTGTCTTGTTTTTTTTGGTTTTGTGTGCTCTTGCATATGTTGGTGTGAGTTAAGACCCTAAGATTGGGGTCTTTTTCTCCTCAATATTAGTGATGTCTTATACTCCTTGTGGTATTGCTCTATATCTCTCATCTTTATTTTCCATTTCTTCTCCTT